>NC_025998.2:30380836-30391186 GCF_000442705.2 Elaeis guineensis | reverse complement strand
TAAAATTTTATTATTATGTAATTAATTTAAAGTTAATTTCAAACAATGAATAATAATTTTTAATTTTATCAATCTCACATTCTTAGATTGTTGGAAAAAAAAAGCAATCAAAAATATCTAGAAATTGCTATTGTTGATCATATAATTTTTTAGATGAAAAAAAGAATACTAAAAGAAATAAAAAATTAAAAAAATTTTGCTTGAATTGAGGCATGTGAAATATTGTCCTAAGAATATGATTCACCCCCTACATGCAAGTTTTCGGCGATCTCGTTCCCGAGATACAACGATCCGACTCAATCCGATCTTCCTCTCACGAGCATGATCGTTGGGAGGTTGACCCAAGAGATCATTGAAAAAAATATCTCGAATTCGATCCATAGGAGTGAAAATCTAGATGCGGAGAAGCCCAGCTCAAAGAGTGCATTGCAAGGAGCTCGGAGATATAGAGGAGTGGGGCATGCAGTTCGTGGAGCAGCGGGGCCCGCAATGCATGGAGCCCGAAGCCAGTAGGGGGCTCAGGCCTGCAAGTGTGGCCCAGCAGCACACAGGCTCGGCCCAGGCATGCGTGGGTGCACGGGCCAGCCCAGGTGCTTGTGGGCAGTCATGGATGCATGGCCCAGGCCCAGGCGGCCACGCACGCAAGAGCAGCCCAGGCCCAAGCGGATGCGTGTAGGTGCGACTCGTCGCAATGTACCATGATCCATCATGGACTGTGGTCCATGGGAGGAGGCATGGACTGCGAGATCGATTCTCAGGCATTTCTCGTGGTCCACCATAGACAACAGAGTATTTTCGGGCATTTTTTGGGCATTATGCATGATCGGACGACGGTTATCAATGCCGGTTGTGATCCAATGGCTGTGAGCCATCCCAGGGAGATCAGAGTGCGTGATCGACATTCGAGCATGAGATCTGACGTGATCCAATGGCCAATTTTTAATTTGAGGCGGGATCAAATGGTTAGAGTGATTTTAGACTCTGCTTAGGAGTAGTTCTCCGATGTGGTTTAGGTTTTGGGGCTATAAGCGGCCCTATGGGCAACAGAACTGAGGGTAACCATATGTGGAGTCATGAGGACTCCGACGAGCAAAGAGAGGCATCAGTTGTGGGAGGCTCAGGCAGCAATGAGAGGAGTTCGATAGGCGTCGAGTGCGTGCAGCAGGCAAAGCAGATATTGTAGAGCACTGATAGGAGATTGGGGGTAGAGCAGAGTGTTAGACAGAGTAGCTGCGGAGAGGCATGATGTAGCGTTCGCTCCATAGAAAGTATCTAGAGGCATCGAGGATCCTGATATTGGCAGGCCTGTGAGAGGATCTCCTTGGAGAATTTTAAGAGAGCTTTTATAAGGGTAGCTTCTAGTTGAGAGAGATTTGTATATGGAGAGTTGAGAGTGGGTGTTTTTCTCTCGTATTTATTTTTCTCTTTCATAGTGAAGCTTGCATGCCCCATGGAAGTAGCACTTATACTATTTCACGTATTTGATTGTGTGTTCTTTATTTTATTTCTTCTCTCTTCCTACTACAATGGATGGTATCGGATCTACAACAAGTGGTATTAGAGTAAGTGATATCACAATAAATTGGTATCAGAGCTAGGTTGGTACCAGCACAGGTTACGGCAGTGGTGGTCAAGATCGAAGATGGAGAAGACAGGCACAATCAAGATGAAGATCTACCATAAAGGGTTGATCAATGCTCTCTTATGTAAGGAAAAGCTGTCTACATAGAGGATGCCAGCAGGAGCCCAGTGTGAGGTGGAGCTCCAGATAGAAATGGATCGGACACAAGACAGGAGACTTGGGAGGATGATGAGCGACGTCGCCAGGAGGCTATCCTGAGCAGGTCTCAGGTCAGAAAGTGCACAGCACATGACAGAGATGGGATCAAGCAGCCTAGCTCGACTCTCATATTTGTCCATTCATGAGCAGCAGGCAATTGCCCCAGGGTGTGGGGGCGAGAAGATCTAGAAACTCTCAAAGTCAGATGGAGGCTAAATATCGAGTCGAAATGGAAATTATTGAAAAAAAATCTAAAATTTGACCCACAAAAGCAAAAATCCAGATGCGAAGAAGTCTAGCTCAAAGAGTGCATCACGAAGAGCCCGGAGAAATGGAGCAGCGGAGCATGCAGCACACAGAGCAGCGGTGCCCACAATGCGCAGGCCCAAAGCCAGCAGGGGGCCCAGGCCCACGAGCACGGCCCATTAGTGCATGAGCTCAACCCAGGTGTATGCGAGCGCGTAGGCAAGCCCAGGCACGGCCCGTCATGACGTACTGCAGTCCACCACGAACCGCAGTCCATGGGAGGAGGCGTGGACCACGAGATCATTCTCAGGCATTTCTTGCGATCCACTGTGGACCACAGAGCATTTTCAGACATTTCTTGGGCATTGTGTGCAATCAGATAGCGATTATCGATGCCGGTCGCGATCCAACGGTTGTGAGCCATCCCATGGAGATCAGAGTGCATAATTAGCATTTGGGCGTGAGATTTGGCACGATCCAATGGCCAATTTCTGATCTAAGGTGGTATCAGACAGTCAGAGTGGTTTTAGACTTTGGTTAGGAGTAGTTCTCCGACGTGGTTTAGGTTTTGGGGTTATAAGCGGCTCTGTGGGCAACAGAACTGAAGGTGATCGTGTGTGCAGCCATGAGGAGTTCGGCGAGCAGAGAGAGGATCAGTCATGGGAGGCTCAGACAGCAATCGAGAGGAGTTCAACGGACGTCGAGTGCATGCAGCGGGCAGAGTAAACACTGTAGAGCACCGATAGGAGATTGGGGCAGAGCAAAACATCAGGCAGAGTAGCTGTGGAGAGGTATGATGTAGCAGTTCGCTCCACAGGAAGTATCCAGGGACGTCAAGGATCCTGATACTGGCAAGCCTGTGAGAAGGTCTCCTTGAAGGATTTTGAGAGAGCTTTGGTGAGGGTAGCTTTTAGTTAAGAGAAATTTATATATGGAGAGTTGAAAGTAGGTGTTCTCCTCTTATACTTATTTTTTTCTTTCATAGTGAAGCTTGCATGCCCTGTGGAGATACCACTTGGACTATTTTACGTACTTGATTGTGTGTTCTATATTTTATTTCTTTTCTCTTCCTACAGCAACGAATAGTACTGGATCCGCAACAAGTGGTATCAGAGCAAGTAATATCACAACAAAGACTTCCTTCAGATACTCAGAAAAGAAGTAGAAGAAAGAAAAAGATAGTGTCTGTCTCAAAAAGAAATAGAGAGAAACAATAACACAAAAAGAGATCGAAAATTTTTTATTGTCTTTCCAACAGCCAGATCTAGAGCCTATTTATAGACTCTATCTGGATTACTGAGGAGGCGCCATGGTTTGAAAGAGATACGATGTTTTAGAAACACCGTATTTCTTCAGAAACCAATGTTTTCTTCCGAAAAGTCGTATTTCTTTGGAAAGAGCCGTTAAGTTTAAAATAAAATTTTAATAATTTTAAAAAATAAAAATTTAGGGAATAAAAAAATTTAAATTTTATTTATTTATTTATTTTTAAAAATAAACTCTAACAGTTAGAACACCTTGCAGCACATAAACAAGAACCAAGTAGGATGGCTAAGGTCTACTATTATATGACTGGATTTCATTTCCCCAATGTGCAACAATGTGTAGATACAATTGCATGGAGTTGTCAAATTAATTCTAGAGCCTATTGATGCTACCCATTTTGAGCAACAGCTGAACATATCATACACTTAACATGAAAACTAGCCTCCATCTATGGATAACAAACTTTTGTGCTAACGCTAGCATTTGTCAGGGACCTAAAGAAATGTGGAAAGTCTCAAATGGCAGCACTTTTAAGTGCTACATGATGTTTATTTCTATGATGCATGGCGGCGCAAATTAGGTATAAACGTGGATAGGTATTATGGTTGCCAAACATAGGCTTATCCTTGTGGTCATATATCTTTGCTTCGTAACCAAACATCTTAGGTTTGAGTTTCGGTTAGTTGCATTCCCAAGTATTTGGGCCTAGATACTTATAAATGGATCTTCTTTTCCTTTCTCTCTAAAAGATAAACATACATGATTATGGTCCCTTACCAGCACTACTCTATATAGAATAATTAGAAAAGCTTGAATATATAAGACCTTTACGGAGTTAATTATGGTTTATGTCACTATGACTAATGGCTTGGTAGCTAGAAGACATTATTAAATGAAATATAGACCATTGAACCAATTCGATTAGTCTTCCTAAGCACATAGCCAAGCATGGTCAAATTCAAAAATTTGTGTTGGCAAGTTATTGGAGCATTTGGAGAGAGCAAAACACCAAAAACTTCTTGAAGAATCAAACTCTCTCTCCTTTTAGGAGTAAAAAGTCAATATTTGCTGCTTATGAATCCTTCAATGTAACCAGAGTGCCTTAGCTTCACCTCTTTTCTTCTTATTCTCAGTTCATGCGCTCCTTTTTTTTCTTTTTCTAGTGAGGTGGCTATGCTACGCTAGTCTTTTGTAAATACAGTTTGATGTATTAGAATACAACAAATCTTGCAAATAGTGCCAAAAATCATGGTAGAGTCCCAAAGAACTGGCCTTGTGTGGTTGGCTGTGTATGCGACAACCCAGTTCGCGACACTATTAATCTCCCTATAAACATAAATTACCTTGAATGACTATAATTAGGATACCAATCTCCTCAAATCTGCCAAAATTGGATGTTGATCATCTTGAATAACGGGACCCTCCAATAATTGATCACCGTCTTTGAGTCTCTCTCCAACACTACATCGGGGGCTTTAAGCACAGTGACAACAAAGACTAGGCCTTCCTATATACCCCTCTCAGCATGATCCTCTCATCTTCACCATGGGTACTACGGTATCATGGCACACTTCAACTGCTAGCAAGGGTGATATCTAATTCGGACCATGAACCCCGCTCCTTCCTTTGCGCTACCATCTAAGACATTGCTGTCAAAGTTGATATTGAGGGAACCAGGAGATCGGGGTCCTTACAAAACGTACATCAACCTAGGGGATGCAGGCGATGCATATATGAGAGCCTTATTTTTTCTTGACGGTCTCAATTAGCTGAGCAGTCTCGACTTGGGTTTATTCAACTACCCAGGCTTTTGCCATCAAAAGTATAATGAGAGGATTTTGATCCACGTCCTCAAACATGTAGGCACTACTCCTAGATGATTTCGTATCTCCTCCTTTGAGTATTCCAAATGCGATATATTCATGCACTCCTTCGTAATCTCATAATAAGCAAGGAAGCTCTTCTTTTGTTTCTCACAATCTTGATTTCAAAGGTTGGTGACTTAGCACTCGAAAAGCATTTTATTTCCACTCCCCCCAACCAAAAAAAAAAAAATCAAAGCCCCAAACCATCATATTTCACACATGTTTCTGCATAAACCATCTGGATTGGTTTCTCTGGATGGGTTCGTGTTAGGCTTGTGTCAAATCACTCGTATACGGAGGATGACTGAGCCGCGAAGGGAAGGCCTTGCAACTTCTTGAAACAAAAATTTCTCACTCATTTATCTTCACATGTTGGTACCTCGGTTGAATCTTTTTATTTCTTTCAAACTATGATCCAAGGGACTTGCTAACAAATCAAACTCTTGAAAGCCCTATAAATTATAAATTGCAATGGTACATATTCCATTTTCAATTAGCTCGACGAGCATGGGCTTCATTAATACCAGGCTCTTCATTTCAAAATTATTTCGTAAAAAGATAGTAGGCTTAATCAACAACCATACGTAACAACATTTGGCTATATTCATCTGGCTATATCCAATTATGAAAATTAGATAAAGAGACCCTTTCACAATAAAAAAAAAGGAAAGAAAAGAAAATAAGATAAATAAACAAAATACAATTAAGCTTTTACACATGGGGTTCAATAAAAGCCATAAAAAGCCATTATATAATAACTAGACATGTGCAAGATGAATACCTAACATATTGTTTCAATTTTGGGGTATCATCACTTGGTTGCCTTGGAACTAACCCATTACATCTATCTTACGGGACAGTTGGTAATTGTCTCTACATTTTATATGGAACTGCAATTAATACATATGCACCTCTCGTCTCGTGCTCCTAGATTAGTGCATTAAGCATGAATGGAGGAACGTGGATAGCAGTGATGTTGTCCTCCTAAGTAGATTATAAATTGTTTTAGTATTGAAAGTAAAGATTTAATTATACAAAAGATCTTAGAGAATTTTTGGAGGTTTTCAATATCTTTCTGAATTTTTATTTAGTTTAATCAGATTATGCAATTTTCAAATTGGTTAAATTCGGACTCTAACTATAATTTATGCTGGTCCATTGTGACAAAGTTATCATGTAATGTTATGTGATCCTCTTATATAGTTTTATTGTTCATATTTTAAGACTCTATCATGTGACAACTCCGTCGTGATACGATCAGGATCTGAAATAAATCAATTTGAGAGGTGGATGACTTAATTGCACTAGATCAAAGTTTAGAATGCAATTAAAAATCTTAAAAAGTTCAAAATTTTTAACATATAATTAAAATCTAAAATAAATTATGGATTTGAATACTATTTAATATTCATATACTTAATAATTTAAGAACATAAGAATATTTTTAATCGGAGGGATTTGGACTCTGAAATGATCATGGGAAGAAATGACTTCTATTTTTATTTTGATTGGAGAGGTTTCATTTTTATTTTGATTTAAGAGAAGAACAAAAATATTTGAATCCTCCAAAATTCAATTCCTACTCTCCTCCAATATTCGAAGTTTATGTTGAATCTGATTTTGATTGAATCTCTGCACCTATCATTTTTTTTATTCTAGTTTTATAAACACTTATTTTCTTAAAATAAAGATTTGGATTAGAATTATTTATTTTTAATTCTAGAATTTCTCTGAATTTGTATGTTACCATTTAATAGATTTCCACAATAAGACTCAATCCCATCAAGTCCATAATGTCTACCATTTCACTATCTCTCCTTTTGATTTGAGACTAAGATACAGTTGAAATTCCATCCATCTCCTTCATTTATTTTGAAATCAAAAATAAAAAATATTAAAAAATATAAAAAATTTTGATTTTGATTTTAATTTATTTTGATAATTTTGATTTAATTTCGATTGCAAACTAAACCCGCCCTTGATTTATGTTTATAAGTGAGAAATAGGTTTTGCTGGCATTCGTGATTCAACACCTATAATTTGGAGGCCGGTTAGGGAGGTTTATATAATAACAAAAAAAAAAATAAATCTAAGGAAAAAAAAAGAAGAGAGAGAGAGAGAGAGACAGGAGCGGAGGGGACAAAAACGACTGTGCTGCGGATGGAGTCCGAGTACACAAAAATAACCGAAGAAAAGGAACCTTAATCGATACGACGATACCGACGCAGCAAGAGCGCGCCTCTCAGCCGCTTATGTCACAAGGGTCCCATCCACTCCTACACTCAGTGGGATTTTTTTGTCTACTTCCACCCCACGGGTTATGCTCCTGGAGACGAGATCCAGCATTAGCCAGCGTACCAGGCCTTGAAGGGAAAGAGCCGAAAACAATTCTCCGACGCCATTCCACTTGGTAGATTCAAAAGCCTCGTCGGCTCGGGGCGGAGTCGCGGATCATCTCTTTCTCTCTCATTCTCTCGCTGGAAACCATGTTGTCCGCCAGCAAGCTCAAATCGGTCGATTTCTACAGGTCAGATCTCAAACCCTATCCGAATCTCGTCAAGAATCGCTCGCTTTCTCTGTCGGGAATGCCGCGTCTTCCTCAATTCCTGACGAATCAGTGAAGAAGTGACCATTCTTGTCGGGCTTTTATTGATCTCGTGATTTGTTTCAAGATTTAACTTTTTCCTCCGTTAAAATTTGTTGTCGATGCTGTTTTCTTAATCGTTCTGAAAGAATCTTGTTTTCTTGATGATCGGCAAATTTTATGGGCTTAATGGCATGGAGAGTGAAAAGAGTGGATTTATTTGGCTGAAGGATGTAATCCAGATTGGGAGGGCTGTATGGGGCTAATGCTGTGGGTTCAATTGATGTCTCGGGATGGTTTGTCCTTGCACCAAGTTGGCCACCTGGTAGGGGTTGTGGAAGTGGAAAAAAGGTTTTAGAGTAACGATCGGTGAATTAGGATTCATGAAACCAAAGAAATGGAATGATGCCTGTTCTTTGTTTCTGTATTGTTTGTATTTATTTATTGTTGGTAGTGCATTTAGGTTATCTTTTCTTTCCTTTCAAAAATTTAATTGCATGATATTAGCGCCTTGAAAAATTTTGCATCGGATAAAAATATGAAAACCAAATTCCCATCTGATAGTGTATAGCCAGGTTTGGGCCAGCTTAGTCTGATGTCAGACTCTGGGGGCCAGGTGCAAATCTTGGATGAGGCCAGGTGCACACAGACAAACTGAGAGAGAGGAGAGAGAGAGAGAGAGAGAAGCTGGAGGCAGGCATGATCAGGCAGCAAGAGGGAAGCTAGCTTAGCAAGTGGGTCGTAAGTGTGGGGGTACAGGATATCAGGGCTGACAAGCAAGGTGTGTAGGCAAGGTGAGGAAATGGATATCGGGTGAGGGCTATAGGCAACATGAAGTTGTGGTTCATGCTATGCTGATAGCGTCGCAAGACAGTGGTTCATGAACTAGTATGTTGAGGCTTACTAGCTGTTTCTGTAAAGGAAAAAGGGGAAACAATCCCTTGGACAAACAAATATTCATGGTGATGTTTTAACAACAATACCAAGGTTATGGGGTGATTGTTGTGTTATTTGGGTTGTAAGAGAAACAACTATTGCTAAACAATAATGTTGCATCTTGTTTTGAGAAGTCAATTGGCTACGCCTGATTAGTGTTCCTATTTATAATGTTGGTTGAATTGGCACAATTTTGACCTGATGTACAAACAGACGTCAAATTGGAAATTTGGAAGGTAGAGGAGGCTTAAAGGAGTCAAGCAAGGGGTGCAATTGGGTTCAAAATTCAATGGAAAATCTGGTAGCCTGCCTTTGAACTGAAACTATAATCTAATAAGGACTTTATTGGCGAATAGATTTATTTGAAAGCTGTGAGAGGGCTACACAAGTTATCCTTATGTAATTCGGCCTTTATGATCATACAATAAAGCCAAAATGATGACTTACTGTTGTTTATTAGTGAAGTCCATGACAATTGGTGACAGCAAGAATTTAGCTATTGACCCTCTTCCCTCGTCGTGTTAATTTAACTCAGTGTTGGAGATCTCCCATGCATGACAAGATTCTAAGATACATATAGAACATGCATCCTTTATACATCACATTGCATTAATTATTGCATGTATCTACAAGATCCATATACACATGACTCATGACGAAGTATAAAAGAGTAGATTGAGTGACAACATGCAAAACATATATATGCACATGTTCACATAGTGTTCTTATGTGTATTTACCATATGTACAATGAATTGGCCTACTTTGTCAGCTCTAACTTGTCCTATCCTCTCTATACAACAAGGGTCTGTTATTTACCAAATAAATGAAACTAGAAAAAAAATGTTTACTGTCAAGGGGACAACCTACACAAAAAAGTTGGTGTTGGAAGTTCACATTGTGTTTTAATCCAAAAAAATTCTTTGGGTTTTTATAGCTAAAAAAATTGTAAAATGCAAGTTATATAGCTCATTGTTTACATAATAGGAAATATTTTAACATATACCAACACAACTTAGTTCTATACAAAATTTAAAGGCTGCAGTACTTGGCTCTCTTTTTTTTTTTTTCCAAAATTATTAGGTGCTGACTCTTTTTGATAGTTGGATATGACTTCTGGTAGTTCAGAAATGGAGAATTTACTTACTTTAGCTGGAAGTTCAATAGTTGGCACTACCTTTTGGAGTATTTTGTCAAAAAGCTTCTTATGGAAATTTTTGGCACTTGAATTTTAGACCATGTTACTGCTTAATACTAAACAATATTAGTCTAAAGTAGCCAGACACTTCTAGTTAAATGTCACACCTGCATCTTCTTTTTCTTTATTATCACCATGTTATGAATTTAAATTTGTCTGTTTATGCTAGCAGTAGACAACTTCTGACATATTTATATATCATATGTTGACAATTTGTATTATAGGGCACTGTCTCCATGTCAAGATTTTTGAAGTCAAAGTGCTGATCACTTGGTATACGTACACATTTGGCACTCATTCCAAGTTCTGCGATACTGATTTTTCTCATCTTCAATCCATTTCATAACGATTTGTACAGTTCTCGGATAGTTGATGTGAATACTTACTTAAATTTGACTTAAAAGTTGGAAACTTGGTTTGCAGTTTGGTCTTGCCCAAACAAATGAGCCTCAAATTTGGTTAGTTTCAGCTCCAAT
>NC_025998.2:30247312-30380736 GCF_000442705.2 Elaeis guineensis | reverse complement strand
CGTCTGATCAGCTCCTCACGAATGCTAGTTCGTGATTTCACCCTTTTGATGGCAGATGTTGATCAAACTCCTTCGATCGATGTGTGCTGACTTCTCGGATCTCCGGATCATCTACCAAATTGCTTGAGAGGCTGATGGATTTCTCCTAAAATTTTGTGGACTCACGACACTCATGGCACACCAATCTCACTTCCGAACCTAGGTAGAAACCCTGGAGTACACACCAAAAACCCTGCGCCCAATTTTCTCTTTCTTTCTTTTTCTCTCGGAAGGTTTGACCTTCACCTTGTGCAGATCTTCCTCACACCCAGTTTTCTCTAAAATTTCTACGCACGTCCCACTTCTCCTCTTTTTAAAACAACGTCGAACGTCTTATCCGCGTGAGAGGATAAAGACAAGAGTTACACATTTGAATTCAAATCAAATTTGAATTCAAACGAAAAATAACTTATCCCTATCCTTTGGGATGAGAAGAGAAGGGGCATGGCTCTTTGTGATAGAAAATGTTCATGAGAAACCTTTTCTCGTGTAAGTAATGTGGCGCACAAAATGGATAAGGATGAAAGGGCAAGTGATAAGTTATCCATTCAAATTCAAACATGCTTTGAATTTGAATGGCTAACTAATTATTTATCCATCCATATGCCGCACAAATGAGGGTGTGGGGAAGGGTTTTGCATGAGAAAAATTTCATGAGAAGTTTCTTCTCGTGAATACAAATGGGTGCAAGGAAGTTGGGTGTCGCAGGGAATTTAAAAGGTGGTTTGATTCAAATGAGCCAACCTAGTTTAAAATAGGTTAAGCACAATTAGACCAGATTAACCAACATAATTAGGCTTAATTAGGCTCAATAAATCTAATCAAATCAGGAATTAACTAACCTAACCCTGATCAAATCAGGGACTAAACCACCTTAGCGATTAGGTCAACATTTAACCTAATCGGGTCAATCCAAACTGAATCCAATTCAATTTGGACTTGATCCAAAAATAATTACTAAATCAAATTGAGTTAATTAGCGATCAAATCACTAATTAAACCTCTCATAAATATTGAGTCCAAATTCGATGGGCAATCAGGCATCAGAGACCATCGATATGAAACCCTGATCAAAGAATATTAAATTTCAAATTCAAAATTTGAAATTCAAAATTTTGACTCCGGTACCCAAAATATGTGGAACTCATGATCAAAGAATCCTAATTCTCAATCATAGAGTTTCAGACAGATAAGACTCATAATCAGCCATCAGATCAGAAAGGAACCTCTAATGTGTGTGACCCCGCAGGTTCGAACCTAAGCCGGTAGCACAGGAACCAATTTTTGTACTAATCGAAGTGACCATCTAGCAATGTACCCGACGACTGGATAGGTCGAATAATCGCAATCGCAACATTCAGAACCTACGTGAATATGGTTACGTATAATTCATCCTTTTGACCCTGTGTTTAGGATGACTCAGGGTTAAACTGTCAACCCTGATGATATCATCTGAATCATGCTCAACTCAATTAGTCCTGTGACTCCTCACTAGGACTACCCTGGCCAAGGTTTTGCTAAATTGAAACACGACTGTACACAGCTCCTAAACTGGAGTGGTCAATCCCATCTTGACACACGCACCGACAAGTCAAGTACTTGACTACACCCAGCAACCTTCCATCATTAAATTAGAAATTCAGGTAGTCCAGTGCCTAAGTGTAGTGAGTTGCTTGCAAGTTACCGTGGCGGTCTCAGGTCGGAGGGACATTTATACCCATATACCATCGGAGCAAATCTTGACAGCAGAAATAGCTCCGGAGTTGGTCACGTTCAGTGCAGATGTACCATTACATCTCACCTGTATGCCATACCAGTGTCTCCACACTCTTTGGTTATGAGGACAACCAACCCATATGGCACACAACGACCTATGCTGATAAACATTATCGTCCTTGGTAACAACGTATCATTTGGTCGCGAATATGTTTAAGGACTAAGCGACAAATCCTCCTTTGTCGAGTCTAAATAGTCCTAAGGACTTCACCACAACACAAGAGTTCATTAGAAGATGAAACATTTGTGATGAAAAATATCAAAATAACTTTTATTTATTTATAATTCATGTACTAATACAAAAAGGAGCACAACCGTCAACAGTTGATGATTGGTTTGGGACACTATTCCCAACAATCTCCCACTTGGCCTAAAGCCTATCGGTGCAGTATCTAATACCCATCTTTGACTTGTAGTCGTTGAACTCCTTCACCGCAATGGCTTTAGTGAATGGGTCGGCCAGGTTCTCCTTCCGTCGATCTTCTGAAGGTCGACGTCACCTCGATCCACAATCTCCAGATGAGATGGTAGGGCGCAGAATATGCTTCGTCCGCTGGTGTGCCTTGGTTCCTTCGCCTGAGCAATGGCTCCAGAGCTGTCCAGTAGAGCAGAACTGGACCAACAAGGGAGGGTGCTACTCCGAGCTCGGTGATGAATTTCCTCAGCCACACCGCTTCTTTGGCAGCATCTGATGCAGCAATATACTCTGCCTCGCATACTGAATCAGTCACAGTGTGCTGCTTGGAACTCTTCCAGCAGACAGCTCCACATTAAGGGTAAAAATAAATCCTGACACACTCTTGCTATCATCGCGATCAGACTGGAAACTAGAGTCTGTAAACCCTATAAGTCTCAAGTCGATTCACCATATATAAGCCACTGGTCTTAGTATTTCTTAAATACTTCAGGATGGTTTTAACAACCTTCCATGATTCTCTCCTGGATCAGATTGGTATCTACTCACTACCCTAGTGAGTATGCCACATCTGGTCGTGTACATGTCATGGCGTACATGATAGATCCCACTACGAAGCATATGGAATCCTACCCATACACTCTCTCTCTTGAGGTGTTGTCGGACAATCCCTCTTCGAGAGAGAAATTCCATGGCCTATCGATAGATAGCCTTTCTTGGAATTTCCATGCTGAACCTTTCAGCATAGTATCAATGTACATGGACTGGGATAAGCCAAGCAACTTTTGGATCTATCCCTATAGATTCTCATCCCTAGGATGTAGGAAGCTTCTCCCAGATCCTTCATGGAGAACTGTGACGATAGCCAAATCTTTATTCCCTGTAATGCAGGGACATCATTCCCGATTAAGAGAATGTCATCCACATACAATACAAGAAATACTACTACTAGACCATTAGCCCACTTATAAATGCAGGGCTCTTCTCCGTTCTTAACGAAGCCATACATTTTGATCGTCCTATCAAAATGTATGTTCCAACTTCGAGATGCCTGCTTAAGTCCATAAATGGACCTCTGTAGCTTGCACACCTTAGACTCATCTGTGGATGTGAACCCTTCAGGTTGTATCATATACACCTCTTCGTCCAGCTCTCCGTTTAGGAAAGCTGTCTTCACATCCATCTGCCAGATTTCATAGTCCAGATGGGCAGCTATCGCAAGCATAATCCGAATAGATTTGAGCATTGCCATAGGAGAAAACGTCTCGTCATAGTCTATACCATAACGTTGACGATATCCTTGGCAACCAGATGGGCTTTATAGGTCTCCACCTTTCCGTCTGCGCCCCTCTTCCTTTTGAAGACCCACTTACACCCTATGGGTTTTACTTCTTCGGGTGGGTCAACCAATGTCCACACATCGTTGACCTTCATGGACTCCATTTCGGATTTCATGGCCTCTAGCCATTTCTCAGAGTCAGGTCTCTGCATTGCATCCATGTAGGTGATCGGATCCTCATCGTTTTCATCAAGTTCGACAGGATCACCATCCGGACCAAGAAACCATAGTATCTGTCCGGTTGATGTGGTACTCTACCAGACCGCCTTAAGGGTGCATAATCAATGGGCTCCGGATCTGATCTAATCAAATCCGGTTCAGGTTCAATAATATGTGTCGGTTTTTTCACCTGTCGAACTTCATCAAGTTCGACTTTAGAGGCAACAGTTCTGTTGCTCCTAGATTGATTTTGATGACTACAAAACAGTTGGAAGGGATACAAATAATTTTTATGTGAAAAAGCCTTATGCTCTACAGGGGCAAAATCATAATTTCATCAAAACTCTGATTTGATAGCATCATCGTGTAGAACAAATGATATGTAATCTATTGGTGAAAGTTTCATGATTTTTGGATTATATTTTTGGAGTTATGAAGGTTTGAAGTTCATGAGTCGACTCATGAGTCAACTCATGAAACTATGAGCTGATTGGCACGCAAAGATTAGCCATGGCACGCTGGTTTTCTGGCTTGGCACGACCTGTGAGTCGACTCATGAGTCGACCCACAAGGCATGAGTCGACTCATGAGTCGACCTCTGCTGTTTTGGGCCAAGAAAATCCAGAAACCCAATCTCTGGACTTTGCAACAGAGGTCGACTCATGAGTCGACCCCTGAGGCATGAGTCGACTCATGAGTCGACTCATATGTCGGGATTTGCCTGTAACGGCTAGTTTTTGGCCAGATTTGGTTGCTTTTTAATGCTGCTTTTTGTGCTCTAACGGCTCTTTTTCTGCCTAGTTTGTTTTCCCTTGTCTCTTAAGGCTATAAAGGTTTCAAAAGGTGGAAAACAAAAAAAGAGAGATCCAAATATCCAAGAGGCATTCAAGTGATTTGAAAAGAGAAAATCAAGAGCATTCAAGAGGGCATTCAAGTGCATTCAAGAGAGAGTTCTCTCAAGCCAACTTCTCAACCTCATTCAAGAGCTCATTTACAGCCTTCAAGAAGCCTTCAATCAAGCTCACCAACTCCTCAAGCATTTACTTCATCTCTCATCCACTTTGAGGAAATCCAAGAAGGGCTTCTTCATTTGAGTAAAGCGTATTTATTGTTATATTCGCTCACTTAAGGAGCTATTCTTGTACTTATTTGTGCTCTAAACTGATTTTATCTTGTGAGCAATTGTTTTTGTTTTGGAGGGTTTCCAAAACAAGGAAAGGTTGATCCGAACCTGAAATCGGAGTGTATTGGGTCGGCTTGTACCCGGAAACAAGTGGACTAGCTTGGGATAGCTAGTGTCGGAGTTTCCGACGGTTGTATTCGGGTTGAATACAAAGTATAGTGGATTGGAATTCCCAAGTAGGAGCTTGGGGAGTGGATGTAGGTGCAAGGTTGGCACCGAACCACTATAAATCATTGTGTTTGTGGCATGCCTTATTGTTTCTCTTTAATTCTCCATTATATCCTTGCATTCTTGTTTTAAGTAATTAATCTCAAACCAAAGTCTCTCTCTTCATTCATCAAGTTTTTGATATATAATTTTTACAAGTAATTAGTTAAGCCTAAAATTTTTAAAACCCAATTCACCCCCCCTCTTGGGTTGCATAGCTGGGCAACAAGTGGTATCAGAGCCCGGTGCTCTAGCCCTTCTTTGATCTAACAATCAAAGAGCCAAAGATCTATGGCAACCCACGTCGGCACTTCTCTAGCCGAGGGGCAATCTACCAACCGACCTCCACTTTTCAATGGGTCTAACTACACCTATTGGAAAGCTCGGATGAAGATTTTCATACAAGCACTAGACTATGATATGTGGAGTATCATAGTGAACGGTCCACACACACCCACCAAGATAATAGATGGTGAGGAGTCAACCAAACCCGAAAGAGAATGGGATGAGGTTGATAAGAAATTGGCACAGTTAAATGCTAAAGCTATGAATGTTCTTTACTGTTCACTTGATGCAAATGAATTTAATCGCATTTCTACCTGTGCATCTGCTAAAGAAATATGGGATAGGTTAGAAGTAACCCATGAGGGAACAAATCAAGTAAAGGAGTCTAAAATAAACATGCTTGTACATAAATATGAGTTATTTAAAATGGAGCATGATGAGTCCATAACTGCTATGTTTACTCGCTTTACTGATATAATTAATGGTTTGAAGAGTCTTGGCAAATCTTATACTAACAGTGAACTTGTAAGGAAGATTCTCAGGTCATTGCCAAGAACCTGGGAAGCCAAGGTGACTGCTATCCAAGAAGCAAAGGACTTGAACACTCTACCTCTAGAAGAGCTTCTTGGATCCTTGATGACTCACGAGCTTAGCATGAAGCAACATCAAGAGGATGAAGTCAAAAAGAAGAGAACCATTGCCCTCAAATCCACAGCCTCTCCTGATGAAGAAACTGACGATACAGAAGATGAAGAACAGGATGAAGAAATGGCACTCATCACCCGAAGATTCAAGAAGTTCCTAAGAAAGAGGAAACAGGGGATGAGAAAGAGACCTTTCACAAAAGGGGAACAAAGCAAAGAGAAAGAAAAAGATCAACCCCTTATATGCTATGAGTGCAAGAAGCCGGGGCATTTCAAATCCGAATGTCCACAATTGAAGAAAGGTCCCAAAAAGTTCAAAAAGAAGGCAATGATGGCCACATGGAGTGCGAGCGACGACTCAAGCTCCGATGAGGAGACCTCAACAGAACAAGCCAACCTGTGCCTTATGGCACACGATAATGAGGTAATTTCTGAAAACCCTAGTGATTTTACTTTTGAAGAATTGCATGAAGCCTTCAATGATTTAATTGATGAATTGAAGAAACTAGGAATGAAAAACAAAGAACTAAAACTGAAAAATCAGTCTTTAGTAAAACAAGCAGAAAATCTTTCAGTTGAAAAATCTACTTTGCTTCAAGAGAACCAAAGCCTAAAGAATGATATTAATAAGCTGAAACCTATAGTAGATAAATTCACCTTAAGTTCAAACAAACTAAATATGATTCTTGAAAATCAAAAGGCCGTATATGATAAGGCCGGACTTGGCTATAACCCCTTAAAGAAACAAAAATTTCTGAAAAATATTTATGTAAATTATTCAAGTAACAAGCCTACCAATACTACTTGTTTTAAATGTGGTAGAATAGGGCATAAATCTTACACTTGTGCAAACATAACTGTAAAGAAAATATGGGTTCCAAAAGGAACCATCTTGACTAACCAAAAAGGACCCAAGAAAGCTTGGGTACCTAAAACAAAAACTTGATATTTGTTTGCAGGTGTGTCTAGCATCCCATGGAGAAAACAGGAAATGGTATCTGGACAGTGGATGCTCGAGACACATGACTGGTGATGAATCACAATTCATCACGCTTGATGCTAAGGATGGAGGGATGGTCACCTTTGGAGATAATGGCAAAGGAAAGATCATCGGGATAGGTAACATTGGTATCACTCCCTCCAAATATATTGAAAATTTTTGTTAGTTAAAGGTTTAAAGCATAACTTACTTAGCATTAGTCAATTTTGTGATAAAGGGTATAAAGTAGTTTTTGAATCATCTGTTTGTATTGTGACTAGTCCTGTTAATGATGGCATCAAATTTATAGGACATAGACATGGCAATGTTTATATGGTAGATCTAAATGATTTAGCCAAATTAGACATGCAATGCCTAGTATCCTTAAATGCTAAAGTTAATGAGACTAGTTGGCTTTGGCATCGTAGACTTGCTCACATTAGCATGCATTCTCTTTCAAAATTAATTAAGAAAGAATTAGTTGATGGCTTGCCTAAACTGAATTTTGAAAAAGATAGGATTTGTGATGCATGTCAATTAGGTAAGCAAACTAGAGTTTCATTTAAATCCAAAAACATTGTTTCAACTTCTAGACCATTAGAGCTTTTGCATATGGATTTATTTGGACCAACTAGAACCACAAGTCTAGGAGGAAAACGATATGGTTTTGTAATAATAGATGATTATTCACGTTTTACTTGGGTTTTCTTTTTGGCACACAAAGATGAAACTTTTCATATTTTCACTAAATTTCATCGAAAAGTCACTAATGAAAAAGGATTTTCAATTCAAAATATTAGAAGTGATCATGGAACTGAATTTGAAAATCAAGACTTTGAAAAATTTTGTGATGAGAATGGAATCGGCCATAACTTCTCTGCTCCTAGAACACCCCAACAAAATGGGGTAGTTGAAAGGAAAAACAGAACCTTAGAAGAAATGGCCCGTACCATGCTTTGTGAAAGCAACCTTCCAAGATATTTTTGGGCGGAAGCTATTAACACAGCATGTTACATTCTAAATCGTGCTTTAATTAGACAATTTTTTAAGAAAACCCCCTATGAACTTTGGAAAGGAAGAAAACCAAATATTGCATATTTTCATGTTTTTGGTTGCCGATGTTTTGTATTAAATAATGGTAAGGAAAGACTTGGTAAATTTGATGCAAAATCAGATGAAGCAATCTTTCTGGGTTACTCCTCTACTAGTAAAGCTTTTAGAGTTTTTAATAAAAGAACTTTAGTAGTTGAGGAGTCCATTCATGTTGTCTTTGATGAATCTAACGATCTTCCTTCAAGGAAGAATGAGGGTGTTGATGATGCAGATCCATTAATAGAAGGTATGAAGGAGATCACTCTGAAAGATTCAGCCACTCCAGAGGACAAGGAACAAGAAGACAAACAAGATGAGATAGGTGAGGAAATTCAAGAACAACCTCAAGGTACAATTGACCTACCCAAGGAATGGAGGTATGTTCACAACCACCCTAAGGAGTTAATTATTGGTGATCCTATGCATGGTGTAAAAACTCGCTCTTCACTTAGAGATGTGTTTAATCATTGTGCTTTTGTATCTCATTTTGAACCTAAAACTATTGAAGAAGCTGAAAAAGATCATAATTGGATTAATGCAATGCAAGAGGAACTTAATCAATTTGAAAGAAATAATGTTTGGACTTTGGTTTCAAGACCTAAAAACTGTTCAATAATTGGCACAAAATGGGTCTTTAGAAACAAATTAGATGAGCATGGTAATGTAATTAGAAATAAAGCAAGATTGGTTGCTAAAGGATATAATCAAAAGAAGGGATTGATTTTGATGAAACCTTTGCACCAGTAGCTAGATTAGAAGCCATTAGACTTCTACTTGCATATGCTTGCTTTATGAAATTCAAATTGTTTCAAATGGATGTTAAAAGTGCATTTTTAAATGGATTTATTGCTGAAGAAGTTTATGTAGAACAACCCCCTGGATTTGAAAATCATGCCTTTCCTAATCATGTCTTTAAATTAAATAAGGCATTATATGGATTAAAACAAGCACCTAGAGCATGGTATGATAGACTAAGCAAATTTTTACTAAGTAATGGTTTTTCAAGAGGTAATGTAGATACAACCCTCTTTATCAAAAGAAATCAAAATGATATGTTAGTTATACAAATTTATGTTGATGACATAATTTTTGGGTCTACTAATGAATCCCTTTGTCAAGACTTTGCTAAGCTTATGCAGGGAGAGTTCGAGATGAGCATGATGGGAGAACTCACCTTCTTCCTCGGACTCCAGATCAAACAATCAAAAGAGGGAATCTCCATCACCCAAAGCAAGTACACCAAGGAACTACTCAAAAGATTTGGAATGGAGAACTCCAAACCCATTGGCACACCAATGAGTCCCTCATGTAAGCTTGACAAGGATGATGAAGGTAAATGTGTAGACTTAAAATACTATAGAGGCATGATTGGATCATTATTATATTTAACTGCAAGTAGGCCTGATATCATGTTTAGTGTTTGTTTATGTGCTAGATATCAATCTAATCCTAAAGAATCTCATTTGAATGCTGTTAAAAGAATCCTTAGATACTTAAATGGTACTCAAACTTTAGGGTTATGGTACTCTAAGGACTCACAAATAGATTTATTAGGATATTCTGATGCTGACTTTGCTGGATGTAAACTAGATAGAAAAAGCACAAGTGGAACTTGTCAATTTCTTGGAGTTAACCTAATCTCATGGTTTAGCAAGAAACAAAATTCGGTAGCACTGTCTACGGCTGAGGCCGAATACATTGCAGCCGGAAGTTGTTGTGCTCAAATCTTGTGGATTAAGCAACAACTCGAAGACTTTGGAATTAAACTTAATGAAACACCAATAAGATGTGACAATACAAGTGCCATAAATCTATCTAAAAATCCTATTCAACACTCAAGATCCAAACATATTGAAATAAGACATCACTTCATAAGAGAACATGTACAAAACAAAAATATAATTCTTGAATATGTTTGCACCGAAAATCAATTAGCTGATATCTTTACAAAGGCCCTTAGTGAGGATAGATTCTGTGAAATTAGGAGAAATCTAGGAATTCTTGATCCATTTGCCTGAATTATTTTTCAAATTCCAATGATTTATGGTCAAAATCTCCTAAGAGCTCAATTTCCAACACCTTTCTTGGTCCCAAAAGTTCAAGTTTTTCATTCTAAAAACTCATCTTAGAGCTAAACTCCTTCTCCCCAAAATTCAAATTTTTCTGGAATTTATTCACATTTTTCCTGATTTTCTGAACTTCATGAGTCGACCCCCATGAGTCGACTCAATGGCAAACTTGTAATTCCCAGCAACTTCCAACGGGCTGAAGGGTTTATATGTTGAATTACTGTTCGTGAGCCGACCCTCACGCTCGTCTTTCTCCTTCCGAAATCCATTCTCCCTTCTCCCATTTGCTCCATTTCCTA
Source organism: Elaeis guineensis (assembly GCF_000442705.2). Taxonomy (NCBI): domain Eukaryota; kingdom Viridiplantae; phylum Streptophyta; class Magnoliopsida; order Arecales; family Arecaceae; genus Elaeis; species Elaeis guineensis. Next base: position 30,370,250 of record NC_025998.2, on the reverse strand, counting down.
GGCTTGAGCTAGTGGAACTCCTCCCGCCTCCTCTCCACCGCAAATAGCCACTCCGGGAAAGGTTCTTTTGTGACCTCTTCCCTTGTTCTTCACGGTTGGAGCGTGCCCTAGCACTCCACCGTCCCTCTCAAATCCACTCATTCTCTCCTCCAAAACCTCAAATCACTCTCTTATAATCCTTCTCCACTCCTTCACTTGCTCCTCAAGTCTCCTCGCCTGCTATTGAAGAGGGTATGGCACCAAAAATGAAACTTCCCCAAAGGAGAAAGTCTGTCCGGGAACTTGAAGAAAGTGTCAGAAGGAAAAGACAAGCGGCACAGTCCACCTCTGCTCCCGTTCCAGATTCAGTTCAAGGTCCTTCACAGTCTTCTCAAACTCCTAGTAAGAACCCTCTCTCAGATAGAAAAGTAGAAACCGGGAAAAACATTGACTTCCGGTTCTTTGAAAGTGAGGGATTTTCTTTAGCAAGTAAGATCAAAATCAGGGATGGAGCTTTTACTGTTTACTCAAAGAAGTCACCTTTGTTGACCTTGTTAGGGAGTTTTATCAGAATCTTATTTATGGAAATGGGTCTGTAACTTCAACTGTGAAAGGGATTGATATCTGTCTGGATCCTATCATTTTAGGGGAGATTTTACACTTACCTAGTGAAGGTTATGCATACATGGAACTCCCCGTGAAAGAAGAAGGTATAAGTGTTATACTTGGAGGAACCTACCAAGGGAATTTGAATAAACTAGAGGCCAAGATTTTACCTATAGAAATGAGAATCTTACATCAAATGGTCACAAAACTTTTCTTCCCTAGGAGTGGTAGGCACGATCTTCTGTCAGGCAGGGACATATGCATTATGTTTCACATTATCACAGAAACCCCCCTAAACCTCCCAGCACTTATGATAGAGGCCATGAGAGAGACTCTGAACAGATCTAAGGCACATTTGCCTTATGGTATGGCCCTGACTAGAGTTTTCAGGAGGTTTGGAGTTAGTTGTGAGGGGGAGGCTCTCACCAAACTGTCTCATGTTGATACCTTCAACCTCACACCTTGCATCGAATGGGGTTCACAAAAAGTGGTGGTGGTTGGATCAGGGGAGCTGAGGAGAGAGCAGAAGAAAGAGCAGAAGAGAGAACAGAAGAGAGAGCAGAAAAAGAGCAGAAGAGAGAACAGAAGAAAGAGCAGAAGAGAGAGCAGAAGAAAGAGCTGAGGATACAGCAGAAGTCAGAGCTGAAGAAGAAGAAGGTCCATCATCTCCTGTTCATGGCTTCAGGGCAGCTTCACCAGATATACAGTTCTTTCCGGATCCAGAGGCTGGCCCTTCTGAGTTTACCAGGATACCCACACCTGTGCATCAGCCAGAGAGCAGAGCACCTCCGCCAGAGTTCACACTGTCCGATTATCAGATTGAGCGGATTGCACAGCGTATGGTCTCTTTGATGTCGAGTCAGATGAGCAGTACTTCATTTGTACCAGGGGCTACTTCTACTGATCAGACTTTGACTCCCCACATCTCCACAGTATATCAGATGATGGCAGATCAGTCCATGAGGATTCAGCAGCTTGAGGACACTGTTCTGAGATTGACTGGCAGAGTTCTCGAGTTACAGGGGCAGGTCTTCGATTTGGCACACCCTCAGCCTCAGGAGTCTTCGATTGAGGTCACTGATCTCACTGCAGAGGCCGGCAGACTCAGAGGAGCTCTTGAGGGCGGTTATGAGTTACTGAGGAAGGAGATCAGAGGATCAAGTGAGCAAGCTACTACTCAGTTCACTGCACTTCTCCAGGCTGTCTCCAGGGCACTGACTGTACTTGACTCCATCAGACTTACCCTTTCAGTTCAGTCCCTAGCTTCTCAGCGTTCTCAGCCACCCAGTTCCTCCCGTTCGCCTGCTCGTGCCAGTTCTTCCTCTCGTGTCAGAGGCAGACGGGGTCGAGGATGCATCTCAGATCCAGATCCATCTGATCCTTATCACATTTCTGATGATTCTGATCATTGATCATTTCTAGATCCTAGGTCTTAGTATTTAGTCCTCTCTAGGATCTGTATTTTTGGGGCCATGTATTGACATGAGCTAGTTGACTTTGTATGTTACTTTTTATGTTACAATCTATGTACTGAAACAATTATGGCTTTACCTTTGGAATGATGATTATCTTACTTTGGTTATATATTCTCTTTTGTGAAATATTGTCTTCTCTTTATGGGATTATCATTTTATGATTGCTGTTAATAGTTGCTTCATTAAGGGGGAGCAAACCCTACAAGAGGAGAAATTAAAGAATGCTTCAGAAAAAGAACTTAACCTTGTTTGATGATGTCAAAAAGGGGGAGAAATTAAACACAAAGAAATCCATCAAAATCCATCAAAAGCAAACACTACAAATTATGAGAAATTAATACATTGACAATTTTAAGTACAAATGCTAAATATAAGTACAAATGCTAAATATACTGCAAATAAGTACCTTTTAAAATTACTTATACTCTAATTTGCTGTAAACCATTGAATATGCTTTGATAGGCTTTGAAATTTCAAGCCTACTCTGATATATTGAATACATTGCTCTAATACTTTGACAATTTTACTACTCCAATACATTACTCAATTTTACTTTGATACATTGAAAAACTGTTTTTATTACTCTGATACTTTGCAAAATTTTTTCTGATACTTTGTAAAATTGTTTTCCCTACACTGATACATTGCAGGATTTTCATTTCTCTTGCTCTAATACATCTTAAACTTAAATGATCTATTACTCTTTCCAAATCAACTATTCAATATGCTTTGGCACACATGACTAGTTTTGAGAATTGAGAAAATTTTTCAAAATACAGTTTGCTCTGATAATAAAATCAAATTTTCTGCTCTAACACCAAAACAATTATCCAATGAGCATATCTTCCAATCTTTAAGCAAATGGACAAACTATTTATGCATATAACCATTTGTTTCACATGCCAAAAGAATCATACTCTTTTCAAGCATATGCTTTTGAAATTCATGATTCATATAAATGCTTTTGTTCAAATATTTTGTCATCATCAAAAAGGGGGAGATTGTTGCTCCTAGATTGATTTTGATGACTACAAAACAGTTGGAAGGGATACAAATAATTTTTATGTGAAAAAGACCTTATGCTCTACAGGGGCAAAATCGTAATTTCATCAAAACTCTGATTTGATAGCATCATCGTGTAGAACAAATGATATGTAATCTATTGGTGAAAGTTTCATGATTTTTGGACTTATATTTTTGGAGTTATGAAGGTTTGAAGTTCATGAGTCGACTCATGAGTCAACTCATGAAACTATGAGCTGATTGGCACGCAAAGATTAGCCATGGCACGCTGGTTTTCTGGCTTGGCACGACCTGTGAGTCGACTCATGAGTCGACCCACAAGGCATGAGTCGACTCATGAGTCGACCTCTGCTGTTTTGGGCCAAAAAAATCCAGAAACCCAATCTCTGGACTTTGCAACAGAGGTCGACTCATGAGTCGACCCCTGAGGCATGAGTCGACTCATGAGTCGACTCATATGTCGGGATTTGCCTGTAACGACTAGTTTTTGGCCAGATTTGGTTGCTTTTTAATGTTGCTTTTTGTGCTCTAACGGCTCTTTCTCTGCCTAGTTTGTTTTCCCTTGTCTCTTAAGGCTATAAAGGTTTCAAAAGGTGGAAAACAAAAAAAAAGAGAGATCCAAATATCCAAGAGGCATTCAAGTGATTTGAAAAGAGAAAATCAAGAGCATTCAAGAGGGCATTCAAGTGCATTCAAGAGAGAGTTCTCTCAAGCCAACTTCTCAACCTCATTCAAGAGCTCATTTACAGCCTTCAAGAAGCCTTCAATCAAGCTCACCAACTCCTCAAGCATTTACTTCATCTCTCATCCACTTTGAGGAAATCCAAGAAGGGCTTCTTCATTTGAGTAAAGCGTATTTATTGTTATATTCGCTCACTTAAGGAGCTATTCTTGTACTTAATTGTGCTCTAAACTGATTTTATCTTGTGAGCAATTGTTTTTGTTTTGGAGGGTTTCCAAAACAAGAAAAGGTTGATCCGAACCTGAAATCGGAGTGTATTGGGTCGGCTTGTACCCGAAAAATAAGTGGACTAGCTTGGGATAGCTAGTGTCGGAGTTTCCGACGGTTGTATTCGGGTTGAATACAAAGTATAGTGGATTGGAATTCTCAAGTAGGAGCTTGGGGAGTGGATGTAGGTGCAAGGTTGGCACCGAACCACTATAAATCATTGTGTTTGTGGCATGCCTTATTGTTTCTCTTTAATTCTCCATTATATCCTTGCATTCTTGTTTTAAGTAATTAATCTCAAACCAAAGTCTCTCTCTTCATTCATCAAGTTTTTGATATATAATTTTTACAAGTAATTAGTTAAGCCTAAAATTTTTAAAACCCAATTCACCCCCCCTCTTGGGTTGCATAGCTGGGCAACAGGAATGGCGTCCGTTGTCGCGACTTGCCAGGGGGTGGAGGAATCGTGCGATATCCATCGCAGGGAGTGGAGCAGAATCATGGTCATTATGGCGATCTGCCAGGGAGTGATGGAGCTGTGCGAAATCCATCGTAGGAAGTGGAGCAGTGCCATGGCCATTACTACGGCCTGCCAGGGAGTGATGGAGCCGTGCGGAATCTGTTGCAGGAGGTGGAGCAGAGTCGTGGCTGTTGCTGCGGCCTGCCAGGGGGTCCAGGCCTGTCGGCCGAAGTTCGGCTGGAGTGTCTGGCGGAGAGAGGTGGCTAGTTACCCGTTTGAGAGGAGCTCGGAGTCTGGCTCCCGTAGGAGTCCGGATGAAGTCTTCCTTCAGTCGAAGTCGGAGACGAGGTCTGGCTTCCTTGGGAGTCCGGACGGAGTCTTCCCGTAGACGGAGTTGTAGACAAGATCTGGCTCCCATAGGAGTCCGGACGGAGTCTTCCTGCAGTTAAAGTCAGGGGCGAAGTCCGGCTCCCGTAGGAGTTCGGACGAAGTCTTCTTGCAGTTGAAGTCGGGGATGAAGTCCGGCTCCCGTAGGAGTCTAGGCGAAGTCTACCTGCAATTAAAGTCAGGGGCGAATTTCGGCTCCCGTAGGAGTTCGGACGAAGTTTACCTGCGATTAAAGTCGGGGATGAAGTCCGACTCCCGTAGGAGTCCGGGCAGAGTCTTCCCGTAGCCGGAGTCGAAGACGAGATCTGGCTCCCATAGGAGTCCGGACGGAGTCTTCCTGCAGCAGGAGTTGGGGACGAGGTCCGGCTCCCGTAGGAGTCTGGGCGAAGTCCACCTGCAATTAAAATCAGGGATGAAGTCCGGCTCTCGTAGGAGTCCGGATGAAGTTTACCAGCAGTCGAAGTCGAGGATGAAGCCTGGCTCCCGTAGGAGTCCGAGCGGAGTCTTCCCGTAGCTGGAGTCAGAGACGAGATCTGGCTCCCGTAGGAGTCCGAACGGAGTCTTCCTGCAGTCGGAGTTGGGGACGAGGTCCGGCTCCTGTAGGAATCCGAGTGAAGTCTTCCTGCAATTAAAGTCAGGAGCGAAGTCTGGCTCCCGTAGGAGTCCGGACGAAGTTTACCTATGATTAAAGTTGGGGACGAAGCCCGGCTCCCGTAGGAGTCCGGGCGGAGTCTTCCCGTAGCCGGAGTCAGAGACGAGATCTGGCTCCCGTAGGAGTCCGGACGGAGTCTTCCTGCAGTCGGAGTTGGGGACGAGGTCCGGCTCCCGTAGGAGTCTGGGCGAAGTCCACCTGCAATTAAAGTCAGGGGCGAAGTCCGGCTCCCGTAGGAGTCCGGATGAAGTTTACCAGCAGTCAAAGTCGGGGATGAAGCCCGGCTCCCGTAGGAGTCCGAGCGGAGTCTTTCCGTAGCCAGAGTCGAAGACGAGATCTGGCTCCCGTATTTGTCCAGACGGAGTCTTCCTGCAACCAGAGTTGGGGACAAGGTCCGGCTCCCATAGGAGTCCGGGCGAAGTCTTTCTGCAATTAAAGTCAGGGGTGAAGTCCGGCTCCCGTAGGAGTCCGGACGAAGTTTACCAGCAGTCGAAGTCGGGGATGAAGTCCGGCTCCCGTAGGAGTCCGGACGGAGTCTTCCTGCAGCCGGAGTTGGGGACGAGGTCCGGCTCCCATAGGAGTCCGGGTGAAGTCTTCCTGCAATTAAAGTCACGGGCGAAGTCCGGCTCCCGTAGGAGTCCGGACGAAGTTTACCAGCAGTCAAAGTCGGGGACGAAGTCCGACTCCCGTAGGAGTCCGGAGAGAGTCTAGAAGATGGTCGATCATCATGAAAATTTGGGTGGAGTCCGTCCGTCACGACGAATCCGGTCGATGCTGGTGGGGGCTTATCCGTCAGCAAAACTTGGGAGTGTTGCGGGGGCTCGACCACCCGGGAGATTTGAAGAGACGTCGTCGGAGGTCGGAAGTCAGTTGGATCCCCGGAGGGTCACTCCCGTCACGAACTTCGGTTGGGGGGGACGAAGTCCGGCTCCCGTAGGAGTCCGGAGAGAGTCTAGAAGATGGTCGATCATCATGGAAATTTGGGTGGAGTCCGTCCGTCGCGAAGAATCCGGTCGACGCTGGTGGGGGCTTATCCGTCAGCAAAACTTGGGAGTGTTGCGGGGGCTCGGCCACCCAGGAGATTTGAAGAGACGTTGTCAGAGGTCGGAAGTCGGTTGGATCCCCGGAGGGTCACTCCCATCACGAACTTCGGTTGGGGGGTATTTTATACCCAACAGTTAACGTGTTTAAATCTCAAATGAAATATTGGCTTCTTTAAAAGATGAAAGGTTCTTTACCCTATTATAATAAAGTATCTATTTCTTTTATTCTAAGCCCAACACTTATAGAAAATTTTTCATCTACAAGAGTTTTTTACAATCTTCCGTGACTGTAATATACTCGGCCTCTGTAGTGAATAAAGCAATATATTTTTGTAACTTAGATTGTTATGACATTGCTTTCCACGAAAAGTCATCAAGTACTCTAATATAAAATTTTTAGAATCTATATCACCAATCATGTCTACATTTGTGTACCCATCTAATATAGGTTTGTCTTTGCCAAAGCATAAACAGACTGTATAACTGCGTCTGAGATACCTAATGATCCATTTAATAGCTATCCAATATTCTTTATCAGTATTAGGGAGAAACTAAGTTGCATCACTAACTGCATAAACAATAACCAGCCTTGTATAAACTATGGTGTTCATCAAACTGCCAATTATAGATGTATAAGTAATCTTTTTTATTTCTTTTTTATCTTTTTCACTGCAAGACATTGCCTAGAACTTATTCTAGTGTGACCAATAAGTGCAGAGCAAATTAGTTTGGACGTACTCATATTGAACTTCTTCGTAAGTTTGGACATACTTATGTTGAACTTTTTCATATATTTTTTATATATTTCTCTTAAGATAACCAAAGCTTTCTACTCTTCCTATTATGAATAATTCTTATGTAAAGAATTTTTTTAGCCGGCCCCAAGTTCTTCATAGAAAAAGACTTGTTCAACTTTCTTTTCAAACTTTCAATCTTTCTAGTATTATAGGCAATAATTAGCATATCATCTATATAAAATGAGAGAATAATAAAATTTTTATCAAAATTTTTTTTTATAAATACACAATAATCAAAAATGGTTTTGCTCTACCTATGGTCCATTATGAAGGAATCAATTTTTTATACCACTACTGAGGTACCTGCTTGAGTCTATACGAGCTCTTAATCTATATACAAATAATCTTTGTCTTTAACTGTGAATCTCTCTGGCTACTTCATGTAAATTTTTTTCTCTAAATTATTATAGAGGAAAGTAGTTTTTACACCAAATTATTCAATCTCCAAATCAATCCTTACAGCTAAACCAAGAATAACTCAGATTAAAGGCATCTTAACCATAGATAAGAAAATTTCTTTAAAGTCAATACCATTTTTTGACCAAATCCCTTTACAATCAACTGTTCTTTATACCATATATGTGAGCTCTTCTCTTTAGTCTTCAACCTGAATACCCATTTATTCTTGAGTGCTCTCTTACCCTTAGGTAGCTCCATCAACTCAAATATATAGTTCTCATGTAATGATTTCATCTCCTCCTATATGACTTTTAACCATTCTTTCTTTGGTTCATGATTTATAGTCTCTTAGTAGCATTCTGATTCTCCTCCATCAGTAATCATCACATACTTATGAGAAGAATATCTTTAAGAAGGTCGATATTCTCTACTAGATCTTCTCAACTAAAATTCAACTGATAGTTCTGGAGCAGCATGCTAAACATGGTTATCTGGCATATCATTATCAAGTTTGAGGACATCAACTATGTTACCATCATCTTCCTATACATCTATCCTGTTATTATCACTTATCATGGTAGAAGGCATTGAACCTAGATCAATATAATTTTTAGTTACAGACTTTGGCTTCTCAATTTTTTCAAAATCTTAAATAGTCTAATCTTCTAGAAACATAATATCTCTGCTTCTGACAACCTTTTTATCAACCAAATCTCATAATTTACAACCAAACACTTTATGTACATAATCCAGGAGGATACACTATTTAAATTTTTCATCAAACTTGGATCTCTCATTTTTAAGGGTGTGAATAAATGTCTTGTAGCCAAACACCCTCAAGTGATCATATAATACATCTTTCTCAATCCATACTTTTCTAGTACATCACCTTGAAGAGGAATTGAAGGAGCAAGGTTGATCCAATCTATAATAGTTCTCAATGCTTCACCCTAAAAGTATTTAAGCAATTTAGTATGAGAGAACATGCACTGAATTTTTTCATAAATAGTATGATTCATTCTCTTAGCAATTCTATTATGTTAAAATATTTTAAGAATAATTTTCTCAAGCTTGATACTATGTTCTGTATAATATTTCTCAAATGTATCCCTATATTCATTAGCATTATCTTCTCGAATACACTTCAATTGCCTTTCTGTTTCTCTTTCAATACTAGTATGAAAATATTTGAACACACCAAATACTTGATCTTTAGATTTCAAAACAAAAATCTATACTTTTCTAAAATCATCATCAATAAAAATAATAAAGTATAAAGTACCATCAAGAGTTCTAGCATCCATAGTGCAAACATCAGTGTGAATTAAAGTCAAAACACATGATCTTCTATGTGGAGAGGATTTATGAAATATCACTCTATCTTGTTTGCTAATTAAACAATAAGTCCATGTCTTTAGAAATATATCTTTTATAGGAAGGAGTTTCTTTTTAGCAAAGATGTCAAGCCTCTTCTCGCTCATTTAGCCAAGCTGTTTATGTCATAATTCAATGAAGGAATCTTCAATTGTATTCATCTCTTTTTTGTATAATTTGACCTATATTATATAAAGCATACTTAATTTCTTCTCTCTTACTACCACTAGAGAATCTTTAGTGAACTTCTATTTTTCTTCACCAAAGTGGTTATGGTAATCTTCATCATCAAATACTTCAATGAAAATCAAGTAGAGGTCAATATTTGGAATATGTCTTATATTTTTCAGTAATAGTTAACATCGAATACTAATTTTCAAGCAAATTCATTGTCCACAATCTTAGTTACTCCATTTCTTATCCTGATACTATCAAAATTACCGTTAGTATAAGATGTAAAAAAGTCACGTCAAGAAATAATATGAAAAAAGATATCTGAGTTAACAATCCAAGTACAATCATGACATATAAGATTCACAGAATTATCATCATAAATAATAGCAACATCAACATTAGATGCAACTATCATTGTATCCTTTTCTTCATTCATTTTTTTCACCTCTCTCTCTTGATTGCTCTCTTTTAAAATTTTTGCACTCTTTTTTTATGTGTCTTAGCTTACCACAATAAAAATATTTTATCTCTTTTCTGAATTTGGACCTTTCTTTTGACTTATCGTGCTATTAAAATTTTGTGAGTTTTTTATTTTACTCCTCACCCACCTTTCTATAACCAATGCCTCTAACTGTAGGCATACCCTATTCTCTTCTTCTGATTTTCTCATTAAGTATACTATCATTTACCATCCTTAATGTTACCACATCATTAAGAGCTAAGTTACTGAGTGATACAACCAGAGTGTTCTAACTGTCAAGCAAAGAATTAAGCATCAATAATGCTTGCAATTCATCATCTACCATCATTTTTATAATAGCCAACTATTTTACTATATCCTGAAATGCTCGACTTCGAACTTCCCTCCTTATATTTTATATTCATAAATTTTTTGATCATGAATGTCCTATTCTTTGCAATCTTCCACTCATAGAAACCTTTCAATTTTGTCTATAAACTATGGGCATTAGTCTCCATAGTAATATGATGAAAAATACTATCATTTATCCATTATCCGATTAATCCAACTATCCTTCTCTTTATTTTCTCCCACTCTTGTTAAGTTGTTCTTACTTAATTTGGTGCTATCCTCTCCAATGGGATCATGCATACAAATCTTTGCAAAACAATAAATCTTTCATTTGAGACTTTTAATTTGAATAATTGGAAGATATAAGTTTAACCATACTTTCATCCATATATTCTTTCATTTAATTTATACAAAAAAATTTAACAAATAACAACCTTGCTTTGATACTGCATTGTTGGGAAAAACTACAATTAAGAAATAATAATGCTAAAAAAAAAAATTTTCTTTGTGTAATTTAATGGGATATCATAAAGTAACAATAATCTCTATAATCTACTCAAGTATTAATAAGGAAAAAATAATCAAACAACTCATAAAAAGAAACACGATAACTTTTAATGTGAAAATTCTTTCAATATAAATATTTCACTATTTAGAATAATAGGATTACTGTAAATCTTCTTCAGATCAACTAGAGACTATACAAATATATCATCAAGAATAAATCTTAGCTTCCACAATAAAAACAGTCATCAATAATAAGGTGAATTTTAATAATAAATAAAAATAGGTGACAAACCTCATCATGTGTGGATACTTGAAATAATTATCAGAAAAAAAAATTTTAAGATCGAAACTATTCAACTTGTAGCTCTCGATGTTGGAAACAACATACTGAAATATCATTAAAATCGGGACACAATCAGTTATCCGATCATCCGATAAAATAATATCTTTTTTTCCTTCTCCTTTTTTCTGTGCTGCCTCCTCTATCGCAATGTTTCTTTTTAGTTTGTTGCTAACTGAGAAAAAATGGCTAGAATCATTAGTCAAGTCCTCCAATCGGGTTCTAATTAATCCCCAGTTTTGTTTTAATTATTCCTTTCCTATTAATGTTGCAACCAGTTACAGGAGTTATGAGAGTGATTTTTGATGTGGAAAGATTATCAAAAGTCAAGACCTTCAACCAAATTCTAACTAAATCCAATTTTTCTATTTTTATTTTACTCTCTTTTTGGTTGTGCCTTAATTTAGGAGTCACAGGAGTTATTTTTGACATGGAAAGATTATTTTTGTTGTATACCTTTTCAAAATTATAATACATAATTACTTGTTTCATTAGCATTGAATCATTGGCAAGTAGAAATTAAGAATAAGATATTTCAAATAAGAAAATATATTGATGCAAAATATCTAAAAAAATAAAATTTGAAAGTATTTGACAATATCTGACCCACTGTCAAACTAATCAACTAAGGAGTTATTGAATTGAAATTCTAGAGATTGGTTATATATGAAAACTAGTCCAAATTATAGTCAAAATTTGAAATTATTGATGACTAGATATTCGCATAGGAATTTTCAAATAATGAAATATACCACCAATCATTGGCTACTTTAAAATTTCCAAATATATGAAAACAAAGATTGCATCAAAAATATCAATGCAAATTTTTATTTTCTTTTAGTATAAGACCTAGTTATTTTACTAAAATCCAATCTTTCCTTGGAGTCCTTTTCCTGAGTAATATAAAAAAAAAAATTAATTATCAAAATAATTTAAGTTTGAACTTATTTATCAATTTGATGTAAAAATGATAAAACGTCATTTTGAATGGCGTTTTATCATGCCACGTCACCTCCCCATTTTCCCCCCCATTTTTCATGTAGACTAGACGAGGAAAAAAAAAAAAAATAGAAACGCCATTTGGTATGGCATTTTTAAAAATGCCATTCCAAACAGTATTTTTAAAAATGCCATATCATTTGGCGCTTTTAATTATTCCCTCCCAAAAAAAATAAAAAAATAGCAAAAAAATTAAAATTATAATTTTAAATTTATAAAAAAAATAAAAATTATAATTTTGATAAAAATAAAAATTATCATTTCAAATTAGTATCTCCATTTTAAATTATCTTTTAAAAAAATTATAAAAAAATAATTATAAAAAAAAATTAAAAATAACATAAAAAAGCATTGAAAAGAAATAGAAATTATAATTCAAAATGTTAAGAAAATAAAAATTTTAATTTTAATTCAAATAAAAATCATCATTTCAAATTACAATCTCCTTTTGAAATTATTTTTTTTTTAAAATATCATTAACAAATTAAAAAAATATTAAAAAAATAAAAATTATAATTTTGAATAAATTTTTAAAAATAAAAATTTTAATTTTAATTAAAATAAAAAATAAATTTAAATTATTTTCTTCATTTAAAATTAATTTTTTTAAAAAATATATGTAAAAAAATATCTTAAAAAATCTTAAAAAATTTAAAAAATAAAGAATACCATAAAAAAATGAGAAAGAAATCAGAAAAAATAAAAATTATAATTTTGGATATAAAAAAATAATAATTTTAATTTTAATTCAAATAAAAACCATCATTTCAAATTACTTTCTCTATTTCAAAATATCTTTTTAAAAAAATATCTGAAAAAAATTATTGAAAAAAAAATAAAAATACCATAAAAAAGAATTTAAAAAAATATAAATTATAATTCTAAATTTTAAGAAAATAAAAGAATTATAATTTATATTCAAAATTTAGAATTATAATTTATATTTAGAATTATATTTTTCTTAAAATTTAGAATTATAATTTATATTTCTTTTAAATTCTTTTTTTATGGTATTGTTATTTTTTTTTCAACAATTTTTTTCAGATATTTTTTTAAAAAGATATTTTGAAATGGAGAAAGTAATTTGAAATGATGGTTTTTATTTGAATTAAAATTAAAATTTTTATTTCTTTATATTCAAAATTATAATTTTTATTTTTTTGATTTCTTTCTCATTTTTTTATGGTATTCTTTATTTTTTAAAATTTTTAAGATTTTTTTTAAATATTTTTTTACATATTTTTTTAAAAAAAATTAATTTTAAATGAAAAAAATAATTTAAATTTATTTTTAATTTTAATTAAAATTTGAATTTTTATTTTTAAAAATTTATTCAAAATTATAATTTTTTTTCTTATTTTTTAATAATTTTTAAATTTTTTATGATATTTTTTTAAAAAAATTAATTTCAAAAGGAGATTGTAATTTGAAATAATGATTTTTATTTGAATTAAAATTAAAAGTTTTATTTTTTTAATATTTTGAATTATAATTTCTATTTCTTTTCAATACTTTTTTATGATATTTTTAATTTTTTTTATAATTATTTTTTTTAGTTTTTTTAAAAGATAATTTGAAATAGGGATGCTAATTTGAAATGATAATTTTTATTTTTATCAAAATTATAATTTTTATTTTTTTTAAATTTAAAATTTTAATTTTTTTATCATTTTTTTCTTTTTTTTGAGAGGGAATAATTAAAAGCGCCAAATGATATGGCGTTTTTAAAAATGCCGTTTGGAATGGCATTTTTAAAAATGCCATATTAAATGGCGTTTCTATTTTTTTTTTTCTCGCCTAGTCTACGTGGAAAATGGGGGGGAATGGGGGGGTGACGTGGCATGATAAAACGCCATTCAAAATGGCATTTTATCATTTTTGCATCAAATCGGTAAATAAGTTCAAACTTAAATTATTTTGATAATTAAATTTTTTTTATATTACTTGGGAAAAGGACTCCTTTCCTTGTGTCCGATATAAAAGTTCAATCATGAATCCATGATGGGTGGCTAGGCATATTTTTTTGGCAACCGTATCTTCATTCTCGTTAGGAAGAAAAATTGTTCTAATAATTTGGAACAAAATCAAGAAATATTGTTACTTTTTGCAAAATTTCACAATGAGTAAAATTTAAATTATTTAAAAATAGCCCACCTACTATCAAATATGTTACATAAGAAAAATATTGGGTTAAAATTTTAGAGATTGGTTATATATAAAAGCTAATTCAAATTATCATCAAAATGTTAAATTATTGATAGGTAGCTACTAAAAATAATAAATTTATCAAATAAGGGAATATGATACCAATTGTTGGCTTCCTATATTTTGAAAGATATGGAAATGAAAATAGCAAAAAGAATATCCATTATATTGCTTTGATTAGTAGTGAACTTGATTATTTGACCAAATTTAATCATTCCTTCAATCCAACTTATAAGTTCTAACATAAGTTGTACTAGGCATGTTGTGAGAAACAATTTTCTTTCTAATAATTTCGGATAAATTCAAAATAATACCATTACATTTTGTAGCAAAATTTTTGAACAAATAAAATTTAAAATTATTTGAAAAATATCCACTTGCAGTTAAATACATCAGGTAAAATTATTAGGTTAAATTTCTAGAGATCAGTTATGTATAAAAATTAATCCGAACTATAGTCAAAACGTAAAATTATTAATGAGTAAATATTTCAAACAACAAAAATTTCAAATAATGAAATATACCACTAAAGGAAAAACTTCTCTTCTCCGATAGATGCCATGAACACTGCTACCTGTGGTGTGCTACTCCCCAACTTATCATCCATGACCATCATCTCTCCTCGGCCACAAACCTAGGAGTAAGCAAGAAATGAGGGGAGAGAGAGTGGGGATGAAGTAAGAGGAAGCTGGAGTGAATGCAAGAGAATAAATATGGTGTGGAGTAAGTAGAGTGAGCTTAAGAGTTTATCTATCTCATTGATTTGAGAGCCATATATTGGATTTTATAGCTTAAAGAACTAAAGCGAGAAATCAATTATTTTGAAAGAAATATATTATTCAGGAACACGTCAGATGGTTAATTGGGGACAGGACTTCGGTTGATGTAAGTCAAATATTTGAATTTCTAGCTTGCCCCTCTCACAATGGTGGACCTACGTCAGTATGGAGGTAGATAACTATCTGTAGGTCTATAATTTGATTACTGCCGACAATAGAAGCTGGAAGGCATAGGATGTCCCCATCTCTTTGGCGGTCAGCTCATTGATCAGATTCTTCCTATCCTAATTCTCATCCATCATAATCGGGACTTGAGGATGTGGAGCCGATCGTGTTGCCCTAAGGTTCCTACGATGGACCTTATCAAGATGAGTGGGCCTATATCGGATAGAAGGATCGAGGTTGCTTAGATTTGGCGAGTGGTTATCTATCTCAGGATCAGGCTCTTTCTCTGTAAGGTTGCTTGGGATCGACTTCTAATGTGTACGTTACTTACGTATAGAGGTATGGAGCTTCCAGTTGCTTGCTTGATCTGCAGGCTGAAAGATGAGTCGACGAAGCATACCCTCCTTCACTATCCAAGGGCGAGGTTGATTTGGAGGATGGTGGATGGTTAGTCTTGGGAGGTGAGCAGTGGCCTTTGATTGAATCCCTTTTTGGACACAATCTACCGAAGTATGGCAGAGGTTTCGATCTACACCTGGAGAGGTAGGATAGCATATGTCATTTATCGGATTTGGCTATTCAGGAACAATCTGGTCTTCGAACTCAAAGTTGTGCCTGCACATAGGGTGCTAGAGAGAGCCTATTGCTTAGTTACAAAATACAGCCATTTGAATATTGCTGGCCCATCCCTTGACGCTTGGATTCCTGAAACTCCCATGCTATGCCTATAGCGATCCAAAAAATTATTTTTATTTTGTAGGAACTCTCTCCTTTGAAGTTTGTTAAGATTAATTTTGATGGCAATGTTAGAAATGGTAGGAGTGGAGCTAGCAATGTCATTCGGGATCCAAACTCTAGGCTGCTGGCAGTGGGGGCTTACATCTTTTTGAGCTTTCTATCTCGGGAGTTGAGCTTCATACTATTTGGGTGGCTATCATCTACACCAAATAGGAGCTGTAGGCGAAGAAGAATTTTATTGAAGGTGATTCCGCCACAATCATTGACTAGATCGAGACGAGATGAAGCATTTGGAGGCTCATCCATTTCTCCATGATATCTGGAGTTTCCTTCATATCCTATCATGATGTCTATTCAGTACGTCTTTCGAGAGATAAACAGCATGGCAAATTAGATTGTATCATTTGTTACCGAGTACATCGGAGACTGAACCTGACGTTAGGGGGACGCTTGCATGAGAGTCTTGCAGGACTTTTTATTTTCTAATCTTTTGGATTGTACTCATATTAAAGTGGTACGATCGTCTGCATATATCAAAAATAAATATATTTATATATATTTATTTAATTTAATTTAAAATATTATAAAAAATTATGTAGAGCTATTTTATTGAATTACATGGGTACCACCAAAGTCGCGTACTATTTGTTTTTAGCGTTCTTTTTTTCTTTTTTTTTTTTTTGAAAGAAACATCTGGCGTCGGCCGTGGGTATATGATGGTTCAGGAGGAGCGTCCACGACACAGTTATCCATCGGCCATCTTGACCGGGATGGAAGTTCTAGCAAACAATGTTCCCGACTCTTCGAAGAAGAACCCTTCTTCCTCTTTCCATCCCAGTCTCTCCTTCTTGCCTTCGAACACTCTCCTTCCACCTCCTCTCCCACTCCGTCTCCACCCTCACAGCTGAGCCAACCACCGGACCATCCTCCGCCGCTGCCCTCAACCCCGTCCTCTCCGCCCTCTTGAAAGCCCGCCGGTTCGAAGCCGCGCTCTCCCTCTACCACTCCTCGCTGCAGTCGGGCCTGAAGCCCGACTTCACCACCCTTCACATCGTCCTCGACTGCTGCTGTGCGACCCGCCGCACCAGCCTTGCGTTCAAGGTGTTCGACCAAATTATCTCCCTCGGTTACACTCCAAACTCCATCACCTTCACTTCACTCATCAAGGGATTTTGCCGTGAAGGAAAGATTTCTGAAGCTTTAAAACTTTTTCATGACATGAAGGAGAAGGGACCGAGCCCGAATTGCTTCACCTACGCTATTCTCATTGGTTTTGTGTGCGCCGAATCGAATCCCGAACTGGGCTTGGGTTTGATTCGTGAAATGTTGGTGTCAAGATTGGAACCGAATTCTTTTAGTTATAATTTAGTCTTTGGAAGTTTGTGTAAGATAGGGAAAACTAAAGCAGCGAAGAATCTTTATGGAAGGATGACAAAGTTGGGAATAGTGGGTAATGTGATCTCGTATACTAGTTTTATAGTTGCATTGTGCCGGGAGAAGAATTTGGTGGAGGCAAAGAAGGTCTTTTGTGAGATGCTGGAGAAGGACGTATCTCCGGATGTTGTGACTTACAATACTCTGATTCATGGCTTCTGTGGGAATGGGCAATTGGAAGATGCCTTCAAAATGGTCACCAAGATGATAGCACTTGGGGTCAACCCAGATATAGTCACCTACACAACAGTCATTAAAGGGCTCTGCAAGGAGAGGAGAGTGAAAGAGGCATTGGAACTTTTAGATGTGATGAATCATCAAGGGCTACATCCTGACAAGTTCACGTATAGTATTCTATTCGATGGGTTGTGTAAAGATGGTAGATTGGATGATGCGGTCTGGCTGTTCGATCAAATGAAAGGGAGTGGATTTGGAGATGATATTGTTTGTTACAATACTTTGATTGATGGGTTCTGCAAAATGGGGGATATGGAAGGAGCTTATAGGCTTTTTGAGGAGATATCTGAGAAAGGGCTACAGTGTGGAGTGGTCACATATAACACCCTGATGGATGGGTACTGTAAAATTGGAAAAAGTCAGGTTGCAAGAGAGCTATTATGTGACATGGAAAGGTATGGTCTTGGGCCAGACGTGGTCACTTACACTACACTGATATGTGGTTATTGCAAGGAAGGGAATCTTGAGCAGGCTGAGCATTTGCTTGATGAGATGATCTGTAGAGGACTAGAACCTGATGCTATCACATATAGAGTACTAGCAGATGGAATTCGTAGGAAGGGGGTCTTCCAAGAGGCACAGGGTTTGCTGTACTATTCAAATGAAATGAGATAGAATTCTGTTAGTGTAACATCCTCCTAAATTCTTAATGGATATTTCTTGCTAACATCCAACTGCCGGGAGCCAAAGGTATCATCAAAAGAAGGACAAAATTGGGATCCTTGGAATGTAGCAATCTACCCCATGCTGGATTGATGGGGTTTTGCATCAAAGATGGGATTAAGGATGACATCTAAGTGTTTCATGGAACTCTTGCAAATAGCAAAGCTTATATTATGCTTATGGCTTCACTTTCTCTAAATCCTGTTTCTTGGTGTGATCAGCATTATTGTGACAATGATGTGCCGCTGATAACATCTGGAAGACAGGAAAAGATGGATAATGATTTTCTCATGAGCTCATGTGTGTTATGCAGTAGCATTCCCATGTATCAGCTATTTGACTGGGATATAATCATTGGATGCAAGAAACTTGATTTCTCAAATTAATGTGCTCAGGTAAATTATCTTATTGTGGATATCCGATTCTTTTGGTATTCTTTGCTTTCTTTAGAATCTTAGAATGAAGCACGAATACTAATGCATGATTACATCAAATTGAGAAGGATCTATATCATAGAGCATCGTTTTTCATATTGTTTGACATAGTTATGACGTTGGTTTGCCAGCGACTTCTCTTCAAACTGTTTGTTAGACAATGATTCTTGCTTTGGTGTTGTCACTGTTGAAATCTCCAGAAGAGCAGTCTGACACTTTTGATAATCTTTTCATCTGATGATGTGTTTTATCAAAGCTATTAGGATTTAAGACTCTTTACATTACGTGGCATTGAAACTGTAAATGTCATATTTTTATCATCCCAATTATGTTATGCTTCTTTGTAGTACCATCAAGATGATGACGTTTTCTCAGGGTGCTGCAGTTCTGCTGTTATGATATTGTCACAATTTAGTTTTGAGCATGGAATTGGTGAGCATTAACAAGACTCATGATGTTTTGGATGTAGTTGGGACAGGTTCATTTTGGCTTAGAGGTATTTGATGCAAGATAATATGTCTGAATTTTATGTTTCGAATGTGACATCCTGTTAGTCGTTGCTTTTCTTCCAACCTATATTGCGTATGTTAATACCACTCCATGATGTGCCAATCTATTTCTTTTTTGAGATTCACTGTTTATTCCTTCTGTTGGATGCCCAATGAAGCTGATGGAGAAGCACTGCTTTGGAGCATACATAAAAATTAGTCCAGGTGGTCTGTTTCATTGATAATAAAAACAGTAATAACACTATTTTTGTGATCGCTGGACCAATGGACTAGTTAGCACAAATAATTTGCTGCCAAGTTGATGTATGATACTAGGATGTTAACATGCTTGCTGAATGAGTTACTGCTATCATGGTTCACTCTTTTTAGCTCTTAATAATCTTAGTTAATAAGGCTTGTATTTTTGCATGCAGGATTATATGCTTGGATTCCAACAATAATTTACAGCCTCAGGGCATAATCAAGGTAGCAGACCATTGTTTTTAACATCTGGTGGGTAGAACATGAACTGCTGCAACGGAACCTCATGGATTCATCATGTCTAGGTTCTTCACTTTCAGACCACGATGAAGTTGTCTGAAAGCATCTCCAGTGTAACCTTTGAAGATGATAAAATCAGATACTCTCAGCAAGTTTTAATGACTGTCCTGGGCACCTTTTTATGGTAGTGAAAATTTTTGGTTTCAAATATTTTGTGGCATTTTGCGATGATTTATGACCACGATGCATATTAAGGACAATATTTTCTATATGTTGCTATGGTTCGAAGTCGCATAATGTCATTAGGTCAGTTTAAAACTCTCTAGTTGTCTAAGCACAATAGGGGATCAGTAAGCAGACTTGCCTTCTGATTTTTCTTGCTTTCAAAACCAGTAGATGTTTTTTAAGAGAATCATATCCAAGGGTCAATCAACGTTATGAAGAGAACATGCAAAAATGATTAATAGTTGGTGACTTGCCTGCGCCCATAACGACTACAACCATGAGCATTGGAGCAGCAACTTTCAAACGGGGTCCGAGGGGGACGGACGCAGCTTGAGAAAGTTGATGGATTGATTGTTGTGACAACAAAGAAGAGAGTTGGGAGATGGATGGGAAGATGTGCTGGCGGTAAGAAGAAGATATAGCAACCTGTTGGCTTCTACGTATCCCTGGCGGATGCAGCGGAGTCAGTTTGTGGTGTGCCTTCCTCGGCCTTTTGTCAGACAAGCTACTGGTCCAATGTAGGGATGGGTCAGGCTGTGCCAAAGAGTGATTGATCTTCTTTCATCATTGGATAGCTCCTTGCACAGATGTCAAAGCATTCTAAATTCTCTTATTCATCATCTGCATGGATCCCCGAGTGACTATTGCGCGATCCAATGCTAGATTTATGGGAAGGAAGGTGACTTTTTTTTTTTTGGCATGAAAGATACAACTTCAGTCCATGTAGGATAGATGGACTGATTGTTGTCAGAGCTTGGAATAGAGGTGAATTTTCTTGGAGTTCTTTTCCTAGCTTGAGGGCAAAGAAAGAAACAAGTTAGACATTCTCCTCATCGAAGTATAGATGCTCACAGAACTTTCATGGCGTCGGAAAGCAACAACTGGAGGGGCCCAATATTGCTGATAGATTAGTGTGAGATCAGAAAGTAAGTTCTATCTGAAAAGAGAGAGTAGAAAGTTTGAACATATGAAAGTCAGCATATTTCTTGGTAATTGTTACTCTTTTCAAAATGGGTAGGACGGGCAAAAGCATCTTGCTAAACCCAATTTATGCCTCAATGCCTCAATGGGTCTGGACTTTATCACAATGATATAATTCCATGAACAACGATCGCTAACTTGGGTTTTCCAAGATCTCAGGGGTGGCTCTTCCTCATAAGTTTTGCATGCCAAGACTCAAGCTGACCATTTACCATTTAAGTTTTTAGAGAGATAAAATGTAAAATAATGTTTAAATAGGAGTCTATTTTTATACCATCCGGGCCTTAACTGAGCATGTAGTACCTCACTACGTACTTGTTGGAAGAGGTCATGAGTTCAAGGCGTGGTAGATTTTTTTTTTTTTTTTTTTTTTTTGAGGAGTAAAATTATTTGTGGTATATAAAATTCAATCAAGGTGTTCCACGGATGTTGTGTTTGATTCCGATACTTCCAACCGACTATTAGGCTAAAAGAAGAAATCTGGTCCAAACTCCTGCATAAGGTCATCTTAATCTTCCGGCCAGTTTAACCCAACCAAGTCTAGCCCAGTGAAACTCTGGGGTATACAGCTGGTTGCATAACGCAATTCCCTTAATTTTCAAGGCATGAATACTCTGAAGGCTGCAAGCAAGGAATTACTTCCAGGAAGCTAATGCCACAAAAAAGTAGATGCAAAAGTACTAGAAAGATGGACCTAGCCCATATACTTGTTTCCAGGTGCTAAGATATCCGAAAATAGAGGTAAGGTTAGACTTGGGGTTGCATGTACAGAGGCCTGCCTATAAATACCTCAACATTACGACCTACCTTTCAGAGCTCAACCTGAGTCTTGGTTTATCCTACTCTCATTTTCCCACTACGTTCTGCTTTGTCTTTCCCTTATGGCAAACTTTCACTGCTTGGTGCTTCTGTGCTCTGTTCTCCTTGCATCGATGGCCGCTGCAACCGAGTTCAAGGTTGGAGGCTCAAACGGATGGGCTGTGCCTGGCCCCAATGCGATGTCATTCAACCAATGGGCAGAAAAAAAGCGGTTTCAAATTGGTGACTCACTACGTAAGTTATTAAACCAACCAGTCTCATTTCCTACTCAAATAGAAGAGAAGGCTGTTAAGATCTTTGGGTACTGTTAAGTGTTAAACTTACAATATGTGTTAATGTTGCAGTTTTTGTCTACCCGCCTGACCAGGACTCGGTAGTTCTAGTGGATGCGAATGCATACAATAGTTGTGACACATCATCATTCATTGATCGGTTCAACGATGGCAACACAGTGTTTACGTTCACGCGATCAGGTCCCTTCTACTTCATCAGTGGGAACAAAGAGAACTGCCAAAAGAACGAGAAGTTAGTGGTTGTGGTCATGGCAAGCCGTAGCAATGCAACAAGCCTCGGACCTTCCCCTTCACCTCCGCCACCTCCTTCAGGGGTGGTAGAAATTGTACCATCATTAGCTCCTGCCGGCGGGGAGTCTGCTATTCCCTCTCCGCCAAACGGCGCTTCTGTAAAGGCTGTGGGCTTTGTAGGCACGCTTGTTGCTCTCCTCGTGACATTATACCATGTTTTATGAGCGTCGTTTGTTGGGGGTGAGGGTTTGTGAAAGTTACCATGTCAAAATTATTTATTTGGGTTGGGTGAGAAAATGTTTTGTTGAGAGTTAAGGTGTGTGAAATTTATTTATTTTGCTTGGTGAGAAATTGTGGAAGTCAAAAATAAATAAAACGAAGCTTAGTTGGACAATGAGAGATTGTTATATTATTTTGCAAATTTTACTAACTTGGCTTACGCTAGTCTTCACGGTTGTAATAAATAAGACGAACGTATCATTCTCCAGCCGGGCAGTTTAATTTCGACCATTGGTGCCAAAAAAACAAACAAATAAAATAAAATAAAATAAAGCTCCATCACAGAGAAAAAAAACTGGCCGTTTTTGTGTTGACATCCAAGAAACTTGGACCAGAGTTACATGTATCATGAAAACCTTTTTATCTTTTAATTTTATCAGCAAAACCTTAAGAACAAAGATTTATTGAAGATAAAGCAAGAAAGGAAAAACACCAATCTCCATGGCTTTTTTCATTAATTTATAGAGTAACAAAAAACAGAGAACAACATTATCAAACCAACCTAACAGGAACTAACACTTATTTCAAACCTTCTACCTCCCTTGGTTTCACTTTTCCTTATTTTCGATTTGGGACGTTCTCCCAGGTGGCATTAATATTATAATAAGGATGAATAGATCCTAAGTCACAGGATCCCTCCATCGCGGCTGAAAGAAAATGACAATTCATTAAAGAAAAATGCTCGTTAAGAGAGAGAGAGAGAAAAGTTCACTAAAGAAAAATGTTTAAACCAGGAATCCCATTTACTTCCATTTCCACAAGGGCAGCATCTTTTCATCAATGCAAACCTCTCAGTTCTCAACACCACATGTGCATACACTACATGCAACGCAGCCACGCCCAGTGCACGTGCACCCACACACATGGCACGCCTGGCCGCCCATCAGGGAAATATTGCTCTTGATGCAAGTGATGAACTTGTATCTGTCACCCCGGAGGAGAATTCCAGGAGCGATTCTGGGAAACAATATTTTCTATATATGCATTTGCAAGGTTTCAATTACAGCGGTCAATGTTTCTGTTTCTGTGACAATAAGATTCATCTGCTGAGTAAAAACAATAAAATAGAATTGCTAACTAGGGGAATGGGCAAAATTTTGGACCCCTACAATCAAAAATGCACCTTTCCCCATCACAAATGTTTTCCTAATTCAACCTTTCTCACAAGCCGGATTGTATTGTGCAGGATGGAATCCAGTATTCCAGCAACCTGAAAGCCATGAGATCAAGTTTTCGTATGTATTCAACTGTCGAAAACCAAAGAAATCATCTAGATAGATCAAGTGCAAACCGTGAAAATGCCTCCAATGATAGCACAAACATTTGTAATGAAGTGTGAGAAGGATTTTGGAACTTCAGTTACCAAGACCTGATATTCAAAAAAAAAATAAGCGCACAGGCTTTGAATTTGGTAAATGGAAATGCAAGTGTCGGATACCAACCTGCATGGGAGATGGTTCAAAATGGAATTTGGCAACCGGAATATGCAAACTGTGCACCAAACTACTGTGGGACGTATACTCGTACTCCTCTAACAATTTAAATTCCTGAGAGGACTTCCGTGATACTATCTCAGTCTTTACTATTTGAAGGTAATGCTCAATCTGCAAATGCAAACAGAGGGTACATTTAGACCTCCCTGCCCAGCCTTAATTTCATAATAGGTGTGGCACATTTTGACCACTCCTGTTTGTTGCTATCTGACAGGTGATCATTCTCAAAATATCAGCCAGTGTAAATACATGGTTAATATTTCACTTCCTATCCAATCCCTCCTAAAACAATCTATAGCCTGGAGTTCAAGCTGCTCATGCTAAACAATATATTTCTGCTATATGATGAAGCATGTATAAAGTAGCTGACCAATAAGAAAAATTTAAGTACTTAGAAATGGTTGTGAGACTTACAGTAACATTTGCATTAACATCATCAGCATGATTGGTTATGTATGATTGACCTGTTAACCGATCATGGCTTGCACCAAGATATGGTGTCAACCTCTTCAGTTCAGACACCATCCTTGGGGAGAGCTTCTTACCAAATGAAAACTGCGAAATGACATGCGACACGTTTATTTGGGATGGATCAAATGAATGTGCTCCTGAGTGAGCTGAGATGACAAGGTTTCCTGGAACCTGCATAATCAGATGATAGAAAAAAATGATGCACTTCATCAAAACAAACAAGTAAATCCATGGTTTACCAACTTCACTGTTGACATGTTCAGGACAACACTAAATGCTCTAAATCTGTAATGAAACAGATGGAGATACCAAGATAAACATAAACCAACAAACTTCAGCCAAGTACTTTGAGCTGGATTTGGTAATCTCATTTCAACGCCTGGTCCTTCATCCAGGTCCTATTTTGGTATTTGTCCTCTTCCAATATAGAGTGACCATAATCCAATTCCCTCTTCAGATGGGAGCTGTTCAAGGGCATTTTGCCCTAGGTTTGGAAATGCTAAAAGAATTGACAAATCATTTGGGCTACAGGGAACATTTAGTAGCACTTGGAAAGCACAGAAGACAAAAATCAAGATTCCAGATACACTGGCTTGGAACAAGAGGATAGCAAAATATGATGGGACAGCAGGATGTCAAAAATTCAAAATATCAATTGCTCAGGTTCATATGCATGCATGCATGCTATTGACTTCCTGAAAATTGCTGATATAAAGATTGTGATCCATAATGCTGATGCACCATCTCTGCCATGATATTATGGAAGCATTATCTCTAATAACAGGTTTATGTAGGGGTGAAAATAGTATGGATATTATCCGTCTGAATCTGTTTTCATATCCGAATCAATTCGGATATGGACATAAATTTGAGGATCTGGCTAATATCCGTATCTGTATCCACATCCATAAAAAAAAATGAAAATGAATAGACAACTATCCGATCCGTATCCGAATATCTGAATTTACATGTAATCTTATATAATTTTATATAACACTTACTAATTTTTAAGAAAAATATACAATTATATAAATATGTTATTAACTTGATTTATCATCTATTTAGTAACATCTTTAATTCTATAGTCAAAATTTAATTATGTAAGTTATATTTGTCATTATACCCATACTTTTAGTATCCGAGTTATATCCATATCCGTTTAAAACAAACATAGATATGAATTTTTACATCCGAATAATATCCGTATCCATATTCATCAGACAAAACAAATATGGATATGGATATGCTGGTATCCGATGAGTATTCGATCTGGTTTCAGCCCTAGGTTTATGGATACTCCATTATTTAGTGAATGGAGATTTAACAAAGTTTGAAAATAGGAGATGCAACAGAGTTGGGAAGACGTATATTGATCAATGCATCAAATATAACATAAAAAGTATTAAAATTCCTGATATTTAAGTCATATTATTTCATATTTGATATTTTTTTATATTTTTTCAGAAAATAATCAATTATGAGGAATTAATCACAAATCAACAAGCAACGGCTCTTCAACACATGCAGATGAAGCTCATATCTAAATTCCAGCCTGTTAGGTGCACGACACGCAATAATTCAAAGACGCCTAATAGGGATTCAATGAATAAAAGAAAAAAAAAAAAAAAGAGAAAGGTATGAGAGTTAAAAGTGGTGGGACCCAACTGATTAAATGAAATAATGTGGTTCAGGTAAGTGGGCGTGGGAGTGTTTGAAGGCAGAAACTGGGGCTTCATGGGATTTGAATATGGGTCCTCACAGCAAGCGAGCACGTGGATTTTAAATGATCGAGAGTTCGTGCGGGACCGGTCACAAGCGGAAGCTAGCATGCGGTTTGGATGCGGTTTCCACGACGGAACGGCCTAAGACTTGTAATACGAAACAGAGTGGGATATGCGGAAATAACACGGCAAGAAGTCCTATTCCATGATGGATCAAGAGATTGAGTATGTTTAGGATTTTGGAGGCCGTGAAGGCTATAAAAAGAGGCCCAGGCATACAAGAAAAGTATCCAAGAGCAGAAAATAGAGGCAGCGAGAGGCAGCAAAAACAGAGAAAATACAGGAGCAACGAGAGCAAAACGGAATTTTTTTAATTTATTATTTTAGATTTTAGAAAAGAAAGAATATGGAACTGGAGATCTTAATGCGTGACTAAATCCCTTCAACCCGATAATACAATGAAGCCTGTAAATGAATTTTTATTTTCTTTCTTGTATTTAATTTTCATGCAATAAAATTGTACTTTTATTTCATATCTTTTACTTTTCAAAGGTATTGATCTAGCCTACACGATCTATACCCTCTACTGACGTGCCGTGATCCCTGGATACGATACGTGCTTAAGAGAGATAGATCGTGTATGTTAAATTAAACCTTATATCTTGTAATTGAATTTAAATAGTTTATACTCTAATAGGACAAGCCGTGATCTACTGATACAGTCCGTACCCCTTAGAGATAAGCTATACTAATATCCTAATCACAGGAATTAATATTGCAATATTAAAAAAAAAATCTAATTTGCATGGTAAATTCAGAATTCCTGAGTTATCTCTCTGACTTATTTTCTTTCACAAATTAATTTACATTTGCAATTGAATTCTTGCTATTTTATTCTTTCTTTAATCCTTCTATAATCAATTCTCTTTTATTTTTTCTTCTTCAAAAAAAAAAAGAAAAACCATCGCCCTAGATCCCCATGAAAACGATCCCGACTCACCTTATCTATATAGTTTGAGGTGGTTTTTATTCTTGACCGCCTACGACCGCGATCATATATAATACAAGTGCTGACTGATAATATGGTGTGAGGAGTTGATGGGAAGGAAGAAGCACATTTCTATAAAACAAATGCTACCAATTATGGTAATCTAATGCAATGAATATCATTAAGAGGCAGATGGCTGGCTAACATCATTCTAGCTTTTGATCTCATTAAACAAAACAGATAACAAGTCATCATTTTGCTCTATCCACCAGACATACCTCCTTCTGTCCTTGTTGTGGTCTCTTTAATTCTAATAACATCATCAATGGAGATTTTCCATATTAGGTACTCCACCAATCTCATTCTTTATGCATTTAACATAACCTGATATCCTGCATTCCTGCTGTTATTTTCTGTAATTTTGTTGGTGTGTTTATATCTTTCATGTTCTCTTTAAGCTTGAGAAGGCAAGTATACATACATACATACATATGTATGTATATAATGCACCAGTTTTACTACACCTACATCAAATGTATGTGGAAGAAGAAAATAATTAATTTAACCATGGAGAATTTCTAAAATTGCCACATCATCACACCTACTGTTCCAGATGACAAATTGATTGTCATTCTTATCATTCCAAAGACAAATTTATTTCAAAAATCAACAGTTGCATGACACTTGATGTCAATACATGACATGTTTGCACAGCACCTGTGCTGAGTTGCTGTTAGTTTCAACAAAGAAAACAGCATCCTAACTATAGATGAGAAAAGGTTTGATGGTTCTAGGCATAATATTATAACAACTAAGTTAAGAAGTATCACATTATGTCATCTACGGATCACTCTGGCACATATTATATTATTATCATTTCCAAAATTACTTCCTGAAGAGCCCATAGTACTTCTTTCTTTTTTGTAAGATGTCTATAAAATTCAACAAACTCAAAATGGCAAATGAATATAGTGCAGAAACTACCTTTTTGACACGCACAAAACCTTCTATTCTACATCCACTGGTCAACGGCGCAGGCCGTTTTGCTGTATCAATGGTTCGATTGGATTTATCCTCCAATGCCAGTTTATGGGACTCTCTTGGAACAGGTGCAACCAGAGATTCCATTGCCTAAAATTGAGAACTCCAAACAAGCAGTAGACAAGCATCAGGGCTAGCCAATAAAATGAAAATGTATGTGCCTAACTCTTAAGATAGACTTGTACGCTATAAGACATTTATATGCAATAACAGTAATAACAGATTACTGCACATCTAATTTAAATTCAAAAAATAAACATACCGCAACTAAACTTTCTGTATCCCGTTCTCCATAATAAGATTCATGGTCATGGTGTCCATGATTTTCCCTGTTGTAGATGGTATGGTAATGAAAATTATTGAACCAAACAGCAACCAAGATACAACAAAATGACTCTTAATATACTAAAAGTCCATTTGATAGCCCAGGAAACTGGAGGACAGCAGAAATTAATAGAAAGCATCGATAAAAGCTCATTCGGCCTTGTAAAAGTGTAGTGCTTGAAATTTTATAAACATGAATGTCAAAGATTTAGAAGTAACTAAAGGAAATTTTAAGCAAATCAGAAGTACCAAGGATAAAACAAGTTTGCAGGCAATTTATTTATGCAAGCTCACAGGACAAGTTGTGCACAACATTATGTACTTACTCATTGCTTACATGTTTTTCCCTCCATAAATGTATAACAGGATTTTTTTTTTTAATAATTATGCTGCACTAAATGAAGGTTTACATAGAAAATTACCAGCACAATTGCCTCTAAAACCATAGGAGACCTGGAAGCAGAGGTGAGGTTTTTTAAGAACAAAAATATGATAGGCCAAAAGGCATCCATTTAAGCGATTAAATAGATGGTTGTGCTAGAGAGTAAAAAAGAAATAAATAGAATTTGGACATGCTTAACACTGATAATTCAATGCATGAAGAAAACTAAATAATCTTCTCTTCCTGATACTTCTTCCATTGAACCCTTACATATTTTTGGGAGAACTATGGTGTGACTAATAACAAAATAGCAATAGGACATATTGGCATCTTCATTGTTTCTGAAGTCTGAACTTAAAATAAGGGACATTAGAAGTTAGAAGAGTGCTTCTTACATTGAACTCTTAGTTTTTAAAGAACTATGACCAGCAATAGGATATATTGGCATCTTCATTGTTTCTGTAGTCTGAATTTATAATAGGTGACACTAAAGAGTTACCAGAACAGTTGCTTGGAGAGCATGATGAGTCTTACATAGATAATAAACTGCAATTCTTATTTAAAGGAGAATAAAAAGTAAAAACCATGTTTTTAGATTAATAATCATCAAAAGAAATGGCTAGTTAGCTTAATGTCCACTTACCTAATATCACTCCCTCTGCGGAAAATGCGAATAGATGGGTAACCCTGGATATGATGCCTGCACAGATTTCAGATTGCCAAATGATGCTCAATCTTCAACAAGGAAATGACACAAACACCAAATTCATAAAGCAACTTTGAAAGAAACTGCAATAATAAATATGCTATTGCATGATCATGTTAATGTTTGCATACTTACTACTATCCATCTTTTATTCATACAAGATATGGAACAAATTCATTAATTAAAATTTCTCTTCATTCAGGAGATCAAATTAGTAATTCCAAAGTTCTATCTACAATGGGATGAAAGTAGCAGATTTTTTAAAGAATCCTTTTACATAATTCTGATCTTAATATTTCATAGTTTCATTTTGAACTATTGTCCTCTCTTGTTATTTGTGTTCTTTCTTCCTTTATCTGCTCCTTTCCTCTTCTTTCTCCAAAAGTTTTCCTTTCCTCTTCCTCTGAATGGCCTATGAAATTCACCTTTTTTAGAAAAGAGCAGGTTAATTAAACTACGATGAATAGATTACATTTGTATCAAATATTTGCATTGGTATTGACTCAAATCTCAATAGCTTCTTCAAAATGTGGTGGGCCTTTTTTTTGCATGTCTGTGCATGTGGGTGCACAAGAGACAGACCTCTATATGGAGATGGGGTGCATAAAAGAAATAGACCTCTATCTATACAAAGGCTTGATTAAATGAGGATGTTTCTACATGATCACACTATGCAACATGATGGACAATAAAATCAGATTCAAAATTGTTATTTCTCCCTTTTTATTAAAATTTTGTCCTGAATGTTTCAGCTTTTGATCAAACCACCTGACAATTGTTACTTCAATGTATGGTTAAACTTGTAAGCATATTTGTTCTTCAAGCACACTTTATGATGGTTGTCAGTCTTTTATTGGCATAAAGTGCTACATTTCCTATCTAAACATTGCAAAGAAGTGTCACTAGATCCAAGGTGGGTCTGATTTTATGTCATATAATGGATACCCCCATCACAAGGCTAGCAGCAAGGGTCTATATCCTGTATTGGCACTTGTGCATGGTTATCAGCTTGTGTTAGCCTATACTTCATATCACCTTGATGCACAAGCCAGCATGGCATGGTACCCATGAGACAAACATTGATAAAATTTATGCATCCACCAAATATGATGGAAATCAAACATAAAACATTTTTAAAAAATATTAACTAAGAAACAGTAAAAATGGGAAAACAAACTGTAAGTTCATACAAAAACATTAGTCCCTAATCATGGTTACGAATTTTGCTACCCTATATCATGCTAATCTGTGGATCAGACTGCATTCATTAGCAATAGCACGTTTACATCATATTTATCGGCATTAATGTGTGTTTAATGGGAGAACAAAAATACATTGTTCTCAAAAATGTATACTTCCTAATAGAAAAGTTATAAGGAATAATATAATTACCTAAATGTCAAGGAATGGCTTTCCTTCCATTCTCATGGTGTATCTCTTGCTATGTCACGTATAATTCTTGCTGGTGCACAGGAAGTATCATATGGTATCATTATGCTATAATATGGAAATTGTGAACTACCAACCCCTTCATGGCATGAGTATGATATGTGATACTCTAACCTATGTAAGTGTTTAAACAACATATCAGCTCTTTATACTGATGGAAAGGAGTTTCTAAGCCTTTAGTACATTACAAAAAATAATAAAATAAAATAAAATAAAATAAACCATATTCCATAACGTAATTGTAAGCAATGGGATATAGGGCCTGCAGAATTTTTTTTTCATGCAGGGTACATAATGCATATCACTTCAATAATCTAGGAGAGGCATGCAGTATACCGGCAGACAAGCACAGTCACCAATGATGGTAAATCAACAATCTATGGGAACCTAACCTCTGCCAGACACCTCAGTTAGACTCGAACTTAAAACTGTCAGCAACCCAAAACCCTAGAGATGTCAACAAAAACATTCTAAATATGCTAGTTTATCAAGAGTAGAAATGAAATGGACTTGGCATAGCAAGGGCTTCGAATCAAAGATTGATGACCTTTCACTATCTGCATTGTCGGGTGATTCTTTTAGATCTTTCCTTGGTCAGATCCTAGACCGAACACGCCATCCAGCTGTACAACATTTATTTTCTCCTCAGATTTACAAGCCTCTCTTTGCTGTGGTGTGAGGCCAGTAAGTAGCCTCAGCAAAATTGAAACTTTTCACCAGTAATCTCCAATTTATGGAAGTTGTGATAGCAACAAAACCATTTCATTTTTGTATAACCATGGTAATATTTGGGGAGAAGACCTCTAGTTAGGCATTAAGCAAATCTGGTTTCTTGAGCAGGGTTGATGTTTCCAACAAAGCAAACCTGTTAAAAGGATCCTGGGCATATGCCACTTAATTCCCTTCTGTTCTCAGCATTGCTAAATCTGAATTCCCTTACAATTTTCACTAGTAAAAAATTATGCTTACAAAACTTTTTAGGCAACTCAAGAACATGGAGAGAGTAAATGAGCACCATAAGCGGATGTAATCACCTGCCACCATGACTATGAAGTAGCTCAATGATTGCTTTTTGGCAGAGCAAGGATTGAGGTATTGCATGCTGGCAGCACGCCTGCCTCGCAGTCGCACCAGATATACCATATTATGTGATATTATGCCGGTGCTCATGCAAAAGCACCACATCAGGCCAAACATTGGCATGCAGCTGCTTTTGTCCCACTGCTGCATACCTGTAAAGCATTGGCAATCTGGCATGGCATGTATTATCCCACACAAACCATGCTAACCAGCATTTCAATCTACAGGTCAGATTAGCATATTAAATCCTTATTTCAGGTGATTCCATTCCTCCTAATTTTATCTGCTATGATTCTAATGTCTCCTCCAAAGCATTTTCCTTACATGATGATTGCTCATGAGTGGCATGCCATTTACAGTATATAATTTCTCAAGACATCTTCCATGTCGCAGGTTTTCAGCATTCCAAGCTCCATACAGCTTGTGAGATCAATTTTCAGACTAGAAACATAGCATTACCTTTAATTTTCCTGCATCTTGCATGAAGAGCTCCATATTCAAATCCAGAGCAGAAGGGGAATGGTCTATGTCTACTGCAATAGGCAGTTATCATGCAGATATGAGCATATCCACAAGATGAGAGTTCAGGAACAATCTGACTAAGGGAAAAGATTTATACAGAAACTGCTAATCATATGCAAAGTTCAATAACTAAAAATTAGGAAAAGAATTAGCGCAATAAAGAATATAAGATTGTTGACAAGGTCTCAAATACCGTCGTAATGGTACCACCAGTACCATACCATTTTGACGGAAAAGCAGCATGGGTACCACCCTCAAGAGCTAAAATCAGTTGAACCAGTACATTCCGAAAGTACCACTCTGTACTGGCTAATACAGATGGTACTGTACCAACAATACCGGTCGGTACTGATTGCTTTTTGATTCTCTAGATCTTGGTACGCTCCAACCACACTGGTACCTTACTGTACCAATGGAAAACCACTACAGGTGTCAGTAACGTTGTTTAAACCCCTGATACTTGATATATTTATATATGATTCATTTGAAAGCAAGCCAATAGGGCTTGAGTCCAACAACTAGCACACCTACTCCCAGCCCATAAACAAGGAGAAGTTTCAAGTTCAAACGTGAAACGTAGTGCACCAATTTATTTCTCAAAAAAAAGGGAAAAAACAAGGGAGAAAGAAGCAAAAATACTAACAGCCTAGGGGAATACAATACCAATGCCGGAACAGCATTTTTCAATTTGTAATGCAAGAACTGTTTCAGAAATTAGTCATCAAAAATCACAAATGAAACATGAAATCATCACTAGTGGAATGATTCTAGATCACGAATAACATGAGGAATTTTAAAAAAATGATTCAGACATGAAATAACATTATGAATAATCCAAAACTTTCCCAATGCTGAGCCTTTTGACAATATGGGTGAAGTGGAAAACATGAGGGCTGTGCAAGCAGAGTTTCAAATGTAAGAATGAATACAATTAAACATACTCATCTCACATTATGGGCATTAAATGTCAATTAGCACCTGTCTTCTCAGCTAGAGACTGATGACATTCAGTCAACTACAAAGAAATGCATTTAATATCACATTACAACATATGACACATCCTCCAAAATATAGGACAGGAGACAGTAAAAACTATCCAAAGCAGCACATTGAGACCCTATTAAACGATATGGAAAGACTGAGTTAAATGTTTTAAGTTTAAATCATATATATGGAGGCAACATTGGAATGTTGAAATATGTTTGACTTCTCAAATGTGTGGACTTCATAAGAAGAGACATCTAAAGGGTGCACAGAGCCTTTGCATCAGTATCCAAACATTGATGTGTGTGACACATTCACATCAAGCAAGTTGTAGTTTCTTGGACCACTTCTTGACCTTTATCCACAACATGTGCACCCTTACGGTTTAGAAATGGATTATCATATTCCTCAATCATGTCTTTCAATGTATCCCAAGTTGTGATTGCACTCTTCTTTAGGAATCCAAATGTCCATCACTATCTTATTTATACCTCTTATATGATGAAGCAAAACACAGAATTTTGATGCATTGCAACATGCTCAGGCAAGGTCAAAATATTATGTCCGTTACAAGCAGCAGGGTCATCTAGACTTGATTTCAGACAAGAATACATAGTATAATTTGTCTAGCTAATCCAAAGAGAATGAAAACCCTTCAGATTATCCCCAGTTAAAAACTCTCCTTGGGGAAGAATCATATTTTGATCTGTGTCATCAATTTAACAAAGGTTAAACATCAAGCAGGCTTAAAATTTCGAGTTTAATTTCACTGCTCTTGTTAATTATGATATGTACAATTCAGCATTGCAGGTTGTCTTTTGGTGGATCCATCAGTTTCATATTTAAACAAAAAAAAGTAATGCTGATTAGTTTTATGGATGCTTTACTGGGTATATCTGTTGCAGGTATCAGCAGAAATAGCTCCTCCCAATTAATATGATTTTCTAGGCACCAAAAGCCCATTAACATGCTTAAAAGTTACAACACCCTATCCTACAGATGTAAACATAACCTAACAGACCTACTCATGCAAGATAAATGGTAAAGAAGCTGATCTCTAAATTTCTAGTAAGATAAATAATATAAGATATACCTAAGGAATGGAGGAGAAAGAACTACATGTCATTGCAAACTGAAATAGGAAACAATTGCAATATCTCAACTTCGCATTCAATTCCCATGGAACTAATTTCACAATGAGTAACTACTGACATGGAAAATACCTCCTGCACAATCCACCTTCTTCAGTACAATCAACCTTTCCCAAGAGAATTCGCCCATCCATTTCCGGATCATATCTGAACATCAATAAAAACAAAAGTTAAAGACAACTTTCTTCCCCAAGGAAAAGAATATTCAATTTAAAAAAAGAAGAGATTGCAGAATACCTTTCTCTCATTATTTTAGCAGTCCTCTCCCATGATGGTTTCTAGAGCAAATTGTCAAATTTCAAAAACCCAAAATTGAAAGTGAATACAACTCAAAAAATTTATTCACAATATGTTTTCTTTGATAACTATCTTGCAGTAAATGCTGGTACTTCCGAGATTGTATAGGATAAGTATGAGCAATTAATCACAAGTCTACTATCATAAGTAATTAACATAGGCATAATAATATAGGAATTCAGTCAAGGACAATCACTCTTATTTACTTATCCTATAGGAAATAGAATGAACAATCTGCATAGAAACCCATGCATAAAGAAAGATAAGAGAAAGCAGCTTCAAAAGTGCAAATTATAGACATTGCCAGCTTCTGGCATTTTATGGGGATGAGTAACTACCATAATTTCATTAACCACTATTGGAGGGCTTTAACTCAACTGGACGGTGCTTGTTCTCGGAATGTAACCAAGAGGATGGAAGAAGTTCATGAAGAAAGAACTACGCCCCAACTTGTAAATATAAATTTGCTTCTACCTTTGTAAAAGTAAAATCTTCCCTCCACCCAGGATGGTGATACAAATGGAAGTGTTCCATCTTTATAATAAAAATGACGAGCCAGAATCTTCTACGTATGGTGCAACACCAGCTTCAGAAATTCTTTGCAATCATGAACCTATACCCATTCCAAGGTTGTTATTCTCTCTCTCTCTCTCACGTTCCCGGCTCCATCTCCCCTTCCCAGTTCAGGTAACTAAGCAGTAGAGAGATGAAGTAAACAGCAGTGCCTTGTCTCATAGCATGCATTCTTGTACCATATGTAGGCCATAAAGTGCTACTAAACAATTGCAGGCAGCATAGTTAGGAACCAAATGAAATGATAAGGATGCAGGCATCTTTTCATGCAATTGCACATACAGCCTGGCTATGGAATCAAAACAGATATTTTATTTTGAATAGATGTTTCCTCTTCTGTTACTTTATATAAGTAGCAAATCTGGCAAGTTACAGGAATTTAATGTAACTCCAGTCCCAAGCATCTTACACTACATTGATCACTGAGTTGCTAGTATCACCATTGTAGCCTGATGAAGGGCTGGAGATCAGAAAAATGGTTCATACATGACATTCCAAAGATGTTAGTGTCTATTTATCTGCCTTACGACTAACTTATGATAAATAGCAGGATTTCACTACTAACTATAGGTAAGCAGCAAGCATACCTTTCTCAATGGTAAACATGCAACAGCCTAGCACCTCACCTATAAAGACTAGCTAAAAAGTGTTATTTAGATTCTTTGATCCTATATAAGTATCCAAGACCTACATAATGCATAGCCGATGTAGGACTAAACACACACCTACACGGGTCCTCACATACTCCCCCAATTAAGCCCTAGCATCCTCGCCAAGCCAAGGTTCCAAATCCATTCATATGCAATTACAATTACCACATCCAATCACAAACAATACAAAGTGCCCATGGTCAACCCAAATGGGCCTGTGCTGCAGTATCTCCCTAATTCACATGGGCTATAGACTAGATCTACTCCGATATCATTTGTAACACCTCAAAATCTCACCCAAAAAAACTAGCCAAAAGTTGTGATTTGGGTTCCTTGGTCCTGTATAAATATCCAAGATCTATCCAGTGCATAGCCTATGTGGGACTAACACATACCCACACGAGTCCTTGCAAAACAATTTAACTTGCATTTGAAAAATAAACTACATCTACTTTTTAGTTTAAAACAAAGTAAAGACCTCATGATTCATACACAGGCAGTCAAGTTGCAAGTATTATAAAAAATTTTGGCGCTTTATGAATTATGTGATCCAGGATTGGACAGATTAGTTTGACTACTAAATAAGTTCAAGGTAAAAATAGATTATTAGTGACAAAACTATCATGCACATGGGTCAGCCCATGGGCCATAGTTTACCTTGTTCAAGTTGGGCCATTAGGCCAATCCAAATGAAAATTTGGGGTATCCTTGGACCAGACTCAGATGTTTAAATAATTGGCCTACTGTCTTCCAAGTTCCAACTAGCAGAACATAAAGTGATTCAAAAAGCAGTGAAACATTATTTGAAGTAACCAAGACAAGAGGTGGAACCATCTCAAACCACTTGGTTCAAGGGGGAGGAAAGGAGAGAGAGAGGAAGAGAGCATCGGAGGCCTACCAAAGCCGTTAGAGGGCTGTTGCGCCTGTTGGAGAGGGCCAAAAGGCCAACAAGGAGGAGAGGAGAGAGAGAGAGAGAGAGAGAGAGAGAGAGAGAGAGAGAGACTCGGATGAACTTTCCCCTTTTTTATTTTGCTGATATCAGATATATCAGGTGAAGTCACAGCGGCATCTCCGACCTCCCCCAATATCCCAAAAAAAAAAAAAAAAAAAGATGAAATAGGGGCTTCCACCCCTATTCCAACAGCCGCCTCCAACACTCTGACAGCCTCAGTGGGCCTCCAGAGACTCTCTTTTCACTCCTTCCCTCTCCTCCTTCCCTCCCCCCCTCGCTGGCCCTCCTCCAACCCTCCATCAAGCATAGCAACCCTTCAGCAGCCTACAGAGGCTCTCTCTCTCTCCCCCTCTCCCTCTTCTTCCCTCCTCCCCTCTCTCTCTTTTCTTCTCTTTCCTTCTCCCTCCATCATGCTGTGTCGGTTAGAGCATCCAGTACAGAACAGTACGGAGGCGTACTGAACCATACCACTAGCTAATTGATCCAGGCCCTAGCATGGGCAAAGCAAACCTTGGACCATGATATATCAAATTGTGTTATATTAACTTAAGGAAAATGATGAGTTTTTTGCAATTTTTAAAGAAGATCAGGGAATAAACCACAGACAATACTGCACATCTACTCACTGATTCATACATATAATGATATGATGAACCTCCTCAAAAACTTGCATGCACCATCATTCTTGGTCTCACAAAGTTGGCCAAATCAATTGCTATCAACAATTAAACCCCAAAAAAGATAGCATGGCCAGCTTGCCATTATGGATATAATACCAATGCGTTGTGTTATATTAACTTAAGGAAAATGATGAGTTTTTTGCAATTTTTAAAGAAGATCAAAGAATAAACCACATACAATACTGCACAAGTACTCACTAATTCATACATATGATGATATGAATCTCCACAAAAACTTGCATGCACCATCATTCTGGTCTCACAAAGTTGGCCAAATTAATTGCTATTAACAATTAAACCCCAAAAAAGATAGCATGGCCAGCTTGCCATTATGGATATAATACCAATGTCGAGTCAGCTTGCCATTTAGTAGACAGGCTTAAGAATTCTAAATATCCTATCATCCAGACTTGCACATCCACCATCTTGCACACTGCTTGGGTTGTAACTCTTGGGATGGTCCTAGACAAGCTCTGGTTCAGCCTAAGCCTAAAGCATATTGTCAGTCCATTGAAGAATTTGTTCCTTACTAAAAATGAAACTACCATCACAATGCTGTCATTTACATTCCACATGATAATGCAGATAAAGGTATATCCTGACATTTAAACTAACATATGTATTGAAACATTAAAAATGATAAATTTACCAAGCGATTGCTCCAATAACACCAAGGTGCATAAAAATTGACAACCAAAATGGAATACCTGTAAAAGAGATGCTTAAAGTCAGCTATAAGGAGATTGCTCATGAAATACAGTAATTAATTGTAAAATGGCTATG
Organism: Elaeis guineensis; assembly: GCF_000442705.2. Taxonomy (NCBI): domain Eukaryota; kingdom Viridiplantae; phylum Streptophyta; class Magnoliopsida; order Arecales; family Arecaceae; genus Elaeis; species Elaeis guineensis. Next base: position 30,331,556 of record NC_025998.2, on the reverse strand, counting down.
CTCCTGTGATGCTTACTAGATGAGATGTTATACTGTACAAGTATTTTTCATATTGCAGGCCCCATAAGGTATCAAAATAGACCATGGAGAAAAAGAATTTAGATGGTTCACTAATTCAGTTTTACAAATCAACTGTATATTTCTCAGAGAGAAGAAGTTCCAAGATTCACGAAATGCGCTAGCCTAATATATATAAGAGTACATGAATTATCTATCCATGTACTTGAATATTCATATATGCATGTAAGAGAGAAAAATAGTTAAACTAGAACCATGCTACTGCAATTAGAACTTGAATACTAGTAGTGCAAAACAAATTTTTCTAATTAATTGAACATCTCACACTAGTAATCATAATTGGCAACATCCAGAATGCCACAAAGCAAAAGGGTAATATTATTTTAAGGTTTCTTACCTATGACTTTAACAGACATGAAATGGACAGTTCAGTTTGGCCAGTGTGTCAAAACATATGGTGCACCATACAAATTAACAATCCATATAATGGATCTTGATATAGACATCTCAGAAGAAAAGCCATAAAAACTAAAACAAAGTAGGCTTGGATGTTTTTAGCCATAAATCCAATCAAATTAGTGTATCTCATCTCCAAATGACAACCTGATGCATTAGTTAGAATTCTCCAAAAAATATTTGGCTTTTACAGTTAAGCATAAGAACTTCGTGATTATGTTTTGATATGGATTTTCAAATTGAATGGATCGTCAATGATTTAATCAAATTTTATCAATTTCTCTGTGCACACATAGATATAAATTGAATGTGTTGGCATATGTTCATGCATGTTTATTGAGTGTATGTTTATTCTGAAGTGAAGTTTCAAACATCAAGGTACAGAGGCATATTGTCAAGATTCAGCATGGTAAGTCCCATACTGCATATCATATCAGCACATTGTACCAGCCGATGCAGCTTGAATTTTCCAACACACCCCTGGTATGGCTTATTTTGGCCTCTGATTTTGTTTTTTTAATGTTTTATTATCTAAATGCCCAGGTTATGCATAAATATGGTAAACGTATTAATCTAAATGCCCTAATGATCCGCTTCAATGTATGCTGAAGCTTTTCTATCGCTATTTGACATTTTTTATCCTTTTTGGTTAGGTAACCTCACATGACTTATCATAAGGAATATGTTAAATAACTATATTGTGCATTAACAATTAAATTTACTACATTCACATCAAATCAGTGGACTAATTTATCACACTGATGATTGTGAAGACAGAAGATTATACTACTAGCACTGATCTGACAAATGAACAAAGAATCCATGGAACATATTATTAAACAAACAATGACCATGTTTTTGACCATATTCTAGCCTCTAACTGACAATTTTCCAGCAATCCAGCTCCAAAGGCACAAATTGTCATTGCAATGATTTCCCCACTGCTTCACTGCAATTCCCACCTTTAAGTTATGGAAAACAGGAAAAAGAAGAAAAAAAAAAACCCTTTAGAGGGAATCTTTGGGCTTGGTTCCCCAAAACAGAGACATCCAGAGGCTGTGTGTCAGCACTTTGCCAGCAAGGGGCTGGTATTGCCAGTATTCTGGACCATGGTTTGAAGGTAAAATATTGTATGACTTTTGAACCAAGATTTGAATCAATAAGGCTTACTTGCTGTTACATGCTGATTTAATGCATCACCCAATCATTATGTCTAGGATTATTTAAAATATGGATGACAAGAACTCATGACTAGAAAGATTTAGAAATCAACTTGTAAGGTGAAAGGGCATGCTTTTTTTTATTAAGTCAACATCATGATTGTGAGACAAATTTACCCATTCTTCTGTGCGCTACCCATCAACATGTCAATGTTTAAGGCTTGTTGAAAAGTTTATTCTAGAAAGAATAATGAGGGACTCTATATGTCCCATCCAAGGTTTTCTATACCAACCTGTGCTGCCCAGTATCAGGTGCACCACACCAACCTTTTTTCACCCATATGGAATGAGGGCCCGATATGATACTATACTGACACATGATAAGCTGCAGTCTTACCTCCAGTATGTGCCAATGTAGGAGTGTACCTTACGACCCGCTTACCAGACAAGGTCCGTTGCAGGGACTGAATACCTTGATGCTCAAACCTTACCTTTAATTACCACACATAGAACATCTCCACAAACACTTTCACAAACGAATAACTTGCTTTTTCAGCCAGCAACTCAGACCTTCATATGGAAACTAAATTTATGCAAGTCTGACTAAATGCATAAACAGAGAATTTTTCTAGCCTAACCACAATTTGTTGACAACATGGATTCAGAAACTGCCAGAACAGGAATATACAACCAGTACTGTCCCATTCTGGTGTGAAACTTGCATCGGTATGAGTCCTGGGATGCTGAAACCCTGTTTACCGGTGCATGTGGATGGTACCACATTGGTATGTACCAGCAGTTTTTTTCTTCTTCTTTTTTTTTTTTTTTTGGTGGGCGGGTGGAGGGGGACACTGTCAGATTCAGTACATACCGTTGGTACTGCATACCTATACTGTTCCATTCCAACAGGAAAACAATATGGGATTCGGTACTGATATTTAAAACCTTGGTTGACACATTTATGGCATCGACACCATATTAGCTCGCATTGTATAGATGGCCTACTACATTTGCAACAAAGATTCAGATGCTAACTAGCAAATGCAAAATACTACTAATGGATTTGGCATTCAAAAGCAAGAATTATAAGCATATTGCTGAGACACAATAACAAAGTATGATGCCACTAATAAACTATAATACGCCAGGAACCATACAAAATATGAAGAGCTAAAACCACCTACTTACCGATGTGCAAATTTCTCGAAATTGTCAGCAGTTATAGAAATTGAACCTTCACCATATTCTTCTTCAGTATCATCTCCATGTCTATTCACTTTTGGGATAGGTCCTGGGTGGTATTCAGATCCGGTTGGTATTAAATTGGGATCTATTGAAAATTTGCGAACGGTTTTTGTAATATTCAACCTGTTCTGCAAATTAGTGAATGTGACCTCCAGTTAATACTTAAACCATAAGAAAGGATAGTCCAGATGAAAGTGATCAGCATCCAATTTTGGTATCAAAAATAAATAACCGTTCAGGCAAAATCATTTTACAGATGAAATTCATGAAAGAATAAATGCAGAATTCTATTTTACTTTCCTTCTTAGGGTAGGCAGATATTTTACTTTAAAAGAGAAAAAGCATACAATCTAGAAGCAGGATTAATGAATGTCGAATTGTTGGTAGATCTTGAAGAGGACTGTTTCCTGCTCTTTTTGCATTATTTCCAATGTCATCACAATCATTAGATTTTTAATGGTCTAAGCCAACTGTGATGACAATGTCTTACCTTTGAAGAAATCTTTCATGTCCTTATAACAAAGCGCAATGTCAGTAAAGCAGCATAAAAAATCAAGCCAAACATATCTTAGATCATGATAGATCATTTATACATCAGCACCATGGTACACTTTTTATATCAAAACACAGGAACAAAAAATTGAAAGGGACAGACATGCATGCACCTCACATGCATGATTGATCAAATCTCATACTATTGCTATATGTACATAGTGATCATCCAATATATGCTGATGGTAGCAAGCTCATTAGCTTACCTTGATAGATTTTCTACAGTAAATCATGCAGGCATGCTCCCACACAGGGATGTGACAATGCACTCCAAATGGATGCAAGACTCAGTAATTTATTCACAACTACTCTGTTAATTTGGTTGTATTCAGTTCTCAGTGGCATAACAGAAGGTTCCTATTAAGTGCTGATGTTTCATACATTAATAGCCATCAGCAATTCAGCATTATGTAGTTAGGTGCAAAGAAAATCCAGATTATGTGCTTAAATGAGTGGAACATTAATGACTATGCAACCAATAGCATTGGTTTCTGACATGCTGGAACTGCCAGTGCATTAGCATATAATCTGAGAGTGTATGATTAAAAAGCTCAGCATGGAATATCCTACTCCAAGGCAAGGTTTTAAATCCCGTGGGACGAAAGTGTCTGATTTTCCGTGGAATGGGATGCCCCGCTATCTTGTCTCGTTCGAATAGTAGTCCCGATCATACATCCAATAGATATCTCCATCTTTCTCCCTTTCTTCCTTTTTCTTTCTTTCTTTTTCTCTTTTGCTTCATTCTTTCTTTACCTCTACCTTTCTTTCTTCCTTTCCTTTTTCTTTCTTTTTCTTCTCCTTCCTTTTCTTTCTTTTTCTTTCCCTTCCTTTCTTTTTTTCATTTTCTTCTTCTTTCCTTTCATTTTTTTTTCTTCATCTTTTCTTCCTTTCTTCTTTCCTCTTTCTTCTTCTCTCCCCACATGGATGGGTTCAAAGTCCTAAACCCATCTCGTCCCATTTTCTCATAGAAAAGAGATGACATGGCTGGGATGCCCCTTGTCCCCAGGACGTAAAACCTTGATCCAAGGTAAATAAGCGGAACTTAAATGCACATTCTATCCAAATATATTGAAGCTTTAAACAGTATAATGTATGTTCAGAACTCATTAAACATTTTTGGACAGATTGCACCCACCACAGGCATTTAAACAGTATCATGAAGCTTTAAGCAGGATAATGCGGTGGGACAGGGGGACATTTGCTGACCATTTTAACAGTAATGAACCAACCTAAGGCCATTTTGCATGGCATCAAAAGACAATAGATACTATTCTTCTCTGCTGACTAATACACCAACTTTATCTCACAGAATGGATGAAATGACTTTATCACACCACATATGTACTGAATGTGTATTGTACCATATGTAGATACAAAATTATATATGTGATTCCTTCGTAGAAGAAATCTTTTATTTAGGGTGGTGCATCCACTTCCGAATCTCCTTGGAAACTCATCACAGTGCTTGCTTCCTAAGTGTTTTCTTACTAATCTTTTTAAAGAAGACCACTTCCACAACACACTTCTGGTAACTAAGGTAAATGCATAAACTTATATGCATATAATCATATACACACATACAAATTCTTATATACATGGATATTTATATTTATTTACATACATATAAGTGTGCATGTAAATACATGCACACAAGCATGCACACACATGTACCTTAAAAGAGCATCTTTACCGGAGCTATATGAGCTAATCCAAGTAAAGATATATCTGCCAAGGTATATCACCATATGCAAGAAAAAGGAAAGCAGCAGTAATATATAACAAAGAATAGCCACTTACTGTTCCCAATACATCACTCACATCAACTGATGCAAATTCCATGAGAGTGCAGGAAAACTACAAAACAGATTTTACTAAGTAAGATATGTGCACAAAATGCCGACAAATCCAAAGAACTGGATGAGTACCTTTAAACAACAACAAAGATGGTTTTACCTTATATTAAAATCGATGCGCAAGAACTCCCCATCTGTACTTTTATCAACAATTATTGATGTAGATGTGCTCACTGTCAGGTAATCATTCAGCTCCTGGAAAACAAGAATCCATTCAATAATTCTGGAAATTACTAACTCCATAAGTACCATCTAAAAATTAAATTTTCTTTCCGAAAAATTGAACCGTGCTACATGTTTTTGATGAATATTATCGCTACATTGATCATGAAGATGGTGGTTGATCCTAGAGTAGATTAACATGTGAAAAGTGTGATGAAAGAGAAAAGGACTTTTGCAACTAACCACCTATAAGACTGCAAAAAAAATCTCACTTGCTGATAATTACCTTGACCTCAGAAAGTCAAGCCATTTGCAGAACAAGCCATGACATGTAATCATGTCAAAAACATGAAATATTTCATGGGTATTCTTCCAGCAGTATCTCCATTTAAATTTTAAATAACTACTCCATCCTTCCTTTAATGTTTTCTTCTCAAAATTCCAACCCACTCAACCACTGAGAGTCCCTATTTAATGATGAACAAGAGGCATCATGGGCATTTTCACCTTAACCATCCAACTCAATTTAGAAAAACTAACAATATGTTTTTCTTTCTTTAATAGATAGTCCCACTGATAAGAGATTGTCAATATTTAATTGTAAATTGATATGCAACAATACTAAAAAAAAAGTGGAAAAGCTAAGAACTGGTAAAAGTGTCCTTAAATCAGAAAATTAATTTATTAATGAATTTCCAAGTATTCACAAATTAATACACTATATTGATCATATTATTTTCTCACAAGAAAAAGTAAGAAGAGAAGAAAAGAACCCACCATTCCAAATAAAAACATCATAGAAAGTGCTGCAATGATAGATAATCCAGCACCTGAAAGTGATGCCTCCGTCAAGTCTCTAGGTATTTTCCTGTGCTCAAAAAATGGGTGTTATATACTATACATTCAATAGCAGCACTCACAGTTGCTCTTTAAGGGGGAGAAAATTACTTGGAAAAGAAAAAACAATTAACTTTGTCTAAATATCATATAAAACAACGAAAACACTTAAAGCTTACAATAAACAAAATTCACATCACAATATTTTAGAAACATAATTGCAGCATCAAACATCGATTGTTCCTTCATATTATACTAAATTTATCCATGCACAAAACTATAAATATGTACATAATGTATTCTTTCCAAAACATATATGTCAAAATCATTACAAACATCAAAGAAAACAAATGTAAGTGTTGGTCCATACTGTTCCATGCTATCTGATTTGTACAGTAGCACACAACTTCTAGCCATATATTATATAGGCCTCATTTATTTTCTTTATTATTTATTTTTCAATAATTTTAATTAACATTTTATTGAGTTTTATTTATTTTGACCAAGACTGCTGAATTGGAGCTGAAACTACCAAATTTGAGGCTCATTTGTTTGGGCAAGACCAAACTGCAAACCAAGTTTCCAACTTTTAAGTCAAATTTAAGTAAGTATTCACATCAACTATCCGAGAACTGTACAAATCGTTATGAAATGGATTGAAGATGAGAAAAATCAGTATCGCAGAAACTTGGAATGAGTGCCAAATGTGTACGTATACCAAGTGATCAGCACTTTGACTTCAAAAATCTTGACATGGAGACAGTGCCCTATAATACAAATTGTCAACATATGATATATAAATATGTCAGAAGTTGTCTACTGCTAGCATAAACAGACAAATTTAAATTCATAACATGGTGATAATAAAGAAAAAGAAGATGCAGGTGTGACATTTAACTAGAAGTGTCTGGCTACTTTAGACTAATATTGTTTAGTATTAAGCAGTAACATGGTCTAAAATTCAAGTGCCAAAAATTTCCATAAGAAGCTTTTTGACAAAATACTCCAAAAGGTAGTGCCAACTATTGAACTTCCAGCTAAAGTAAGTAAATTCTCCATTTCTGAACTACCAGAAGTCATATCCAACTATCAAAAAGAGTCAGCACCTAATAATTTTGGAAAAAAAAAAAAAGAGAGCCAAGTACTGCAGCCTTTAAATTTTGTATAGAACTAAGTTGTGTTGGTATATGTTAAAATATTTCCTATTATGTAAACAATGAGCTATATAACTTGCATTTTACAATTTTTTTAGCTATAAAAACCCAAAGAATTTTTTTGGATTAAAACACAATGTGAACTTCCAACACCAACTTTTTTGTGTAGGTTGTCCCCTTGACAGTAAACATTTTTTTTCTAGTTTCATTTATTTGGTAAATAACAGACCCTTGTTGTATAGAGAGGATAGGACAAGTTAGAGCTGACAAAGTAGGCCAATTCATTGTACATATGGTAAATACACATAAGAACACTATGTGAACATGTGCATATATATGTTTTGCATGTTGTCACTCAATCTACTCTTTTATACTTCGTCATGAGTCATGTGTATATGGATCTTGTAGATACATGCAATAATTAATGCAATGTGATGCATAAAGGATGCATGTTCTATATGTATCTTAGAATCTTGGCATGCATGGGAGATCTCCAACACTGAGTTAAATTAACACGACGAGGGAAGAGGGTCAATAGCTAAATTCTTGCTGTCACCAATTGTCATGGACTTCACTAATAAACAACAGTAAGTCATCATTCTTGGCTTTATTGTATGATCATAAAGGCCGAATTACATAAGGATAACTTGTGTAGCCCTCTCACAGCTTTCAAATAAATCTATTCGCCAATAAAGTCCTTATTAGATTATAGTTTCAGTTCAAAGGCAGGCTACCAGATTTTCCATTGAATTTTGAACCCAATTGCACCCCTTGCTTGACTCCTTTAAGCCTCCTCTACCTTCCAAATTTCCAATTTGACGTCTGTTTGTACATCAGGTCAAAATTGTGCCAATTCAACCAACATTATAAATAGGAACACTAATCAGGCGTAGCCAATTGACTTCTCAAAAAAGATGCAACATTATTGTTTAGCAATAGTTGTTTCTCTTACAACCCACATAACACAACAATCACCCCATAACCTTGGTATTGTTGTGAAACATCACCATGAATATTTGTTTGTCCAAGGGGATTGTTTTCCCCTTTTTCCTTTACAGAAACAGCTAGTAAGCCTCAACATACTAGTTCATGAAACCACTGTCTTGCGACGCTATCAGCATAGCATGAACCACAACTTCATGTTGCCTATAGCCCTCACTCGATATCCATTTCCTCACCTTGCCTACACACCTTGCTTGTCAGCCCTGATATCCTGTAGCCCCCACACTTACGACCCACTTGCTAAGCTAGCTTTCCCTCTTGCTGCCTGATCATGCCTGCCTCCAGCTTCTCTCTCTCTCTCTCTCAGTTTGTCTGTGTGCACCTGGCCTCATCCAAGATTTGCACCTGGCCCCCAGAGTCTGACATCAGACTAAGCTGGCCCAAACCTGGCTATACACTATCAGATGGGAATTTGGTTTTCATATTTTTATCCGATGCAAAATTTTTCAAGGCGCTAATATCATGCAATTAAAATTTTTGAAAGGAAAGAAAAGATAAACCTAAATGCACTACCAACAATAAATAAATACAAACAATACAGAAACAAAGAACAGGCATCATTCCATTTCTTTGGTTTCATGAATCCTAATTCACCGATCGTTACTCTAAAACCTTTTTTCCACTTCCACAACCCCTACCAGGTGGCCAACTTGGTGCAAGGACAAACCATCCCGAGACATCAATTGAACCCACAGCATTAGCCCCATACAGCCCTCCCAATCTGGATTACATCCTTCAGCCAAATAAATCCACTCTTTTCACTCTCCATGCCATTAAGCCCATAAAATTTGCCGATCATCAAGAAAACAAGATTCTTTCAGAACGATTAAGAAAACAGCATCGACAACAAATTTTAACGGAGGAAAAAGTTAAATCTTGAAACAAATCACGAGATCAATAAAAGCCCGACAAGAATGGTCACTTCTTCACTGATTCGTCAGGAATTGAGGAAGACGCGGCATTCCCGACAGAGAAAGCGAGCGATTCTTGACGAGATTCGGATAGGGTTTGAGATCTGACCTGTAGAAATCGACCGATTTGAGCTTGCTGGCGGACAACATGGTTTCCAGCGAGAGAATGAGAGAGAAAGAGATGATCCGCGACTCCGCCCCGAGCCGACGAGGCTTTTGAATCTACCAAGTGGAATGGCGTCGGAGAATTGTTTTCGGCTCTTTCCCTTCAAGGCCTGGTACGCTGGCTAATGCTGGATCTCGTCTCCAGGAGCATAACCCGTGGGGTGGAAGTAGACAAAAAAATCCCACTGAGTGTAGGAGTGGATGGGACCCTTGTGACATAAGCGGCTGAGAGGCGCGCTCTTGCTGCGTCGGTATCGTCGTATCGATTAAGGTTCCTTTTCTTCGGTTATTTTTGTGTACTCGGACTCCATCCGCAGCACAGTCGTTTTTGTCCCCTCCGCTCCTGTCTCTCTCTCTCTCTTCTTTTTTTTTCCTTAGATTTTATTTTTTTTTGTTATTATATAAACCTCCCAAACCAGCCTCCAACTTATAGGTGTTGAATCACGAATGCCAGGAAAACCTATTTCTCACCTATAAACATAAATCAAGGGCGGGTTTGGTTTGCCACAGAAATTAAATTAAAATTATTGAAATAAATTAAAATAAAATTAAAATTTTTCATATTTTTAATATTTTTTATTTTTGATTTCAAAATAAATAAAGAGATAGATAAATTTCAACTGTATCTTACCTCAAATCAAAAGGAGAGATGGTGAAATGGTAGACACTATGGATTGATGGGATTGAGTCTTGTTGTGGAAATCTATTAAATGGTAACATACAAATTCAGAGAAATTCTAGAATTAAAAACAGATAATTCTAATCCAAATCTTTATTTTAAGAAAATAAGTGTTTATAAAACTAGAATAAAAAAAATGATAGGTGCAGAGATTCAATCAAAATCAGATTCAACATAAACTTCGAATATTGGAGGAGAGTAGGAATTGAATTTTGGAGGATTCAAATATTTTTGTTCTTCTCTTAAATCAAAATAAAAATGAAACCTCTCCAATCAAAATAAAAATAGAAGTCATTTCTTCCCATGATCATTTCAGAGTCCAAATCCCTCCAATTAAAAATATTCTTATGTTCTTAAATTATTAAGTATATGAATATTAAATAGTATTCAAATCCATAATTTATTTTAGATTTTAATTATATGTAAAAAAGTTTTGAACTTTTTAGGATTTTTAATTGCATTCTAAACTTTGATCTAGTGCAATTAAGTCATCCACCTCTCAAATTGATTTATTTCAGATCCTGATCGTAATTTCATGGCTTATCGTGACGGAGTTGTCACACGATAGAGTCTTAAAATATGAACAATAAAACTATATAAGAGGATCACATAACATTATATGATAACTTTGTCACAATGGACCAGCATAAATTATAGTTAGAGTCCGAATTTAACCAATTTGAAAATTGCATAATCTGATTAAACTAAATAAAAATTCAGAAAGATATTGAAAACCTCCAAAAATTCTCTAAGATCTTTTGTATAATTAAATCTTTACTTTCAATACTAAAACAATTTATAATCTACTTAGGAGGACAACATCACTGCTATCCACGTTCCTCCATTCATGCTTAATGCACTAATCTAGGAGCACGAGACGAGAGGTGCATACGTATTAATTGCAGTTCCATATAAAATGTAGAGACAATTACCAACTTTCCCGTAAGATAGATGTAATGGGTTAGTTACAAGGCAACCAAGTGATGATACCCCAAAATTGAAACAATATGTTAGGTATTCATCTTGCACATGTCTAGTTATTATATAATGGCTTTTTATGGCTTTTATTGAACCCCATGTGTAAAAGCTTAATTGTATTTTGTTTATTTATCTTATTTTCTTTTCTTTCCTTTTTTTTTATTATGAAAGTGTCTCTTTATCTAATTTTCATAATTGGTGCCAGATGAATATAGCCAAATGTTGTTACGTATGGTTGTTGATTAAGCCTACTATTTTTTACGAAATAATTTTGAAATGAAGAGCCTGGTATCAATGAAGCCCATGCTCATCGAGCTAATTGAAAATGGAATATGTACCATTGCAATTTATAGGGCTTTCAAGAGTTTGATTTGTTAGCAAGTCCCTTGGATCATAGTTTGAAAGAAGTAAAAAGATTCAACCAAGGTACCAACATGTGAAGATAAATGAGTGAGAATTTTTGTTTCAAGAAGTTGCAAGGCCTTCTCTTCGCGGCTCAGTCATCCTCCGTATACGAGTGATTTGACACAAGCCGAACACGAACCCATCCGGAGAAACCAATCCAGATGGTTTATGCAGAAACATGTGTGAAATATGACGGTTTGGGGCTTTGATTTTTCTTTTGGTTGGGGGGAGTGGAAATAAAATGCTTTTCAAGTGCTAAGTCACCAACCTTTGAAATCAAGATCTATTTGAGAAACAAAAGAAGAGCTTCCTTGCTTATTATGAGATTACGAAGGAGTGCATGAAGATATGGCATTTGGAATACTCAAAGGAGGAGATACGAAATCATCTAGGAGTAGTGCCTACATGTTTGAGAACGTGGATCAAAATCCTCTCATTATACTTTGGATGGCAAAAGCTTGGGTATCGAGACTGCTCAGCTAATTGAGACAGTCAAGAAAAAATAAGGCTCTCATATATGCATCGCCTGCATCCCCTAGGTTGATGTACGTTTTGTAAGAACCCCGATCTCCTGGTTCCCTCAATATCAACTTTGACAGCAATGTCTTCGATGGTAGCGCAAAGGAAGGAGCGGGGTTCATGGTCCGAATTAGATATCACCCTTGCAAGCAGTTGAAGTGTGCCATGATACCGTAGTACCCATGGTGAAGATGAGAGGATCATGCTGAGAGGAGTATATCGGAAGGCCTAGTCTTTGTTGTCACTGTGCTTAAAGCCCCCGATGTAGTGTTGGAGAGAGACCCAAAGACGGTGATCAATTATTGGAGGGTCCCGTTATTCAAGATGATCAACATCCAATTTTGGCAGATTTGAGGAGATTGGTATCCACATTATAGTCATTCAAGGTAATTTATGTTTATAGGGAGATTAATAGTGTCGCGAACTGGGTTGTCGCATACACAGCCAACCACACAAGGCCAGTTCTTTGGGACTCTACCATGATTTTTGGCACTATTTGCAAGATTTGTTGTATTCTAATACATCAAACTGTATTTACAAAAGACTAGCGTAGCATAGCCACCTCACTAGAAAAAGAAAAAAAAGGAGCGCATGAACTGAGAATAAGAAGAAAAGAGGTGAAGCTAAGGCACTCTGGTTACATTGAAGGATTCATAAGCAGCAAAAATTGACTTTTTACTCCTAAAAGGAGAGAGAGTTTGATTCTTCAAGAAGTTTTTGGTGTTTTGCTCTCTCCAAATGCTCCAATAACTTGCCAACACAAATTTTTGAATTTGACCATGCTTGGCTATGTGCTTAGGAAGACTAATCGAATTGGTTCAATGGTCTATATTTCATTTAATAATGTCTTCTAGCTACCAAGCCATTAGTCATAGTGACATAAACCATAATTAACTCCGTAAAGGTCTTATATATTCAAGCTTTTCTAATTATTCTATATAGAGTAGTGCTGCTAAGGGACCATAATCATGTATGTTTATCTTTTAGAGAGAAAGGAAAAGAAGATCCATTTATAAGTATCTAGGCCCAAATACTTGGGAATGCAACTAACCGAAACTCAAACCTAAGATGTTTGGTTACGAAGCAAAGATATATGACCACAAGGATAAGCCTATGTTTGGCAACCATAATACCTATCCACGTTTATACCTAATTTGCGCCGCCATGCATCATAGAAATAAACATCATGTAGCACTTAAAAGTGCTGCCATTTGAGACTTTCCACATTTCTTTAGGTCCCTGACAAATGCTAGCGTTAGCACAAAAGTTTGTTATCCATAGATGGAGGCTAGTTTTCATGTTAAGTGTATGATATGTTCAGCTGTTGCTCAAAATGGGTAGCATCAATAGGCTCTAGAATTAATTTGACAACTCCATGCAATTGTATCTACACATTGTTGCACATTGGGGAAATGAAATCCAGTCATATAATAGTAGACCTTAGCCATCCTACTTGGTTCTTGTTTATGTGCTGCAAGGTGTTCTAACTGTTAGAGTTTATTTTAAAAAATAAATAAATAAATAAAATTTAAATTTTTTTATTCCCTAAATTTTTATTTTTTAAAATTATTAAAATTTTATTTTTAACTTAACGGCTCTTTCCAAAGAAATACGACTTTTCGGAAGAAAACATTGGTTTCTGAAGAAATACGGTGTTTCTAAAACATCGTATCTCTTTCAAACCATGGCGCCTCCTCGGTAATCCAGATAGAGTCTATAAATAGGCTCTAGATCTGGCTGTTGGAAAGACAATAAAAAATTTTCGATCTCTTTTTGTGTTATTGTTTCTCTCTATTTCTTTTTGAGACAGACACTATCTTTTTCTTTCTTCTACTTCTTTTCTGAGTATCTGAAGGAAGTCTTTGTTGACTTGTTGCAGATCCGGTACTATTCGTTGCTGTAGGAAGAGAAAAAAAATAAAATATAGAACACACAATCAAGTACGTAAAACAGTCTAAGTGGTATCTCACAGGGCATGCAAGCTTCACTATGAAAGAAAAAAATAAGTACAAGAGGAGAACACCTACTCTCAACTCTCCATATATAAATCTCTCTTAACTAGAAGCTACCCTCACCAAAGCTCTCTCAAAATCCTCCAAGGAGACCTTCTCACAGGCCTGCCAGTATCAAGATCTTTGACGTCCCTGAATGCTTCCTGTGGAGCAAACTGCTACATCATACCTCTCCACAGCTACTCTGTCTGATGCTTTTCTCTGCCCCAATCTCCTATCGATGCTCTACAGTGTTTACTCTGCCCGCTGCATGCTCGACGTCCGTCGAACTCCTCTCGATTGCTGTCTAAGCCTCCCATGACTGATGCCTCTCTTTGCTCGCCGAACTCCTCATGGCTGCACACACGATTACCTTCAGTTCTGTTGCCTACAGAGCTGCTTATAACCCCAAAACCTAAACCACGTCGGAGAACCACTCCTAACCAAAGTCTAAAACCACTCTGACTGTCTGATACCACCTTAGATCAGAAACTGGCCGTTGGATCACGCCAATCTCACGCCCAAATGCTGATTATGCACTTTGATCTCCATGGGATGGCTCACAACCATTGGACCGCGATCGGCATCGATAATCGCTATCTAATTGCGCATAATGCCCAAGAAATGTCTGAAAATGCTCTGTGGTCCACAGTGGACCACGAGAAATGCCTGAGAATGATCTCGTGGTCCACACCTCCTCCCATGGACCGCGGTTCGTGGTGGACTACGGTACGTCGTGACGGGCCGTGCCTGGGCTTGCCTACGTGCTCGCATACACCTGGGTTGAGCTCATGCACTGATGGGCCGTGCTCGTGGGCCTGGGCCCCCTGTTGGCTTTGGGCCTACACATTGCGGGCGCCGCTGCTCTGTGTGCTGCATGCTCCACTGCTCCATTTCTCCAAGCTCCTTGTGATGCACTCTTTGAGCTAGACTTCTTCGCATCTGGATTTTCGCTTTTGTGGGTCAAATTTTAGATTTTTTTTTCAATAATTTTTACTTCGACTCGATATTTAGTCTCCATCTGACTTTGATAGTTTCTGGATCTTCTCGCCCCCACACCCTGGGGCAATCACCTGCTGCTCATGAATGGACAAACATGGGAGTCGAGCTAGGCTGCTTGATCCCATCTCTGTCATGTGCTGTGCACCTCCTGATCTGAGACCTGCTCAGGATAGCCTCCTGGCGACATCGCTCATCATCCTTCTGAGTCTCCCATCTTGTGTCCGATCCATTTCTATCTGGAGCTCCACCTCACACTGGGCTCCTGCTGACATCCTCTATGTAGACAGCTTTTCCTTACATAAGAGAGCATTGATCAACCCTTCACGGTAGATCTTCATCTTGATTGTGCCTATCTTCTCCATCTTCGATCTTAACCACCACTACCGCAACCTGTGCTGGTACCAACCTGGCTCTGATACTAATTTATTGTGATACACTTACTCTAATACCACTTGTTGTAGATCCGATACCATCCGTTGCAGTAGGAAGAGAAAAGAAATAAAATAGAGAACACACAATCAAGTACGTGGAATAGCCCAAGTGCTACTTCCACGGGGCATGCAAGCTTCACTATGAAAGAGAAAAATAAATACGAGAGGAAAACATCCACTCTCAACTCTCTATATACAAATCTCTCTCAACTAGAAGCTACCCTCATAAAAGCTCTCTCAAAATTCTCCAAGGAGATCCTCTCACAGGCCTGCCAATATCAGGATCCTCGATGCCTCTAGATGCTTCTTATGAAGCGAACCGCTACATCATGCCTCTCCGCAGTTGCTCTGTCTAACACTCTGCTCTACCCCCAATCTCCTATCAGTGCTCTACAATATCTGCTCTGCCTGCTGCACACACTTGATGCCTATCGAACTCCTCTCATTGCTGCCTGAGCCTCCCACAACTGATGCCTCTCTTTGCTCATCGGAGTCCTCACGACTCCACATATGGTTACCCTTGGTTCTGTTGCCCATAGGGCTGCTTATAGCCCCAAAACCTAAACCACATCAGAGAACTACTCCTAAGCAGAGTCTAAAATCACTCTAACCATCTGATCCCACCTCAAATTGAAAACTAGCTATTGGATCATGTCAGAACTCATGCTCGAATGTCGATCACGCACTCTGATCTCCCTGGGATGGCTCACAGCCATTGGATCACAACCGGCATTGATAACCGTCGTCCAATCATGCATAATGCCCAAAAAATGCCCGAAAATACTCTGTTGTTCATGGTGGACCGCGAGAAATGCCTGAGAATCGATCTCGCAGTCCATGCCTCCTCCCATGGACCACAGTCCACGATGGACCATGGTACGTTGCGACGGGTCGCACCTACACGCACCCGCTTGGGCCTGGGCCGCTCCTACGCACGTGGCCGCCTGGGCCTGGGCCGTGCATCCATGACTGCCCACGAGCACCTGGGCTGGCCCGTGCACCCACACACGTCTGGGCCGAGCCCATGTGCTGCTGGGCCATGCTTGCAGGCCTGGGCCCCCTACTAGCTTTTGGCTCCACGCATTACGGGCCCCGCTACTCCACGAACTGCATGCCCCACTCCTCTATATCTCCGAGCTCCTTGCGATGCACTCTTTGAGCTGGGCTTCTCCACATCTAGATTTTCACTCTTGTAAATCGAATTCGAGATATTTTTTTCAATGATCTCTTGAGTCAACCTCCCAACGATCATGCTCGTGAGAGGAGGATCGGACTGAGTCGGATCGTTGTATCTTGGGAATAAGATCGTCGAAAACTTGCACGTAGGGGGTGAATCATGTTTTTAGGACAATATTTCACATGCCTCGATTTAGGCAAAGTTTTTTAAATTTTTTATTTCTTTTAGTATTCTTTTTTTCATCTAAAAAATTATATGAACAATAATAACAATTTCCAGATATTTTTGATTGATTTTTTTTCCAACAATCTAAGAATGTGAGATTGATAAAATTAAAAATTATTATTCATTGTTTGAAATTAACTTTAAATTAATTACATAATAATAAAATTTTACTATTTATCATTTAAAGATTGTTCTTCTTAAGATTTCAAATTTATTAACAAACTTATTTGCTTTAAAATGGTGCACATTATTTTTTGAAATTATTTAAAGAAAAAAAGGGATACATGAATTTTTGCATTTCTAAATTCTTTGTAGAATTTTTCTACAACTTTAAAATAGTGCAAAAATTTTTTACAGAATTTTGTAGATTTAAATAATCTATTCTAAAATTTTTTGTTCATTAAAAAAAATAGTACAAAAATTTTGTTGCTGCATTAAAATCTGTAAAAAAAATTTTACAACCTTAATTTCTATTTAAATTAATTTTTGTAGGCTTTAAATTTTGTGTAAAACTTTTTTTGTAATTTTAAAATTTATGCAAAATTTTTTTGTATATTTAAAACTTGCATAGAATTTTTTTTGCATTAAAAAAAATTTTGTTTCTTTGAAAGCTATGCAAGATAACAATTATTCTTTCAAAATTAATATTAGTGCTACCTTGAAAAATGTGTAGAATAATATAGTTATTTTATTTATCATATTCTTAGCATAATTATTCAATTTTATTATTATTATTATTCTTTATTATATTTATTTTAAAATCTAGAATTGTATCATTATAAGTCATTAATTAATTACCCAAACATACAAGGCTAAATCCCTTGAAACTTTATTTGCAAAAACAATTAAACAACCAAAACATCATAAATGGCTTCATTTGATGATCATAGTACAATTAAACCTGAGAAATTTAGTAAATCATTCTTTAGAAGATGGCAAAGCCAAGTAAAATATTGGCTCACTATTTTAGGATTGATCTCTGTCCTAGAATTATTAGATCCTAGATCTTTCTCTGGCTCAACCTCTCCTAGTTCTCAAGATTTGGATCTTCTAGCTCTCATTCAAAAACTCTTGAAGAAATTAATTTTCATTGCCACCGTAGGATCCTTAGTGCTCTATCTGATACTTTATATGATGTGTACCTTTCCACCAAATCGACTAAGAAGCTTTGGGATGCTTTTGATGCAGAAAATAGAATGGACAATGCCAGTCTTGATCGATTCGCCAGATCTAAGTTCCATAAATATACAATGGTGGATTCCAAATCTATCAGTGTCCAAATTTATGAATTTTAATATGTTCTTATAAAGACTAAATTAACTTGTTGCAAATTCTCTGAAAGTCATAAAGTCCAATCTTTGATTGATTCGCTCCCTCCTTCTTGGTCGAACTTTTTTCGTAAATTAAATCATAAGCAAGGTGAATTAACCCTTTCAGATATCATAAACTCTATTAGGATTGAAGAAGAGCATCGACTTAAGAATAAACCTAAATCTGATTTTGGACCCAAGATTAATTTGACTGAATCTAATTAAAGTCATTTCAAACCTCGAGGAAAATTCTTCAAAAAAAATAAACTCTAAATCCTTCAAACCTTGTTTCTTCCTCCAAACCTCCTAGAAGCCATAACTATCCTAATCAAAAGCCAAATAAGAAGGAGATCTTTTGCTTTGTGTGCGGATGGACAAATCATATGGTGAAGGACTGCTACCATAGGAAGATTGAACCATGAAAGAAAAAAATACCTAAACCTCAAGTGAACAGGATTGAAGATGGTGTCAGACCTTCCTTCAGGTTAGAAAGTCAAAATCTTTTGACATATCTTGTCCATTCTTCTTTTGATTGGTGGCTTGATTCAAGAGCTAATGTACATGTTTGTTTTGATCGCTCCTGATTCTCTATCTTTAAGAATCCAGTGGAGGAGGTGTAATACTTGGAAATGATTTTGCAGCACAAGTGTTAGGGAAAAGGTCATGCGGATCTAAAGATGATATCTAGAAAAATCTTAATCCTTCATGAAGTGCTGTACATCCCCAACATTAGGAGGAACCTAATCAATGGATCTCTTCTTGTATCTAAAGGCTATAAAATTATCTTAGAATCTAATAAGCTTTTAATCACTCATAATAATGAGTTTATTGGAAAAGACTTTGTCTTTGATGGCCTATTCAAAATAAGTATAATTTCTAAAGATTCTAATAAAGATGATTCCTCTGTTTTAAATCTTGAATCTTCTAATATTTGACATGGTAGGCTTGATCATATTAATTTTGATCAGATCCAACATATGACCAACTTAAATTTAATCCCTAGGATCTATGTGAATGAAAAGATCAAATATGAAATCTGTGTTCAAGCCTAAAATAGCAAAAAACCTTTCAAATCTGTCCATAGAAGTTCTAACATTCTTGATTTAATTCATAGTGATGTGTGTGACTCTACTAAAAATCCTACTCAAGGAGAAAATTATTATTTTGTAACATTCATTGATGATTTCTTTCGATATTGTTATACAAATCTAATCATATCTAAAAATAAAGTTCTAGCTAGATTTAAAATCTTTAAGGTTGAAGCAGAAATCCAAACTGAGAAAACCCTTAAAAGACTTAGGTCAGATCTATTAGAAAATACCATCATATGGCGATCCGATATGCATGCAAAAATTTCAAAAATTTTCAAACACACAGCAAAAGAAAATTTTCAAATATATTTCAACATCGTTCTAGGACGACTATGCAACATAACGTATCAATATTTTGTCAGGACAATCTTATGTCAGAACGATATAAAAATAAATCACTAATTAGATCTAATCTAATTAAGCATGCATAGAGATCATATCTCAACATAAACCCAGGCATTATCATATGTACAAGATTAAGATCTGTGCAGAAATAAAAATTAAATTTTTATCTTTGTGTGAGTAGATCTTCATCGCAATCTGCTAATCCATGGATATCTTCAAGGTCCATTGAAGCCACGATCCAATGAAACATAGATATTTGTAAGATCCGTTAAAGTTGCACAAGTATCCGACCTCTATAGATATCCACACAAGGCTGATCTGATCAGGAGATTTTGATCTCACTAGAGTGTTAGCTCTTATGCAGAGATCGCTCCTTGGATTATCGAATATTTTTTCTCTTTTGATTATCTTCTTAGGAGAATCAAAAAGATCTATAGGAGGATTAAGAAATTAGATCTAATCTATTTTTTTTTCTCTTCTCAAAAGAAAGAAAAAGATCTAAAAAAAAGAACAAGAGATCAAATCTCTTTTCTTTCCTTTTCGTCCAACTCTTGAACTGAATCTGAAGGAGAAGGAGATGAAGAACTCATATCCAACTCTTAAACCAAGAGAGAAAGCATATCCAACTCTTGGATGTGTGGAATAGAGAGAGGGAGAGAAGTCTCACATCTATCTCATGGACGTAGGAAGAGAAAAAGGGGGAGGAAGCGTGAGGCGTCCATCACATGGAGCGCCCCCTCCTTTTTTTCTCTCTTTTGTGCACCAACCTCAAAATCACGCACGCCCTCTCTCTCTTTTGTATTTCTCATGCCACTTATCTCATATGAGGCTCCCCTTTTCTTATCTCCTTCTAAACCATAACAACTAAGGTTAGTTAGGATTTTTAGATAGAGTCCAAAAGAGCTTGGACTCTAGGAGATAAGGTGCCACCCCTTCATTGTGTGCCTCCTTTCTCCATGCCAAAAACCAATCGAAAATTCCATGAGGCATGTGATTTGGGGAAGAGTCGTTCTACTCCTTAATCACCTTTTAAAGATAGAGTCAAGGTAGTTTGGTTTTTCTTTTAAATCAAAATCTGATTTAGTCTAAAGCTTTTGGACTTATGAAATCCAATCTGAGTCAAACTCAAACCAAGTCCAATCAAATTAAATATGATTTAATTTAACTAGAACTCAATCTTATATTTAATCAAATTAAATAATCTAACAATAATTATAATTAAGTTCTCTTATAACTTACTAACTCTTAGCAAATCCTCCACGTAACTTCTACATATTAGTTCAATCATCAATCATATTGATAATTGAATTTTTTTACGATTCAAAATCGTAATTCAACAGTTCGATCAGTCAAGACCTCTTTTGTTGTCACCACATAAGTTCTATTCTATCTAATAGTGAGATATATTTTGATCTTCATCAAAATATTATTGAAACTCCTTTCAATGAATTGGAACAATTTCAACTTACCAGCTGAGAATTATTGATCATCAAAGTAATTCTCATTGATCCCACAATCCACTAGTGATGTCTAGCAGCATGTAGTGGCAACATAGTAAAATAAAAAAAATAAACCTCTAGGGATAGTTATCGTATGATTCAGTTCTTCTATTGTGAGTTCCAACAAGATGAAGATTATGAAAAACTCATCATATAAGATTTATTCGAGTTGAGTTCTTATGTAAAACCTATAGATATATTTTTTCATTATTCACTCTATCCTGACCAAGATCTTTTGAACTCAGTCTCTTAAATCACATGAAACTTCTTCTTTTCTACTAAGATCGATAGATTCCATCTAGGTACACATCCTATTTTTATAATAAATCTACCACGACTAACATACACCTCAAGACTCCGTATGGTTAGAAGTCTAAATTATGGTATAGTCAAACTACAACAACCTCATTGTGAACAGTCGAGGCACCGTAGATCAAAGAACTATTTGAAAGAAAATAAATTCTGTTTCTTTGGGAGAGGGGTGGATAGCTAGGGTGTATCTAAAAATTTTCTATAACAACTTAATAAAAATTAGATCTTTACCTGATATGTAGTGGAATAGGGATCAAATCTCAAAGATTCTGAATCCAAAGCCTCGTATAGGTCTGAATCAACAAATCCTCTACTTCACGTGCACATCAAACTTCATAGGAAAGTAGGATGAAGCCTCAGATTGAAATACATTCGTAAGGCAATAAGAGAGGGGAGAGAGCATCTGGTGTGACACCTCACACTAGCAAGAGGGGATGCCCAAACCTTCTTCACGCCAAGAGGTGGGATGCCCACTCCTAGCACATGCCAACAGAGAAGGGACTCTCTCTTCTCTTTCACGGCTCCTCTCTCTCTCTTTCTCACCTTAGCACACAATCTAATTATTATGCCATGATATTTAGAGGTCCTCCCTATTTATAGATAATTTTTTATGACCCATAAGACTAGGATTCCTAATTCAAATAGATTTTAAATTAATTCTTAACTTATCAAAGGAGTCCTAAAGGAGAAAGGAATGGTGCCTAACTAGGCACCCTCATGCACCCACGCCTATACCCAAATGTGGGGGGGCAACAACTAGCACCCCACCACCTCTTGGTCGGTCATGAGGAGAGAGAGTTCTAATAAAAGTGGACTCCAAGGATCTCATCCAAGCATAGGTCAATTCGAATCCAATTCAAACCCGATTTGATCCAATTTCGAATAGGCTATCAATTCCAAACTGTTTAGGATTTAGGATCAAGTCTAACTTAAATTTTTGAATCTAATTAAGTCTAATTAAATCAGATCTAATTTAAAATTAATTAATATTTAAATTCAATCTCTCATAGACTTTTTGGATCAAAGATCAAATTTTATTCATCCCAAAAATTGAACCTGAACCTCATGTCTAGTGCTAACTAGATATAGTTAACTGTTTAATCTCGTATGATCCATAACTTAATTCTTAATCAAGTTAATCTATATATTCAATCAAGTCATATATTTTCAAATTGAACATATAGGCTTAGCTCAATCCTTTTCTTAGCTCAATTCTTTTCTACATCGCTTGACTTTATGTATAACTCCATAAGTTCGAACACTAAACCGGTAGTACAAGAACTATTTTTTATACTAATCAAAATTACCATCTAGCAATAGTTCTCGATGTTTGGATAGATCAAATTATTGTAAGACAATATTCAAGAACCTATGCATATGATTACCGCATTATTCATTCCTTTGACCCTGAATGCTTTAAGATGATCTAAGGTTAAACTATCAACCCTGAAGGATCATCCATATTGTATTCTAATCTTTCAGATCCATTACATAGATTATCTTGGCTAAAATTTTATTAAATAAAAATATAGTGATGCATCAGCTTTTATAATTTGGAGGGGTCAATTCCATCTTGATCCACATACAGACTTCGTAAGTACTTGACTATATCCAGTAGCCTTCCGTCACTGCATTAGAAATGTAGATAGTTCGGTATCAAAATACAGTGAGTTGTTTGCAAGTCACTATAGTAATCTCAAGTCTGAAAGATACTTATGCCCATATGCTTTGCGAGCTGCTCTTGACAGCAAAATACTTAGTAGGTGAGTCACTTATTTCGTGATGATGTACTCCTATATCTCAACTGCATGTCATATCAATATTTCTACACTCTTTGGTTAAGAGGACAACCAACCTATATGGTACACAACAATCTTCACTCGATAAACATCATTGTCATTTAATGACGTATTGATAAGTGATATATTTTTATATTTATTGAAGATATTTTTGATAATTTATTATGCTAACATCTTCTTAAAAATTTAATTTCATAAATAAATTAAATTTTTTTATAAAAATAAATAATTTTAAAAAAATAAAATTAGAGCATATTTATAAAAAATAGATGTTGATTTAATCAAAAATTTAAGCACCAAAATATTAAGAAATTAATAAAAAATTTAATATATATTTTTTTAATTTTTCAGATAAAAATTAAGCCAAAATATCCTAAAAATATTAAAAATTATCCTCGATGTATGGTGGACCGGCAGGTCGGTCCACAGATTCAGGAGCACAATCCACAGGAATAGTTTGCAGTCCATAATGCGGCTCACAGGCAAGGCGAAAGGTTTTGCACTGATCGATGGTCCAGATCAAATCTGAGACCTGATCCAACGGCTGAGAACATTTTCGATCGAGAATAAGAAGAAAACTGCACGATCCAACGGCCAGAATTCCATCTAAGGTATGATCCAATGGTTGTTATTGATTTTGACCCTGATAAAGAGTAAAATACTAATTTTTGGACTGATCTGGATGGTCCATTGATGATATGACAGTCAGAAATTAATTCTAAGGGTATTATACGATTTCTAAGGGTTTTAGGACTCCTTTTGTGATCAGAAAAAGATGAAAAATTCACCTATTAAAAAGAAAGTCCGAAAATAAATGTAGAGAGGAGAAAAAAATTTAAAAAAAAGTATAAAAAATAAAAAAAAAATTAAAGAGCTTTGGGGATCAAAAATTAAGAGAATATGAAGCTAGAAATCTTGATGCGTAGCTAAATCCCTTCAATCCAGGAATACGATGAAGTCTGTAAATAAATTTTTATTTTCTTTCTTATATTTAATTTTCATGCAATAAAATTTTATTTTTATTTTATATCTTTTTATTTTTCTGAGATATTGATCTAGCCTACACGTCCCATACCCTCTAATGACGTGCCGTGATCTCGAGATACATTCCGTACTTAAGAGAGATAGATCGTGATATGTTAGATTAAATATTATATCTTATAATTGAATTTAGATAGTTTATACTCTGATAGGACAAGTCGTAATCTATTGATACAGTCCGTAGCCCTTAGAGATAAGCTATACTAATATCTTAATCACAAGAATTAGTATTGCAACATACAAAAAAATTTAATTTACATCGTGGATTCAGAATTCTTGAATTATTTCTCTGACTTATTTTCTTTCATAAATTAATTTATATTTTTAATTTAATTTTTATTATTTTATATTTTTTTAATCCTTCTACAGTCAATTTTTTTTATTTCTTCTTAAAAAAAAAAGATAATCATCCTAGATCCCCATGGAAACGATCCCTACTCACCTTATCTATATAGTTTGAGTTGATTTTTATTCTTACCATCTATGACAGCGATCAAAATTTTGATACCATTGTCGGAGATCTAGATACGATTATTTTTTTAATTAATTTTTTTAATCTTATTCTTAGTTTCTTTTTAGTTACTTTCTAACTTGCTTAGTTCCTTAGTCAAATTTACTTTTTTTTTTTAAAAAAAAATCTCTATATTGATACCTCATAATCTATTTAAGAAATTAGATACTTAATCACAAAATCTAAAAAATAAAATAAATTAATTTATTTTTGACTAATTAATAAATTTGATTATCTTTTTTTCTTGCATTGCATAAGTCCATAAAACATCTTAAGGGTACAAATTCTAAACAAGATAAGATGAAGATTTCATCATCCTTTCTTGGCCCACAAACCACCATCCTGCATATTATATTGATCTAAATCATAACCTAAAATCAATTAGATGTTGGCTCCTAAAGACTCTCGAGCTCAATAAAACAAGGGATTCTAAGAGTTGGACTAGGTTAGGGTTAGTCAGTTTGACTGATGTCTAAGAAAATGGTTCAGAGACTACGTCTTGAAGGAAGGTGGTTATTTAATTGATTTCGTTCGCTTATCTGGCCAACTCAGTTGGTGTCTAAGGAAAGCAATGGAGAGACCCTCACCAACCTTATACTTACCTGACCAGTTGAGTAGCTAGTCTTTTATCTGGAGTGCTCAAAAGCAATCTTGACAGTTAGGAGCTATCTAGATCTAGGATTATCCTTAGCTAGAATTGACTGCATAACTTGATTACTAATCTACAAACATTAAATCTAACTAAAACTCTCTCATCTATCGATCTAGGACCCCTTAGGACTCTCATCTCTAGAACTCTTCTTCTTCTCTTTTTTTCTCTCATATATTAAAATTTAAAATATATATATATATATATTTTTAAAAATTTTACTAGGATAAAACAACGATTGTCAGACACAATCTAAAGCCTACAAGTCTATAAGATCACTGAGGAAGAAATAGTTTCAATAGACAACCTAGAACCCTGATGGATCTGTGTTATCCGATTAGCTCTGTCCAACCATCTAGAATTAAATTCTTGGCTAACAATTTTACAATTAGCTCTCAAATAATTAACATGCATCCTACATTCACTGAAATTGAAAATATATACATTTATTCAAGGGAGTTTGAAGACACTAGAGTTGCAACTTTGATCAATAGAATTGAAGTCTTAGAATACGAAAGACATATCCAATTTAATCAAGTGCTAGCACCCATATGCATTGGATGCGATGCACTAGATCATGTTGTGGAGGAGTGTCCTTATTTAATGAACCCAATCTAAACTGAGTTCATACAGGAGAGTGCATTCAATGAAAGCTACATAAATGAACCTTATGCCCCAATCTATAACCCAGGGTCGGAAAGTATCCTAATTTTACATGGTCACAAGATGCAACATTAGGAGCCCATAATTTTTATCAACCTTATCTAAGGTTCAACCAAACACTGAATAATCAACCAGGTTTAGATCCAGAGAAAAGAGTCAACACATTAAAAAAGAGTTTAGATGTCTTAGCGCAATCTGTTGCCCAGCTATGCAACCCAAGAGGGGGGGTGAATTGGGTTTCTAAAAATTTTAGACTTAATTAATTACTTATGATGAATGAGAACAAAGACTTTAAATCAAGATTAATTTCCTAAAGCAAGAATGCAAGGATATAATAAAGAAATAAAGAGAAACAATAAAGCACACCACAAACACAAGGATTTATAGTGGTTCGGTGCCAACCTTGCACCTACATCCACTCTCCAAGCTCCTACTTGGGAATTTTAATCCACTATACTTGTATTCAATCCAAATACAAATCGTCGGAAACTCCGACACTAGCTATCCCAAGCTAGTCTACTTGTTTTTCGGGTACAAATCAACCCAAAACACTCCGATTTCAGGTTCGGATCAACCTTTTCTTGTTTTGAAAACCCTCCAAAAACAAGAACAAATACTTACAAAGAGTAAAATAGCTTAGAGCACAAATTAATACAATAACAGCTCCTTAAATGAGCGAATATAATAATAAAAAATACTTTACTCAAATGAAGAATCCCCTTTTTGGATTTTCTCAAGGTGGATGAACGCTTGAATGAACGCTTGAGAAGAAGATGATCTTTGATTGAGGACTTCTTGAAGGCTTTGAAAGATCTCTGGATCAAGGTTGAACAATAGGCTTGAAAAATCTCTCTTTGAATGCTCTTGCTTTTCTCTTTCACAATCTCTCGTGTAGATTTTGGATCCTCTTTTCTTTTTCTCTCGAATATCTCGTTGATCACTTCGTGTATATTTTGGATCCTCTCTTTTGTATTTGATCTCTCATTTTTTTATTTTCAATTTCTTTCACCATTTGAAACCTTTTATAGCCTTAAGAAACAAGAGAAAACATATTAGGCAGATAAAGAGCCGTTAGAGCAATTTTAGGAAGCATAAAAGGCAATTAAAATGGGCAAAAAAATAGTCGTTGCTGACATTTTTCGTCGCAGGGGTCGACTCATGAGTCGACTCATGCTTCAGGAGTCGACTCATGAGTCGACTTCTGTTGCAAAGACCAGAAACTTGGATTTCTGGATTTTTTTGGCCCAAATCAGCAGAGGTCGACTCATAAGTCGACTCATGCCTTGTGGGTCGACTCATGAGTCAACTCACAGGTCGTGCCAAGCCAAAAATCCAGCGTGCCATGGAAAATATTTGCGTGCCAATCAGCTCATAGTGCCATGAGTTGACTCATGAGTCGACTCATGCACTTCAAACCTTCATAACTTCAAAGATATAAGTCCAAAAATAATAAAATTTTCATCAATAGATTACAAATCATTTGTTCTACCAAATGATACTATCAAATCAGGATTTTAGTGAAATTACGATTTTGCCCTTGAAGAGCATAAGGACTTTTTCAATTTAAAATTATTTGTATCCCTTCAATCTGCTTTGTAATCATCAAAATCAATCTAGGAGCAACAATCTCCCCCTTTTTGATGATGACAAAATATTTGAACAAAAACATTTATGTGAATGTATTAATTTCAAAAGAATGCACTATAGGTGTATATGCTTGAAAAAAGTATGATTCTTTTGGTATGTGATATAAATGGTCATATGCAAAAAATAGTTTGTCTATTTTCTTAAGATTTGAAAAGAGTATTAGATCATTTTGAGTTTAAAATGTATCAGAGCAAGAGAGAAAAATAAATTTTGCAATGTATCAGAGCAAGAAAAATAATTTTTACAATGTTATCAGAAAAGATTTTACAATGTATCAGAGAAAATTTCATACTGTATCAGAGCAAATTTTATAATGTATCAGAGAAAATTTCATATTGTATCAGAGCAAATTTTATAATGTATCAGAGAAAATTTCATACTGTATCAGAGCAAATTTTATAATGTATCAGAGAAGATTTCACATTGTATCAGAGCAAATTTTATAATGTATCAGAGCAAGTTAAAAAAAAATTTTAGGATGTATCAGAGTAAGGTAAATTTCTTAAGATGTATCAAGGTAAATAAAATTTCAAAAGATGTATCAGAGCAAGTTTGAATTTTGAAGTATATCAGAGCATATTAAATTCTTTAAAGCAAATCAGAGCATATGTAAAGAAGTAATTCAAAAGTTACTTATTTGCATTGTACTTAGCATTGTACTTTTGATATTGTTCTTTAAATTTTCAATTCATTCATTAATTTCTCATAATTTGTAGTTTTGATTGTTTTTTCTTTAATTGCTCATAATTTATGGTTTTGCTTTTGATGGATGGCTTTTTGTTTAATTTCTGTCTGATAGCAAATTTCTCAAATTTTTATTTAATTTCTCTCCCTTTTTGACATCATCAAACATGGTTAACTCTTTCTTTTTCTGAAACATTCTTTAATTTCTCTCCCTTTAGAGTTTATCACAGATGTTTGCTTCCCCTTAAAATAGCAATTATCAGCAGCAAACAACAACATGGAGAAGACAATATTTCAACAAGGAGAATATATATAACCAAAATATGATCAATATCATTACAAAAGGTAGAAATATAAGTAAAAGATGATTCCATAAAACCATAATTGTTTCAATACATAGTTCTTAATATAAAAATCAATCAGCTAATTTTTCAATACATGGCCCCAAAATACAGATCCTAGAACAAAACACTAACACCTAGGATCTAATAATGATCAAGACAAGTCATGGATCGGAGTCATCAGATATGGTATGAGAAGCTGATGGATCTGAAGTGCGTCCTCTACCCCGTCTGCCTCTGGCATGAGTAGGAGAGCGAGATGAACTGGGTGGCTGAGTACGCTGAGAGGCTAAGGACTGAACAGAAAGGGTGAGTCTGATAGAATCAAGTACGTTCAGTGCTTTGGAAACAGATTGAAGTAGAGCAATGAACTGAGTGGTTGCATGCTCACTCAATCCTCGGATCTCTCTCCTCAGTAACTCATATCCACCTTCTAGTGCTCCTCTGAGCCTGCCAGCCTCTGCAGTGAGGTCTGTGACCTCAATAGTTGACTCCTGTGGCTTGGGATGGGCCAAAGCAAGGACTTGCCCCTACAAGTCAAGAACTCTGCCAGTCAGTCTCCAGACTGTGTCCTCAAGCTGCTGGATCCGGATGGACTGATCTGATATCATCTGAAACAAGGTGGAGATGTGGGGAGTAATGGTCTGATCAGAAGAAGTGGCTCCTGGTGCAAAAAAAGTACTACTCCACTGACTAGACAGCAAAGAAGCCACACGCTGTGATATATGCTCGATCTGATCGTCAGCCAGTCTGAACTCTGAATGAGGTGCTCTGCTTTCTGGCTGATACACTGGTGTGGGCATCCTAGTAAACTCTGAAGGGCCAGCCTCTGTATCAGGAATGAACTGGATATTTGGTGATGCTGCTCTGAAGTCATGGACAGGAGATGATGGACCTTCTTCTTCAGCTCTGTCTTCAGTTCTGTCTTCAGCTCTATCTTCAGTTCTCTCTTCAATTCTCTCCTCAGATCCCTTGATCCAACCACCATCAGTCTTTGTAAAACCCATTCGGTGCAGGGTGTGTTGGTTGAAAGTGTCCACATGAGAGAGTTTAGTAGAAGCCTCCCCCTCACAGCTAACTCCAAACCTCCTAAATACTCTAGTAAGGGCCATACCATAAGGCAAGTGTGTCTTGGATCTGTTCAAAGTTTCTCTTATGGCCTCTATCATAAGTGCAGGGAGGTTCAGGGGGGTCTGAGTGATGACATGAAACATGATACATACATCTCTGCTGGAAAGTAAGTCATGCCTACCACTCCTAGGAAAGAAGAGCTTTGTTACCATCTGATGCAGGATCCTCATCTCAATGGACAAAATCTTTGCTTCCAATTTGTTTAAACTTCCTGAATAAGTTTCTCCTAAAATAATTCTGATCCCCTCTTCTTTTACTGGGAGTTCCATATAAGAGTAACCTTCACTAGGCAACTGAAGAATTTCTCCCAATATGCTAGAATCTAAGCAAATATCAATTTCCTTGACTGTTGAAGTCACTGACCCATTTCCATAAAGTAGATTCTGGTAGAATTCTCTAACTAGGTCAACATAGGTGACTTCCTTAAGGGAGCAGTAGAGTTCCCATCCTTGGTTTTTAATCTTACTTGCAAAAGTAAAACCTTCTTTCTCAAAGAACCGAAAATCTATATTCTTCCCGGTTTCGACTTTTCTATCAGAAAGAGTATTCACACTGGGGCTTGGGAAGGATTGAGAGGGACCTTGAGCAGATACTGAAACTGGAGTGGGAGCAGTTGAAGACTGAGCATGCCTTTTCTTTCGGACAATTTCTTCAAGCTCACGGATTGACTTTCTTCTTTGGGGAAGCTTCATCTTTGGAGCCATATCCAAATTTGTAGCAGGTAAGAAGACTTGGAGGAACACTTGAATGAGTGGAGGAGGGATCACAAGAGAGTGAAGAAGGATTTTGGTAGAGAAAAGAAGTGGATTTGGGAAGATCGGTGAAGTGCTAGGGCACGTTCCAACCGTGCCAAGCAATGTGAGAAAGCACAAAAAATCCCTTTTCAAGGTGACGATTTTTGGTGGAGAGGAGGAGGAAGAATTGCCTCGAACTAAATCCTTGGATTTGGAGCAAAAAGAATTGGAGAAGATGGCTTTTGGGAGGAGGAAGATGAGAGGATGGGTCGGCTCACAAACAATAACCCATATAAAAACAATGAGCCCGTTGGAAGTTGGTGGGATTTACAAGTTTGCCATTGAGTCGACTCATGGGGGTCGACTCATGAAGTTCAGAAAATCAGGAAAAATATGAATAAATTCCAGAAAAATTTGAAATTTTGGGAGGAGTTTTGCTCAATGATGAGTTTTTAGAATGATAAACTTGAGCTTTTGGGATCAGGATAGATGTTGGAAATTGAGCTCTAAGAATTAATTCTTGGAAATTGAGAAAAAGTTTAGGCATATGGATCTAGAATTCCTAGATTTCTCCTACTTTCACAGAATCTATCCTCACTAAGGACCTTTGTAAAGATATCAGCTAATTGATTTTCAGTGCAAATATATTCAAGAATTATATTTTTGTTTTGAACATGTTCTCTTATAAAATGATGTCTTATTTCAATATGTTTGGATCTTGAGTGTTGAATTGGATTTTTAGATAGATTTACGGTACTTGTGTTGTCACATCTTATTGGTGTTTCATTAAGTTTGATTCCAAAGTCTTCGAGTTGTTGCTTAATCCACAAGATTTGAGCACAACAACTTCCGGCTGCAATGTATTCGGCCTCAGCCGTAGACAGTGCCACCGAATTTTGTTTCTTACTAAACCATGAGATTAGGTTAACTCCAAGAAATTGGCAAGTTCACTTGTACTTTTTCTATCTAATTTATATCCAGCAAAATCAGCATCTGAATATCCTAATAAATCAATTTGTGAGTCCTTAGAGTACCATAACCCTAGAGTTTGAGTACCATTTAAGTATCTAAGGATTCTTTTAACAGCATTCAAATGAGATTCTTTAGGATTAGATTGATATCTAGCACATAAGCAAACACTAAACATGATATCAGGCCTACTTGCAGTTAAATATAATAATGAGCCAATCATACCTCTATAGTATTTTAAGTCTACACATTTACCTTCATCATCCTTGTCAAGCTTACATGAGGGACTCATTGGTGTGCCAATTGGTTTGCAGTTCTCCATTCCAAATCTTTTGAGTAGTTCCTTGGTGTACTTGCTTTGGGTGATGGAGATTCCCTCTTTTGATTGTTTGATTTGGAGTCCGAGGAAGAAGGTGAGTTCTCCCATCATGCTCATCTCGAACTCCCCCTGCATAAGCTTAGCAAAGTCTTGACAAAGGGATTCATTAGTAGACCCAAAAATTATGTCATCAACATAAATTTGTATAACTAGCATATCATTTTGATTTCTTTTAATAAATAGGGTTGTATCTACATTACCTCTTGAAAAACCATTATTTAGTAGAAATTTGCTTAGCCTTTCATACCATGCTCTAGGTGCTTGTTTTAATCCATATAAAGCTTTATTTAATCTAAAGACATGATTAGGAAAAGCATGATTTTCAAATCCAGGAGGTTGTTCTACATATACTTCTTCAGCAATATATCCATTTAAAAATACATTTTAACATCCATTTGAAATAATTTGAATTTCATAAAGCAAGCATATGCAAGTAGAAGTCTAATAGCTTCTAATCTAGCAACAGGTGCAAAGATTTCATCAAAATCAATTCCTTCTTCTTGATTATATCCCTTAGCAACCAGTCTTGCTTTATTTCTAATTACATTTCCATGCTCATCTAATTTGTTTCTAAAGACCTATCTTGTGCCAATTATTGAATAATTTTTAGGTCTTGATACTAAGGTCCAAACATTATTTCTTTCAAATTGATTAAGTTCCTCTTGCATAGCATTAATCCAATTATGATCATTTTCAGCTTCTTCAAAAGTTTTAGGTTCAAGATGAGATACAAAAGCACAATGATTAACTACATCTCTAAGTGAAGAACGGGTTTTTACCCCATGCATAGGATCACCAATAATTAACTCCTTAGGGTGGTTGTGAACATACCTCCATTCCTTGGGTAGGTGATTTGTACCTTGAGGTTGTTCTTGAATTTCTTCACCTTTCTCATCTTGTTCGTCTTCTTGATCCTTGTCTTCTGGAGTTGCTGAATCTTTCAGAGTGATCTCCTTCATACCTTCTATTAGTGAATCTATCCCGATGATCTTTCCTTTGCCATTATCTCCAAAGGTGACCATCCCTCCATCCGTAGCATCAAGCGTGATGAATTATGATTCATCACCAGTCATGTGTCTCGAGCATCCACTGTCAAGATACCATTTCCTGTTTTCTTCTTGGGATGCTAGACACACCTGCAAGCAAAGGTCAAGTTTCTGTCTTAGGTACCCAAGCTTTCTTGGATCCTTTTAGGTTAGTCAAAATGGTTCCTTTTGGAACCCATATTTTCTTTGTGTTTGCATATTTGTTAATAAGACATGTGTATGATTTATGTCCTATTCTTCCACATTTGAAACAAGTAATATTTGTAGACTTGTTACTTGAATAATTTACATAAATATCCTTCAGAGATTTTTGTTTCTTTAGAGGTTTATAGCCAAGTCCAGCCTTATCATATATAGCTTTCTGATTATCAAGGATCATATTTAGTTTGTTTGAACTTAAGGTGAACTTATCTACTATAGGTTTCAGCTTGTTAATTTTATTTTTTAAGTTTTGATTTTCTTGAATCAAGGTGGATTTTTCAATCGAAAGATTTTCAGCTTGTTTCACTAAGGACTGATTTTCCAATTTCAGTTCTTTGTTTTTCTTTCCTAGTTTCTTTAATTCATCAATTAAATCATAGAATGCTTCATGCAATTCTTCAAAAGTAAATTCACTAGTGGATTCAGAAGTTACCTCATTTTCGTGTGCCATAAGGCACAGGTTGGCTTGTTCTGTTGAGGTTTCCTCATCGGAGCTTGAGTCATCACTCGCACTCCAAGTCGCCATCATTGCTTTCTTTTTGAACTTTTTGGGACCTTTCTTCAGTTGTGGACATTCGGATCTGAAATGTCCCGGCTTCTTGCACTCGTAGCATATAAGGGGTTGATCTTTCTCTTTCTCTTTGCTTTGTTCCCCTTTTGTGAATGACTTCTTTCTCATCCCCTGTTTCCTTTTTCTTAGAAACTTCTTAAATTTCTGGGTGATGAGTGCCATCTCTTCATCTTGTTCTTCATCTTCAGTGTCATCCGTTTCATAATCAGGCGAAGTTGTGGATTTGAGGGCAATGGTTCTTTTCTTTTTGACTTCATCCTCTTGATGTTGCTTCATGCTAAGTTCATGAGTCATCAAGGATCCAAGAAGCTCTTCTAGAGGTAGAGTGTTCAAGTCCTTTGCTTCTTGGATGGCAGTCACCTTGGCTTCCCAAGTTCTTGATAATGACCTGAGAATCTTCCTTACAAGCTCACTGTTAGTATAAGATTTGCCAAGACTCTTCAAACCATTAATTATATCAGTAAAACGAGTAAACATAGCAGTTATGGACTCATCATGCTCTATTTTGAACAATTCATATTTATGCACTAGCATGTTTATTTTAGTCTCTTTTACTTGATTTGTTCCCTCATGGGTTACTTCTAACCTATCCCATATTTCTTTAGCAGATGCACAAGTAGAAATGCGATTAAATTCATTTGCATCTAGTGCACAATAAAGAACATTCATAGCTTTGGTATTTAATTGTGCCAATTTCTTATCAACCTCATCCCACTCTTTCTCGGGTTTGGTTGACTCCTCACCATCTATAATCTTGGTGGGTGTGTGAGGACCGTTCACTATGATACTCTACATATCATAGTCGAGTGCTTGTATGAATATCTTCATCCGAGCTTTCCAATAGGTATAATTAGACCCATTGAAAAGTGGAGGTCGGTTTGTAGATTGCCCCTCGGCTAGAGAAGTACCGACATGGGTTGCCATAGATCTTTGGCTCTTTGATTGTTAGATCAAAGAAGGGCTAGAGCACCGGGCTCTGATACCACTTGTTGCCCAGCTATGCAACCCAAGAGGGGGGGTGAATTGGGTTTCTAAAAATTTTAGGCTTAATTAATTACTTATGATGAATGAGAACAAAGACTTTAAATCAAGATTAATTTCCTAAAGCAAGAATGCAAGGATATAATAAAGAAATAAAGAGAAACAATAAAGCACACCACAAACACAAGGATTTATAGTGGTTCGGTGCCAACCTTGCACCTACATCCACTCCCCAAGCTCCTACTTGGAAATTTTAATCCACTATACTTGTATTCAACCCGAATACAAATCGTCGGAAACTCCGACACTAGCTATCCCAAGCTAGTCTACTTGTTTCTTGGGTACAAGTCAACCCAAAACACTCTGATTTCAGGTTCGGATCAACCTTTTCTTGTTTTGGAAACTCTCCAAAAACAAGAACAAATACTTACAAAGAGTAAAATAGCTTAGAGCACAAATTAATACAATAACAGCTCCTTAAATGAGCGAATATAACAATAAAAAATACTTTACTCAAATGAAGAATCCCCTTTTTGGATTTTCTCAAGGTGGATGAACGCTTGAATGAACGCTTGAGAAGAAGATGATCTTTGATTGAGGACTTCTTGAAGGCTTTGAAAGATCTCTGGATCAAGGTTGAACAATAAGCTTGAAAAATCTCTCTTTGAATGCTCTTGCTTTTCTCTTTCACAATCTCTCGTGTAGATTTTGGATCCTCTTTTCTTTTTCTCTCGAATATCTCGTTGATCACTTCGTGTATATTTTGGATCCTCTCTTTTGTATTTGATCTCTCGTTTTTTTATTTTCAATTTCTTTCACCATTTGAAACCTTTTATAGCCTTAAGAAACAAGAGAAAACATATTAGGCAGATAAAGAGCCGTTAGAGCAATTTTAGGAAGCATAAAAGGCAATTAAAATGGGCAAAAAAATAGCCATTGCTGATATTTCCGTCGCAGGGGTCGACTCATGAGTCGACTCATGCTTCAGGAGTCGACTCATGAGTCGACTTCTGTTGCAAAGACCAGAAACTTGGATTTCTGGATTTTTTTGGCCCAAATCAGCAGAGGTCGACTCATGAGTCGACTCATGCCTTGTGGGTCGACTCATGAGTCGACTCACAGGTCGTGCCAAGCCAAAAATCCAGCGTGCCATGGGAAATATTTGCGTGCCAATCAGCTCATAGTGCCATGAGTTGACTCATGAGTCGACTCATGCACTTCAAACCTTCATAACTTCAAAGATATAAGTCCAAAAATAATGAAATTTTCACCAATAGATTACAAATCATTTGTTCTACCAAATGATACTATCAAATCAGGATTTTAGTGAAATTATGATTTTGCCCTTGAAGAGCATAAGGACTTTTTCAATTTAAAATTATTTGTATCCCTTCAATCTGCTTTGTAATCATCAAAATCAATCTAGGAGCAACACAATCAACTTCAGATATTAAAAATATGCTTAATAACTTCATACGAACCACTGATCAGTTATTTAAACAATTGGACCAATCAACTATAGCAAACAATAAACTAGAAGAGGGTAGATTATCAAGCCAACTAGAGGATGATCCTAGAGCTCAGAATGGTCTAGAACTTAAAGACCAGTTCAATCAGTTGAGAACATTCAGATCTTAGGAACTGGAGGAGATACCCGAAGTTGATAAAAATAATGAGATATCCACACCTAGTGACCATTATACTCAACTAAACCTTAAATTAATTGTTGAACCCCTCATAATACTAGTTGAACCTCTGCTTAAAAAGAAAGAGGCAATAATAGGAGATCCAAAAATACTCCCTCAGCACATCGAGTATATAGATCTAGGTCTCTTAAAACCTCGATTAGTACTTAAGTTATACCTAGATCTAATTATAGAGGAAGACTTGTTAGTTATCAGGAGAATGGTCATATAATGATCCCAAATAAAAAAATACCTTGAGGAAGAGTCTGAATCATGTAGAGAATTATAGACTCATGTTAAGATTCGGATAGGAATAGGATAGGCACTCTTTTAGCGTCTGGTTGAAGACGTTAAACTTAGCACTTTTTGAGAGATAACTCAAATTTTATTTACTTTATTTTAACTAATTTTTATTTTTTTTAGAAATAAAGAACCGCTCTATGTGGAAGCATCTATCAATAATTTAGTCTACTGAAGATAATAAACTTAGCACTTTTTGAGAGGCAATCCAGTTTTAGCTTTTGCTTTTGTATTCTTTTGCATTTTATTTAGGTTAATCGAGGCTTGCTTCATACCTTTTGTAGAGATTTGAGGATAATATTGGCTAAGTTGGGGGGAGAACTAATTTTGAAAAGACGTCTGGATCAGGTGACATCTCTCCTTTTTCTTCTTTCTTTTATGCACCCTTCATTTTTTCTACTCTATTAAGGACAATATTAATTAAGTTGGAAAGAGAATAATAATTTTTTAAAAATTTTTAAAGTCCTCAAGTAAGTTAGTATTGAGCATGTAAGCACTTGATTATACTTAAAAATCGAGTTAAACCAAGTATTTTTAAAAGAAAACTAATGTACAGACTAGAGAGTTTATGAGATATTGAGGGATCAAGTATTAAGAAAACTCAACAAAGGGTTAAGTTTAGAATTTAAATAATTTTTTTTGAGTATTTCTAAATTTTTCTATTAGTATCAAAGAAGAGTTTACTTTCTATGGACTTGTGTAGGATAACTATATATTTTTTTATATATTAAAAAATTTAAAAAAAATTAAATTTTTTTTTCAAGTACTTCATACTGAATAACCGGACCTCTTTGCCTAAGCAAGCATTGAGTTTCGTGTCAAAAGGTATGAAGGACAAAGAAGCTTTGTTGTAAAACTAGTTTTAACTCGTAGCCTGTTTGATTTGAGTAAATAGGTCCGAGAGGTATTCTATACCTAGTGCCCTAAAGCCATTTGATTTGAGAATTATTGACTGAAAACTCGTTACATGGGTCAAACAAAAAGCTTAAGGGATTAAGACATTCAATAGCGGTACAATATTAAAAAAAAATTATCAAAAAAAATAATAAATGAAGGATAGAAGTAACAATATACTTGTCTATATGAGATTAATGATTTGGAGATAAAGGTGGAATAATTTAGAAAAGTTCAAAAAATATTTAATGTTTTTAGTTTAATTTTTACATTGATTAGTATTAATACTCCAATGACATACTTCGCTCACGCTCTACTGAATATCAATGATCTTTTTAAAAATTATTTGCTGAAATTTAAAATTTTAAGTTAAATGGTACTTAATTCTAAATCTTTCTTTACTCGAGAACGAGTAAAGTTCAAGTTAGGAGGTGTGATAAGTAGTATATTTTTATATTTATTGAAGATATTTTTGATAATTTATTGTGCTAACATCTTCTTAAAAACTTAATTTCATAAATAAATTAGATTTTCTTACAAAAATAAATAATTTTAAAAAAATATAAAATTAAAGCATGTTTATGAAAATAAATATTGATTTAATTGAGAATTTAAGTATCAAAATATTAAAAAATTAATAAAAAATTTATTGTATATTTTTTTATTTTTTAGGCAAAAATTGGAGCAAAAATCAAGCCAAAATATCCTAAAAAATATTAAAAATTGCCTTCGATGTACGGTGGACCGATTGCTCAATCCACCGATTTAGGGGCATAGTCCACAGGAATAGTTCATAATCTACGATGTGGCTCACGGGTGAGGCAGAAGGTTTTGCACTGATCGATGGTCCAGATCAAATCTGACACCTGATCCAACGGTTGAGAACATTCCTGACTGAGAATAAGAAGAAAACTGCACGATCCGATGGTCAAAATTTCATCTGAGGTGCGTTCCAATAGTAGTTATTGATTTTGACCTTGATAGGGAGTAAACTGTTAATTTTTGGATTGATCTGGATGGTCCATTGATGATCCGACGGTCAGAAATTAATTCTAAAGGGATTATACGATTTCTAAAGATTTTAGGATTCTTTTTGTGTTCAGAAAAAGGTAAAAAATTCATCTATAAATTAGGATGTGGGAATAAATATGGAGAGAAAAAAAAATCAGAGAAAAAGCAAGAAAAAAATAGAAAAAAAAATCAAGGAGCTTTAGGGATTAAAAATTGGGAGAATATGGAGCTAGAGATCTTGATGCATGGCTAAATCTCTTAGATCCAGGAATACGATGAAGCCTATAAATGAGTTTTTATTTTTTTTCTTATATTTAATTTTTATGTAATAAAATTATTTTTTTTTATATTTTTTATTTTTTTAAGGTATTGATCTAGCCTACACATCCTATACCCTCTACTGATGTGCCGTGATCCTTGAATACGGTCCGTACTTAGGAGAGATAGATTATGGTATGTTAGATTAAATCTTATATCTTATAATTGAATTTAGATAGTTTGTACTCTGATAGGATAAGTCGTAATCTACTGATACAGTCCGTACCTCTTAGAGATAAGCTATACTAATATCTTAATCACAAAAATTAATATTGCAACATAAAAAAAATAAATCTAATTTACACGATGGATTCAGAATTTCTGAGTTATTTCTCTAACTTATTTTTTCATAAATTAATTTATATTTTTAATTTAATTTATATTATTTTATTTTTTTTAATCCTTCTACAATCAATTCTCTTTTATTTTTTCTTAAAAAAAAAAAGATAATCGCCCTATATCTCTATGGAAATGATCCCTACTCACCCTATCTCTATAGTTTGAGTTGGTTTTTATTTTTAACCACCTACGATAGCGATCACGTATCATTTGATCACGAACATGTTGAAGAAGTATACGATAAATTCTTTTTTATCAATTACTTTATAGTTCTAAAGACTTCATCACAACACAAGAGTTCTATCAAAGAAGATGTAATTTTGTGATGAATGATGCCAAAATAATTTTTATTCATTAATTAATAATTTATATATATATTATAAAAATGAGCACAATCATCCAAATGACTGACTTTAGGATATTTTCTTCAATATTATTCACACTACTACAGCATCGAGAAAGTCACTGACGAGTGAGTTGACATCCAAGTGACTTCTCATGTTGGTCATGCTCGATATCTTTATTCTCTAACAAATACCTATACTCTTACTCTAGTATTCCTACACTATAAACTTGAGGCTCATCTATCTAAAGAGAAACAATCTGTGTATCAATTTTATCGGATCAATCACCATCCCTGTGATGATCCATCGATCAGGAATAATTTAAAAATTAACCATCAATGATACATACCTCAAATTTTCAACTCTTGAGAATATGTGTTATCATCTTATTAACTCCCTAGATGATTTATGAATGCATACACTACATAAATGGTAACTAACTGTCCTAAATAATTAGGTCAATTATGAAATTATGTCCTAGAAAAAATTAATGTGTCAGCCCAATTGGCTTCTAGGATATATATATCTAACAATCTTTTACTTATACTAAAACCAATCTACCATAGACATAAGCCCCCATCTTCTCAAGATGTGCTGTAGGATCTGGTGTGGTGCTCCCAAGGCTCAGGGGTTCGAGGGAAAGGTCTGAAAAAATTAGTTTAGAAGATTGGGAGGAGTTAGATCTCTCTCCATCTTCTGAGCCTCTACCTTAATCTGTGGTGACATGATCTTCAAAAGACTGATGTGCCTGATAAGTGGCAGTACTGTTAGTTTGGCTTCCTTCGTCCTGAACCCCTCCAAGACCTTTCATATATAGCCTTCCTGAGATAAATATAGCAATCCTTTGGCTCGATCTCTAAAACTTTCCATGCCTAGGATCTTCCTCGTAGGCTCCAAGTTCTTCATCTCAAACTTTTAAGACAAAACTGCCTTCAGTTCCTGCACAACCCTCTTACTCTTGCATGCTATCAGCATGTCGTCTCTATACAAGAGTAAGAATACTGTAGACCCATCCTCTAGAGATTTAATATACACACAAGGATCATAATTGCACTTGAAAAGCCCCATATTTGGGAAATAGACCGGACCGATCCACGGATAGCTCATAAACCATGAGAAACAGACATGAAATGCCTTGAACCGTGCATGAACCATGCTGTCGGTCCATGACAGATGCGTGGACCGTGAAATCCCACATGGTCCACTATGGACTGCATTACACCATGGGCCTACGCCCTTGCACCCACGCTGGGCCGTGCCCAGGCACCTACGCCTGGGCTGCGCATTCTGTGGGCCTTGCGCACCCGTGGGCCAGCCTGCAAGCCCCACTGGCCCCACTATGCCATGCGCTTCCAGGATCCTCGCAATGCGCTCTTCGAGTTGGGCTTCTCCGTATTTAGGTTTTTGCTACTGTAGGTAGAATTCGAGGCACCAAATTCCAATAAGATTTTTGAAAACTGATTTTCAAAGAGGATTTGCTATCAAAAGAAGACTTTACAGCCCTTGTTGTTGGTTCCAAGATCCCCACACTCCAAGGGAAGATCCCAACAATGCTTTGGTCCTCTACTAGTAAGATGGTTTAGTCTGTGGATCCGTCACATTTCTGTGGGGTCTATTTTGATTCTTAAAATCTTACTTTTGAAAATAGTCATAAATAATTATCGCTCTTATGTGCTAGAAATTCTGATGAGACCTAGGCTCCTTCGCTAAAGCAATGGCATCTATGTTGTTGCAGTACAATGTTGTGCCATCTGATAACATTATATCCAGTTGTACAATAAATCCTTTTAACCAGAAGGCTTCCCTAGTAATGACGTATACAGTTTCTATAAATCTGTAATGATCGGTTGTTTAGAATTCTTCCAATTTACCAAATCTACATTGCATAAGGAAACACCTTTCCTGATGTAGACTCTCTACCATCAATATCAGATATAAAGTCTGATTCAATGTATCCTTTTATCCTCAATTTTGATTTTCCTCAAAGATCATAAACATATCCTAAGTGCTTCTCAAGTACTTAAAAATATTCTTACAGCTATCCAGTACTCTCAATCTGAATTTAACTGATATTTGCTCGGGATACTCACAGCAAAGATATATCAGGTCATATACATAGTATAGCATATATGAGGCTCCACTAGCTAAAGCATAAGGGATCTAGCTCATGTACTGCATCTCCACAGATGTGTCTCATATATCTTCTCGAAGAGATTAATCCCATGTCCAAAAGGTAGAAAATTTTTTTTAGGATTTTTCATGCTGAACTCTTTCAACATCTCCTTTATATACACATTTTGTGAAACTAGCATCCTATTAGATCTATCTCATAGACCTATATCTATCTCATAGATTTATATCGGATGTTTTTCAAAAATCTCTTATAGAGAATTTTTTTAGACAACCATATTCTAACCAAAATCAGTATGAGAACAATATTTTCAATCAGGAGGATAAGATATACGTATAATATAAAGAATGTTACAATACTTCTACTGACCTTCTTATAAACACATGTTTCCTCTTTGTTCTTGATGAGATCAAATTATTTGATTGCATCGAGTATTCCAATTTCGAAATACTTACTTTAAAGGTCTCTACCTTTACATCTTTTGCTTTTGTAGATCCTTTTAAATCTAATAGATACTATATCTATTGGTGGATCTACTAAGGTTCAGACTTGGTTAGAATGCATCGAGTCAACTTTTGACTTTATTATATTCAACCACTTCTCAGAATTGATGTTTAACATTGACTCATAGTAGTTTTTGGGATCATCTCCATTATCTCTGTCTCCCACAAGGAATATTTTCTCTACATCCTCTGTTAGAATACCTAAGTATCTTTTAGTAGGATGAGAGATTCTACTCGACCTATGAGGTAGAGGAGGTACTACATGTACTGACTCAATTATAAATAGATCCTATAAATTCTATGACTCGTTGCTCTTCAGAGACTTTCTTTTTGAGTTTAATTTTTCTTCCACTATTTTCATCTTGGATAAATTTTTTGTTTAAGAACATAGCATGTCGGATCATAATCACATTGTGATCTTTTGAGAAGTAAAAGTAATATCCCCTAAACTTTAAGATACCTTAGAAACAAGCTCTCATAGATCTAATCTCTAATTTGTCCACCTGCTGTCGCTTGACATGGGTAGGACATTCTCATCATGCCACATCTCATACAGCTTGATAGGAATAGACTGAGAGGGAACCATCAGTAGTAAACCTTATTCCTAAAGAAATAAGGAAAGATTGGTTTTGTTCATTATAGATTGGACCATATCGAATAGGGTCCCTTTTCTCTTCTCCGACATCCCATTGAATTGAGATACACTAGAAAGAGCCCATTATAAAACTATGCTGTTTTCTATGAGATGAGTTAGAAACTCCACTAAGATACACACTTCTTCAATCTTATCAAAGAATTTTAAAGATTTTCTAGTTCGTTTCTTTACCTCATATCTAATTTTTTTGAACTTTTTAAAGACTTCATATTTATGTCTCACACATGTACCTATATCGTAAAAAATTATTGATAAAAAGTAATAAAGTAAAGATAACCATCCCTGACTTGAACATCAAATGGACTACACACATCAGTATATATTAGGTTAAGTATCTCAGTGGTCCTCATTCTGTATCCTACAAAGGATAATTTGATCATTTTTTCTTGAAGGCAGAATCTACAAATCAGAAATGAGCTGATGAGCCTAAAGCCCATGCCATTTTTATTTGTTTATTTTGTCCTTTTTAATATGACCAAATCTAAGGTGCCACATATACTTCAGATTCATCTCATCTTTGGATCTCTCAGATCCTATGGCACTCACTTATCTGCTCAGATACCAATATCGAACAGACCCAATATATCTTCTGAAGGCATGTCCCCTTTATTTTCTTCAGACTTTCCAGATATACAGGATAGTTTCTTTTAGTAATTGTCAACATTATAGAATCAACAGCCTTCTTAGGAGCTTCCTTCTTTGGCTTGCTCTCGTACTTATATTTCTTCATGGACTTCTTCTTTCAAGTAAACCTTCTTTCAGAAGTAGAAGCCCGCTCCACAGCGAGAATCCTACCCCTTGAACTCTTCAAGATCTCATCGATGGTCACCAACAAGTTTAATAATTTAATCAAGTGCAATCGATCTAATTATGTAGTTTACTATAAACTATCCATATGAAATGGTAAGGGATTGCAAGATCAAATCCATTTGTAATTCCTTGTACATGGTCAACCTTCTCAAGTCCTTAATCATTGTTAAATAATGATCATGAACTGATTGCTTTTTGATCAATTATCGGACGATTTGGTAATATAAGGATATCTTGATCACACTACAGTGAAAATGGTCAT
Source organism: Elaeis guineensis (assembly GCF_000442705.2). Classification (NCBI taxonomy): domain Eukaryota; kingdom Viridiplantae; phylum Streptophyta; class Magnoliopsida; order Arecales; family Arecaceae; genus Elaeis; species Elaeis guineensis. The sequence goes on along the minus strand of NC_025998.2, from coordinate 30,287,478 downwards.
TAATGACGCTATTAATGTTATTTTACGACGCTAATAAGCGTCGCTATTTAGCTTTACGATGCTTCAAAAAGCGTCGGCAAAGCGTCGCCTATGTAAGAGTGGAGATGAAAAGCGCCGATGCTTTTTAAAAGCGTCGTTATTTTTTAACGACGCTTTAAAGCATCGTAAAATTTAATTATAACGGCACTTATAAGCATCGTTAAACTTGCTTTAACGATGCTTATAAGCGTCGTTAAATATATTTCTAACAACGCTTTAAAGCATCGCAAAATTCAATTTTAACGGTGCTTTTTAGCGTCGTTAATGACTCCGCGTCCTCCACTCTACCAAGACGCTTTTCGAAGCGTCGGCTTTTTTGTCTTTAACGACGCTTATAAGCGTCGTTAAAGTAATATTAACGACGCTTATAAGCATCGTTAAAGGTTTTAAGAGAAAAAAAAAATAAAGGTTTTATCTACAAAAAAAAAAGAATACATACATTCTTGTACAAAATTATATCAATTATTCGAACATAAACCTGTACAATCACCACCATTCACACCTGTACAATCACCACCATTCACACCAAAAGCAAACTTAAATAGAAAATTTAACCAAACCAAAAGATATTATTTTATATAAATAAAAATAAAGTACTAATCATCCATTACAATCAAGAGTAATATAAATAAATATAAGAATACAATAAAAATAAAATAATATCAATCTGCAGGCGAATGGTCGTCGTTGTCTCCACGTGACGTGCCGCTGTCTCGACGGGTGCCTGATGTGCCAGGAGCCTACAAGAAACATATCAAAAGCATGATTTACATATCTATAAATAAAAATATATAAATAATTAAATTAATACAAAAATATATATTTAATATTATGTGTTTACCTGAGATGGACCATACATCTCTAATAAAGATGTAAGGCGATCAATCTGTCCCCTCATGGCCTGCATCTCGGCACGGCTCTGTCGCATCTCCTCCATCTCAGCGGCACGACTCTGTCTAATCTCCTGTATCTCCGTCTCGAGTCTGCGAACGCGTGAATCCTGAGCATCTGCTGCAGCATGCTGCGTATATCTACTAACCTCAGATAACTGAGTGGGGATGACTCCTACTCCATAACCCCTTACTCGGCCGTAGCGCTCTGGTCCCATCAACTCTGTGAATACCTCGGCCTCGATACGGCTCTACTGTGTAGATGCTGCGGACTCGTCGTCACGCTCCGCAATGAGAGATGTAGCCCTCTCCTGTATTTTTTTTGAAAACAAGAGTTATACATTAATAGCTAACAAAATTAAATTTAAATCATTGCAAAAAATAGAATATTAATAATGCCGTACATATAAATCTCTCGACTCATCTCGAAGAAAAGTACCATCCTGATGAGTATGAGTCATCCGGTAAAACTCCACTTGTTCGGGTTCCCTCCCATGCTCATCCACCTACACAAATAATTTCAATTTTAAGCAAACAGTTATAATAATTTAAAAAAATATATGAGTATCATGATACAGACATGGTCCACGATACATAATGATATTAATTATATAAATATTTCAACATAAAAATTAAAAGTTAATTATGAAAGTTTAAGGAATATACAAACTCCTGTCGGAGTCGTGCATAACTCTTCGACCCCAATGTATGAGGAACAGACTGAGCTGCTCGTGCAGCTCTACCAATAGCAGAATAAGTCTGTAAAATAAAGTAAAGAACTTGTTATATATATAATATATAATAAAAATTAATATTTTTATAAAATATTTAAAAAAAAAGATAATAAGCAGATAATATACCTGTGCCCTCTCGGAGAACCAATAATGAACCAACTCCATCCACTGATGAGGGGTACATCAGGAGGACAATTCCTAGCAACCTCCTCCTCTGTCATACCCTGTCTCATATAGTCCTTCTTCAATTGTGCTCTATATTCTTTCCATTTGCGGTTGAGAGACTTCATTACAAAATCATGAGTGGATGGAGGGAGAACAAACTTGCTCTATAAAAAAAAAATTAAATGAAATAAATTATATAAATGATTAACAATTAATATACAGTATGAATATCAATTCATTACCTCTATAACTCAGAGGAGCTCAACTTTGTACGTTGGAAGCATGTCATTCCATTTTGCATAGCCCAACGGACATAGCTGAGGCCTCCGAGCAACAGTCCCCAAAAATGAAGTCAATAAGCAGGCAGCTTTCTTAATTGGCTGACCTAGCTGATTGCACTCCACAACAATCCTCTCGCCCTCACGTATCTGCCACACATCTCGTACTACTGTGGGTCCGCGTCTGGGGCGTACTCTCCCGGATCCGTCTGCAAAAAATACATAAAAGTAACTATATCATAAATATACATAAAATAAAATAAAAAAAAATTACATGAAAGACAATATATACCCTGCACGTGTATCTCATCATCTGGCTGATGAACAGGAGGATCGTGCTGTGCTGATGATGAAGGACAGGGCTCAGAATGCTGTGCAGCTGAACTGGCCTCAGGCTGCTGTGCTGAAGAAGACGTACTGGCCTCTGTCTGTGAAAACTGGAACTGCACACCAGCATATCGTCCCCCGCGACGCATGATGTCACCTAGCATTTATATAAATAAAAGGTAGAATCAGTTAATATATAGAGTAAAATAACATAATAATTAATGCAAAATATATACATCATAAATAATTATTACCAGTAACAATCAAGCAGTAGTGTTTTCTTCGAATTCTGTTCTAACCAACGTCGTCTAGCATTTAAATCATCAGCTGGCACAAAATTGTAGGGCGTACATTGTGTATAAGTGTCATCGTCATCATCCTCCACTTGGTTTCCCATATCATATAAGTCTCTAGGTTTTGTTTTGATGACAGTAAACCAATCTTTATCTTTTGCATCTTGTACATAAAATACTTGACGAGCTTGAGATGAAAAAATGAATGGGTCATCCTTCAATAACACACCAGTGTGTATCAATCTTGAAAAATTTACAAGTGTAAATCTATTTGCATCTTGTTTCAAACCCCTTGGTGAGTTTATGTCTATCCAATCACATCTAAACAGTACTACTTTAAATTTTTCATAATAATCCAACTCATAGATATCTTTAAGTGCACCATAATAGGATTTTCCATCCGCTTCCACCATAACACCGCTATTCTGTATTTTTCTAAATTTCTTCCGTTCTCTTGTATGAAATTTAAAGCCATTAATTATGAAACCATTATATCTATTCACAATCTTGTTAGGTCCTCGAGCAAGAGCTATTAGTTCATCTGAATTATTTGTCTCCATCATCTTTGATACCTAAAAAAAAATGATATGACGAAGTGCTGTTGAGTTATCTGATATTAAATATGTATCAAAAATTAATATATCCCATAATTAAATATAAATCACACCTGATTCGAAAGCCACATAGGGAATAACTCGACCAACCATCGCTGTTCAATCCTTGCATTAGGACGAATGTTATGATTGGCTCGTCTCTGATAAATTAAAAATTTACTGCATAAAATATAAATATATCATTTAGAACATTATATCTAATATAAAATTTAAATTTTGATGTCATTCCTTAAATATACTAACCTGCGATGCTCAGATATTATGTCACTATGAAGTAACACATAACGATGTGCTTGTGCTAAGGATTTTTGATCAAGTACAATACTTTGAGCTCTTCCCAAGAATTTTTCAGCAGTTAAGAACTTATACAGTTCTGCATTCTCCACAAAGTCATTATGCCGTTGAGGTTGACTAAAAATAGTCTCTACACCTTGAAGATATCTTGAACAAAATGTCAAACATTCATCTGCAATATATGCTTCAGCAATCGAGCCTTCGGGATAGGCTCTATTTCGCACATAATCTTTAAGACGCACAAGATACCTTCAAGAACTAAATATTTATTAAAATATCAGTATGCTGTTGTTTCTAATAAAATTATCAAAAGATTTAAGGTTTGCAATAATACCTCTCAATAGGATACATCCATCTATAATGTACCGGTCCACCAACTTTAACTTCTGAAGCTAGGTGAATGAGCAGATGTACCATAATAGTGAAAAATCTAGGAGGAAAAATTTTTTCCATCTGGCAAAGTGTAATTGCAATATCAGATTCTAACTGATCAAGTTCCCGAGGATCAATAACTTTGGAACATAATGCCTTAAAGAATGACGATAATCGAAGTACAATTGTAACAACTTGTTTCGGCAATGACGATCTTAAAGCTCTTGGAAAAATATCTTGCATCAATATGTGACCATCATGACTTTTAAGATTTGAAAATTTTCGATCCTTTAGATGCACACATCGTGAAATATTTGATGCATATCCATCGGGTACTTTGATACTTTTCAAAACTCCCAAAAAATTATCCTTTTCTCGAGCAGACATTGTGTAACATGCAGGAGGCACATAAATTCTATCATTAGCAAGCATTTTAGGATGAAGTTCCTGTCGGATACCCATTTCTTTTAAATCAAGACGTGCCTTCATATTATCTTTGCTCTTTCCATCAAGGTTTAAAAATGTTCCAAGTAAATTATCGCAAACATTCTTCTCTATATGCATGACATCAAGATTGTGCCGAATAAGATTATGTTTCTAATAAGATAAGTCAAAAAAGATACTTCATTTTTTCCATAAATATTTACTTGGCTGTTGTGTAGATGCTATCTGTGTGTCTTCCTCATTTTCATCCTCGAAATAATTGTCTGGATCTTGAAACACCTCTGCATCTATAGTACTGATACTGACTTCCTCTGGTAACCCTTCGTGCACTGAGCTTTCAACATCATCCCTTTCTCTTTTTTTAGAGGACTTTGAGTGCTTACCATAGCTGTAATTGATGCCATCCATTTATCTATGAACATCAGTTCCAGAAGGTGGAATAGGGGCACATCCCAATTCTATAGTACCATCAAACAAATCTTTCTGAAATCGAAACGGATGATTTGCTTTCAACCATCGACGATGTCCCATGTAATAAAATTTACCTCCATGTTTTAACCAAATTGAATGTGTTGGATCTCCACAACAAGGACATGCGACCCGTCCCTTTGTACTCCAGCCAGATAAATTGGCATATGCTGGAAAATCATTAATAGTCCATAACAAAGCTGCCCGTAGTTTAAATGTTTGGCCGTTGGAAGCATCAAATGCATCAACACTCTCCCACAACTATTTCAATTCCTCTATCAAAGGCTGTAGAAAAATATCAATATCATTGCCTGGACCCTTATCTCCTGGAATAACCATTGACAAGATAAGTGATGATTGTTTCATGCACATCCACGGTGGCAAATTGTAAGGTATCAAAATGACTGGCCAAGTGCTGTAGGTAGAACTCAGGGTCCGAAATGGATTGAAGCCATCAGAAGCTAAGCCAAACCTAACACTGCGAACATCAGAGGCAAAATCAGGATGCCTATCATCAAATGCTTTCCATTGAAGACTATCTGCTGGATGTCTCAACATTCCATCCTTTGTACGTCCTTCATAATGCCATCTCATTGATGAAGCTGCTTTTGATGATGCATAAATCCTTTTCAATCTAGGTATAAGAGGAAAGTAACGCAATACCTTGGCCGGTTTCTTTTTACTCCGCGTTGTATCCAATTCATTTAGTACATCGTCTCGATCTTCTTTTGGTGTTATCCATCTTGAAGATCCACATACATTGCATGACTCTTGATTAGCGTTTTCATCCCGATATAACATACAATCTTTCGGACAACTATGAATCTTTTCGTATCCAAGATCCAATTCCTTTACTACTTTCTTGGCTTCATAATACGATGGTGGTAAACGAGTGCTTTCTGGAAATGCATCCTTTAATAACTTGAGCAGCATGGTAAAACTCTTTCCAGACCATCCATTCAAATATTTTATATGAAATAAATGTACAAGAAAAAAAATCTTTGAAAATTTTGTACAACCCGGATATAATTCTTCGTCTGCATCTTTCATTAAGGTGTGATAACGAGCTGTCTCATCATTAGATGTATGTATGGGCTCCTCAACATGCATACGTTCCGTATGCGTACATCCATCAAACATCCCAACTGTTTCTTGTATACTACTGGATTCTCCTAAATTTTGAACATCAAATCCAAAAGCATCTGTGATCAAACCCCTTTTATCATCATCTCTTGCAGAATTGTCTTCTAGGCTAGTGGATCCAAAATGAGTCAGGGGTTGGTTACATGATGATGGCAACATAGATTCTCCATGAAAAATCCAGTCGGTATAACCTCTTAAAAAACCATTCCATACCAAATGTTCTTCAACATTTTGTGGATCTAAAGAAGAACTATTTACACATTTCTGATATGGACATAAAATCTTTCCATTCAAACTACTTTTCTCCATACCAAATTTAATGAAGTCATGAACTCCATCTAAATATTCTTTACTATTCTTTGGTTTATTTATCCAACTTTTGTCCATTGTAGGATAAAAATGACCGAACTTGTAATTTATCTAAAAATAAAAAAAATTATACAATCTATATTAATGCAATGAGTAAAAAATATCAGTCATTTCATAAAATCCAAAAAAATAACAGCTAGATAAAGTTTACATAGTAAATGCTTGCTATCATCAACTAATAGGTAAAGAAGGTCCTATCCCATTCAGAAAATACATTAATTCTATAGGTCAATTACAGAAATCAAATGATATGCAACAAGAGCCAAAAAAAATTTCGGCAGTATTTCTCCTTAGTTCTTCCGTATAGGAAGAACAAAAGAAAAATACCATCCGAAATTTTTTCCGAACCCTCAGCATACCATTTGATTATGGTAATGACCTATAGAATTATTCACATTTTCCAAACTGTCCATACTGGATAATCAATTGATCAATGTACATAATTCTTTTATCCGTACAAAAATAAATAAATGTACGGATACAATAGAATATGTACATTAATCAAAAGACGGGTCTATGTTTCTATGCAATGCAATTTTTTTTAAAATTAATTCATAATTAACTTGATTTAATACCTGATATTAACTTGGGGAGTAATGGAGAAAAAAACTTGGCCCAGCTTAATCCAGATACTTAGTCTTCATCAGTCACGAAGATAAGGATAACGTAGGCCACACGATATCAGGATCCAGCCACATAACGAGCACCACATGTCAGATAAGCAATCAATCAGGATTCATGAAACTATGAAATTATCCATTCATCAACCATGTAGCACAACCTTAATTAATTGTACTATATATTTTCGGGTGAACCTTAATTATCCAATTGTAAAAAAAAGCACAATCTAGCACAAATTTTGATATTTGATTTGTTAGAACACCATTGGATGTCAAATTCAGGCAAAATAGTTTCCATCTTACAGTTTCACTATTTGGTTTTGAAATCAAAAAAGAATCTTTCATTAAATGTTGCATTAAAAACCACCAAATTATGTAATCTCAAATATTTGAAAAAAAAAGAGAAATAATAATTATCACACTCATGTCCATAACTCTGCATAAATGATAGCTTGTAATTAAACTAAATTTGAGTGACAACTGAAAACATATCAAAAAAATTTTAACAAATATTTAATGCTACCTGTATGAAGAATAAAAATAGCCCATATGAAATTTTTGTTATATAACAATAGCTTGAAATTGAAATCTAAAATGAAATACTCCTATTATGACCCTTAAACAAAATAATGAACTTCATTTTTATATGATGCATCATTGATCAATTTTGCTTTGATCTAGTAACTGCTCCTACAATGATGATTATTACTAAAACATTTCCTCATGGAACTATACATATATTTTTACTAGAAGGTAAAGCCATTACATATAAATAAGGAAGATTAAGCCTTAGCAAGTAATGGCAATTCTAATTGTGATTCTAGTTTGCATAATATGCCATTGAATTATTCGTACCTTCTTGGAAAACAATTTATTTTAGATTGTGTATCAAATGGACTATATAGTCAAAACAAGCACCTTTATATATCTTCTGCTCTTAGTCATCAATAAAATAAAATGTCAAGCATATGAAGCATCAAAAGATTACCCGACCCGACAACAGTGTTGATCAAATAAAATGTCTTATAACGATCAGCAAACTACTAGTTGTGTTTTTTTTTTTTTTGGTACAAGAGAGGGGCAAAACCCAAGGAAACAAAAAAAAATTGCTGACAATAAACAAGTGCCTAAGAAATGGAGTGCCAGCAAAATCAGTGAGAACAACATGATGGATAGACTGCGGAAGCAGGGACGTTGAGCCAAACTCCCGAGGACAGTGAAGAATTGCAAGACGGTCCACTGGCTGGTTAGCTTCAAGTAGAATATGAGAGACTTTAAAGGCATCCAATATCGAACAGCATTGAACAATATCAGACAACAGAGGCAGGGTGGGAGTGTTGTTCATGTGAAAATATCGTTTGTTTTGGTGCGTCTTAATCCAATTTATGACATTCGAAAAGTCACCCTCCAACCAATCGGAAACAAAGAAACCCCTCCGCTCCACTCTCTCTTAGGTGTTCGCCTTCCCCTCAACGAAACCTAAGAAACCCCTCACACAAACCCCAACCGAAACCTAAGAACTCCCCCTCTCCCTCTCTCAGGTGTTCTCCTTCCCATCAAATCTCTGAAAAGAAGAATGAATGAAAAGAAAAACAAGTGAAATGGGGAAAACATTTTACCTTTCAAAATTTCTGTGGAGCGGCCGAGCAGACTTTGTTTCCCTTCGATTTTTCTCTAGTATTTAGATTCTTCAGGAGTCGGATGGGAGGCTTGGGGTGGCCGAATGGCGAAGTGGGATGGTGGGAAGCTTGGAGCAGCCGAACAAGGAAGGAGGAGGAGGAGGGCCGGTCGGGTGGCGAACGGCGTATGGCTTGGACCGCGCGGGCGCGGCGTCGACGGACGCGGCAGCAGAGGGGAGCGACGGACGGAGGTGAGGCATGGATGGCGGGTGCGCGTGGACGGCGGGTGCGGTGCCGGCGGTGAAGATGGGCCAGGGTCGGCGGAGGAACGGGTGGAAATTAAAGGAGCGACGGTAGATAGATTAGGGCACGGGAGGAGGAGGGTATTAAACGAACCTACCGACGTTTTTTAGCGTCGTTAAAAAGCGTCGGTATTTTCTTTATTTAACGACGCTTTTGCTAAAAGCGTCGGTGTTGACACGCTCAAATTTTACGATGCTTTTAAGCGTCGTTAACAAACGATGCTTTTTAAAAGCGTTGGCAGGTCTGCGCAACCTGCCGATGCTTTCCAAAAGCGTCGGCAAAAAAAAATCGGTAATTACACATTTTTTTGTAGTGTCATGATATAAGTTTAACCTTTCAAAACTTAAAACCATTTTCGATTCCTGAGCCAATCTTTATAACTTGTTTGGTTAGTCAATTAGTTTTTGATATGTGAGCTAAAGGATTTGAAGTCGATATATTATTTTATCAGAGAGTAGAAATTCTAGTTAGATACTCATACTTGATTTTAATATTTATTCTAGGATCTTTTAAAATAAATATGCCTCTCATTATTTTCTTGAATCTCTTACATTCCTCGGATAGAAAAATGAAAATCCTTTCTGGCTAGGATTTAAAGTGGGTACTGCAGTCCTATCAATTGGCATACCACATTACCTAACAGTTATTGATAATGTGTCAATCGAGTGGATAACTCTTGTCCAATGCTTCTCAAGTAAATTACAGTGGTCACCGGTCTCTAATTTCTGAAACCTCACCTAATAGTTATTGGTCTTATTCTTTAATTAAGTCAGACCCATCGTTCATCAGTTGGTGTAAAACTATCATTGGATCCCTCATCTAACATTTATTGGGCCCAATCTCATTTCTACCCCGAAGCATCTCATGCTAATAGAATGGTTGCATCTTTTCTAATGCAATGGAACACTATATCCAGTTGAGAATAATCAACATTCGAAAGGATTTGCACATCTACAATGGTGGAAGACCGCTCGAACTTAATATTTATGAGTAAATTTAATTTAGATCTTTTTATATTTTAATTATTTATTTACATCGTATGTAAATCCATAATTATATTGGATATACTAGTGAAATCGCATCTTGACTCATCAAGATCAGAATCATGGTGCAACGCAATCATGGTGAATCAACAATAAGCACTCAAAATCAGATTTTGGTCAACCAAATTGATCAGATAAGTGATGATCGGTGGGATGCTCCCTACTGTTGATTTAATGGTTCTAATTAAGTAACCACCTTTTAAAATATTTTTTTTAGACACCAACAGGTCAACCTATTCTAAATTGGGCTTGGTTTTTGGTATCTCACCATAGATTGAAAAATTACAACCATCTAAAGTGTATTCATGATGCGACCCAACTCTAAGGGTTTGTAGTGATTCATGGAGATCATTACATATATCCATGAAAAATACACACATGACTATCATATAGTCCTTATGTTCATATTAAATTTCTTATGATATTTTATGTATCAATCTATTTTCATCCTAGGACAACCATATCACATAATGACCTTCATTATGCTAGGACAATCTTATATTAGGATGATCTTAGATTGATTTATAAAATCTTATCTTATGTTCAATCAAATTATCTTAATTTGAAAATATCTATATCATCACAGATCATGTCAAGATGAATCTCTATCTATGAATATCATCTCATGCATGAACATATGAAATCAGATTTTTAGATCTTAAAATAATTTTTAGATCTTGAAAATAATGCATGAATATAAAATAATCCAAATTTTAGATTTGAAAATAGATTTTCAGATCATGAAATCTATCATGTGAATTTCAATCATTCAGATTTTTAGATCTGAAAATAGATTTTAAGATCTTGAACTCCATCTCCTTTTCATTCATTCATAATTTTAGATTTGAAAATAATTTTTAGATCTAAAATCTAGATCTTAATCTTACCATAATGAGGTGGCTCTAATACCATCATTAAGAAATGCCATCATATGGCGATCCGATATACATGTAGAAATTTTAAAAAATTTAAAAATATATAGTAGAAAAAAATTTTTAAAATTATTTCAATATCGTTCTAGGGCAACCATGCAACATAACGTATCAACGTTATGTCCGGACAACTTTATGTCAAAATGATGTAAAAATAAATCATTAATTAGATCTAATCTAATTAAGCATGTATAGAGATCATATCTCAACATAAACTCAGACATTATCATATGTACAAGATTAAGATCTATGCAGAAATAAAATTCATATTTTTTACCTTTGCACGAGTAGATCTTCACCGTAATCTGATGATTTGTGGATATCTTTAAGATCCATTAAAGCCACAATCTGATAATCCATAAATATTTTTAAGATCCATTGAAGCCATATAAGTGTCTGACCTCTACAGATATCCGCATAAGATTGATCTGATTAGAAGATTTCGATCTCACTAGGGTGCTAGCTCCCTTGCAGAGATCACACCTTGGATTGTCGAATCTTTTCTCTCTTTTGATTTTTTTCTCAAAAAAATCAAAGAGATCTGTAGGAGAATCAAGAAATCAGATTTAATCTGATTTTTTTTTTCTTTCTCTTCTCAAGAGAAAGAAGAAGATCTAAAGAAAAAAATAAAAAATCAAATCTCTTTTCTTTCCTTTCCATCCAACTCTTGAATTGAATCTAGAGAAAGAGATGAAGAACTTATATCCAACTCTTAGACTATGAGAGAGAGAGCATCCAACTCTTGGATGTGTGAAATAGAGAGAGGGAGAGAAGTCTCACGTCCATCTCATGGACGTAGGAAGAGAGAAAGGGAGAGGAAGGGTGAGGCGTCCATCACATGGAGCGCCCCCTCCTTTTTTCCAATCAAAACTTGTTTAAAAGGAACCTATTGAGATAAACAATTTCATATACTTCTTGAGCATGCATTGGTGCTTATTTGCACTTCCATACTTGTTTTTGGAGATGCAAAAGAATAGCTAAGCATCTCCTTAACTTTCAATAAACACGTAAAGTAAGAAACCTTCAATTGAACATATTAAAGAAAGCATATTAATAAGAATCACATGTATCAAAAACTAACTCATACTGAAATTACCATACAAGCTAAACATGTCACGTAATGCATAATCAAGTAATCATTATAATTAAATAAATTTGTTCAAACCACTATTTATCACTAATATATCAAATATCTAAGACATAAGATTCTAACATTGTCTACAAGAATAATTTGGACTAGACATATGTCCACCTTGATGTGATACTAATTTTTGCCCTACCTAAACAATCTCTACTCCATCTAGAAGATTCCATTATAGAGATACAGAGGTGGGGATAAGAGCAAAGGTGGGGGGGGGGGGGGAAGGTGTGTGTGGGAGGTTTGGGTGGGGAGAGATAGAAATGGAATGTAGATCCCTAGGTTTAGAATCTTTTTCTTATTAGGAGGATAAAATATTTTATCTAATATAGAATCTAATTTGACAAATGAGAGAGAAAGCATGCACATATGTTTAATATGAGAGTGACTCACTAGCATATTTATAAGATCAGAGGTATGCTCAGTAAAAAAAAAGATAAATTCTATTAGAAAAAATATACTTGAAAATGGATTAGAATAAAAATTGCTACAAAAAAATACTTATCATTTGAGGCATGATGTCATGGCCCATAAGGATAGATTTCATCCCTCGAAGAATAAATCTCTGTGCACCAGACTTCTAGGTGACCACCCTCCCAGGGTACAATAGAGATGTCTCAATCATATGCACTCACGATATGAGATCTCAGGAACATGCAACTATCTTTGATCCAAAAAATTTTAATAAAAAATTATATAAATACAACTTTTTAGAAAAACAGAATAAGCTATGAGAGCTATTAGAGAAAAATAAGAAAGTTATATTTTGATGCAAGAGCATTGACCTATTTAAAGGCATGGACTACCATATAAGAAAGGAATGAAATATGTGATTAGAAAAATTCAATCCTTCAAATAAGTCATTTTGACATTCAAAATCAGATTTGGGGATTGTGAATTAAAGCCAAAATTCTTGCTATTATTGATTTTGAAAACTATCATGATCATAGCATAATAGGAAATAGAATATCAGGACAATCATTGATTTTCTAAAACTATCATAGCATAATAGGCAATAGGATATCATGACAATCATTGATTTTCTAAAACTATCATAGCATGATAGGCAATAGAATATCAAGTTTAAATTAGTGCAAACAAGGCTAGAATCTCTATTCTTAGATCTTGACTTTCTCCAACTATAAATAGTCATAAATCTGCTTCATGATTGACATAAAACAAGCAAATCAACAATCCCCCATAATTTCAAAAGTCTAAAAAAAATTTTGAGTCAGCAACAAGAATGCAATGCATCGAGCTTGGTGCCTTTTGAGCTGTGAATCAAATCTAGGATAAGTAAATTGTAATTCATAGGAGTATGATGAAATATAAATTTCTATGAACCATAATTCCTTATTATGAATTAACATATTTACTATCCACATTGCATCCTTAAAAGTCACATTGTTCAACATGGGTTGGTGGGAATAGGCCATGCGCTTTAATTGGGTTTTCATGACTGCTTTAGAGACCTTGCCTAAGATATCATATGAATGGCCCCACTCTACACTCATATAGGTGAATCCATTAAGGGTGCATTGCTACTAAACATCCTATCCTTAAGGACTATGAAATTCATTAAGAGCCAGCTCAACCTTATTCGTTGCAATTTTGTACTATCTATACTATAGGATAAGGACATAAATATTTTATAATTATAATAATCTATGGGTCAACTAATGACTTGTTTTTATTCATATAAACCTATTTCATGAAATCTCTACTCGTATAGGTTGGGTTACCAGCACTCTTGACCTTTGATATAGGCATAAGTCCCATTCCCCTCGATATGCTTTTTATTAATTTTCTACCTAGTGGCTTGGTTAAAGGATCCACTAAGTTCATTTCTAACTTCATATAGTCAAGTAATACCACACCATGTTTAAGCACTTGCTTTAGAATATTATGTCTAAGTTGTACATGCATATTTTTCTCATTATAGGCATTCCTTTTTGCTTTGACTATAGCAGTTTGACAACCATAATGCATCGACATTAATGGTGTGGGTTTAATCCATAATCAAATATTTGCTAAAAAAATTTTTAGCCAATCAACTTTAGCTCCTGTCACTTCTAAGGTAATGAATTCAGACTCCATAGTGAATCGGGTAATAATAGTTTGTTTAGTAGATTTCTAAGGTATAGCACCCCCACCAAGAGTGAATATATAGCCATTAGTGGACTATCTCATCTAAATTAGTGATTCAATTAGCATCACGGTACCATTCAAGAATAACAAAAAATCCACTATACAAAATACCATAGTCTATTGTACTTTCAAATATCTTATCAACTTAATCAAAGTATTCCAGTGATCCTAATTAGGATTGTATCTACTTAATCTACATATATTTTAAGCAATATCAGGTCAAGTATAACTTGTCAGGTACAGTATTAAACTTTCAATTATTTGAGCATATTCAGACTGAGATATAGTATTACCCTTTATTTCTTTTCAATTATGAATTAACATTAAAAGATACGGAAATAGACTGACTTTCAAAATGCCCAAATTTTCTTAAGATTTTTCCAATGTAATGTTCTTGCGATAACATTAAACATTTATCTGACTTGACTATTTTTATTCCCAAAATTATGTTAGCTTCACCTATCTTTCATATCAAAATTTGATGCAAGAAGTTTCTTTATCATTTCAATAATTTCTAATTTAGTTCAAAAAATGATGATATCATCAATATATAAGCTAAAAATAATATAATCATTATTTTCAAGCTTAGTATGCACACATTTATCAGTATCAACATATGAATAACCATAAAATAATAATACCTTATCAAATTTCTCATGCCATTGCTTAGGTGCTTATTTTAATCTATATAAAAATTTTACAAGTTTATAAACCTTCTTTTCCTGACCAAGAGGTATACAACTTTCAAACTAAGTCATGTAAATTTTTTTTTTTTCAAAATCACTATATAAGAATGTATTCTTTATATCTATTTGGTGAATAATAAGGTTACTTATGAAGTTTTTTCAATTTTTTTATAGAAAATTTTATTTTATATATGACAAGCTGATAAAATTGCTTCCCCCACAAGTTATTAGAAGCACCTGAATTAATTAGCAAAGAATTTATCATTTTTTTAAGATTTTATTCTTTCTTTTAGCTACACCATCAGACTCAAATGAGTAAGGTGGTGTTACCTCATGGATTATTTTTTTTTTATATATAATTCATTAAGTGAAGCTGAATCATATTCTCTATCTTTATCAGATCTGTGCTTTTTGATTTTCTTATTTAACTGATTTTGTACTTCAGTTTTATACTTTATGAAGACATTGCTAGCCCCATCTTTATTTCTTAGCAAGTATATACCATAGTATATCTAGAATAGTTTTTTATAAATATCATATAGTATCTTTTTCCTCCTCTAGTCAATGTTTGCTTTAAATCGCCTATGAATTAAACCCAATATCTCACTTACTCTTTCTACCGACTTATGACTTTTTACTAATCTTAGACTTAGCACAAACTTCACATTTATCTATATTTTCATTAGCCAAACTAGATATTAAGCCAAGTTCTTTTATGTTCTTGGTACAAGACGTGATAACATGACCTAATCTACCATGCTATATATAAATAGAGTCAAGCAAGTAAGCAGAAGAACTAGAGCCATTCTCATTATTAATAACATCAAATACATTCAAAGTGAATAATCCCTTATTGCAATAGCTCTTTCCCACAAATACATTATTTTTAGTTATTATGATCTTATCAGACTCAAAAAAGACTTTCACTCCAACCTTTTCTAGAAGAGACAGAGAAATAAGGTTCATAGAGATATTAGGAATATGAAGCATATCAGATAAGGATAGTATTTTTTTAGAAGTAATCTTGAGAAGAATCTTGTCTTTTCCGAGAACTAGTGTAGATTTGGAATCACCCATATACATAGTTTCTTCTCCTTCCCCTACTAGCGTGTAGGAGGTAAAAGCATTCTGATTTCTACATATATGCCTGGTAGCACCAAAGTTAGCCATCCAATCTTTCATATTTGCTCCCATATTTATTTGAGAAATGACAGCAATAGTAACATCTACCTCTACCAAGTTTGTATTTGGTTTAGCAGGATTGTCGCATCTCTTTCTATGTCTACATTGAGATGCATGGTGCCCCGGTTTGCTACACATAAAGCATGCTCCTTTTTTTTAAAGGTTGGATTATTGTGTTTGGACTTATTATCAAATCTACGGGACTTGTCGACATACCTCTTATTAGCATTCCTGTTGTGGGTATCATCTTTGGCTTGGTGAGCAACAAGGTTGGCCTTTGAAGTCACTTGTTTGGCTTTTTCTTTCTTGATTTGGTCCCACTTCCTTTTTTCAATGATGATATGTATGCTCACATCCACTAAGTTCATTTACTTTCTTTTGTGTTTTAGTTGTTGCTTGTAGTTGCTCTACGACTTTGATAATTTCTCGACCTAGCATCTTGCCATAAATTCTTCTTGCAATATGATTCTCATTTTTAAGATCATCCAGTAACTTGTGATACTCATTGATTTGAGATCTAATATCTTTCTTATTAGTCATTGAACTGCAAGAAATTTCTTATAGCAAATTTTTGGGTCCCAGCATCTTCTACCACGTACTCATATTCATAGATTTCTAGATCTCTTTAGCCTCTTTACAAGGACAATAGGCACCAAAAAGATCATTTGCTAAGGTACCAAGAATGGTGTGCCTACGGACCTTATTAACATGTTCCCAAAGATCTCAATAAGTTTTCATAATTTTCAGTTTCCTCCTTAGGCTTTGATTTATTCAAGGCAAAAGCTAAACCAATCACACTTAGAGCAGAGTAAACCCTTTCCTACCATCTTCTAAAGTGACTTCTGCTAAAGATTTCAATTTTTGAAGTATTAGGAAAAGCCTTAGTGGTGATAAGAGTAGCAACCATTTTCAATTCTATCCTTAAGAATGTTAGAAAAAATATATTAGAAAGTAGATTAGAGAAAAATTGCTAGATAAAAATACTTATCATTTGAGGTATATGAGGTCACTATTTTTAAGGGTAGATTTTGACCCTTGGAGAACAATTCTTGGTGTAATAGGCTTCTAGGCGACCACCCTCCTGGGGTACAGTAGACGCATCTCAATCATGTGCACTCACGATATGAGGTCTCAGGAATATTCAACTATTTTTGACCCAAAAAATTTTAATAGAAAATTATATGAATAAAACTTTTTGGAAAAGGAGAATAAGCTTTGAGGGCTATTAGAGAAAAATGAAAAAATTTTATTTTCATGCAAGAGTATTGACCTATTTAAAAGCATGAACTACAATGCAAGAAATGAATGAGATTTGTGATTGAAAAAAATTCAATTCTTAAAACAAGTTATTTCAATGTTCAAAATTAGATTTACGGGTTTATGAATTAAAGGCAAAATTCTTGCAATCATTGATTTAGAAAACTGTCTTGATTATAGCACAATAGAAAATAGAATATCAGGCAATTATTGATTTTCTAAAATTATCATAGCATAATAGGTAATAATATATCATGACAGTCATTGATTTTCTAAAACTATTATAGCATAATAGGCAATAAGGCATCAAATTTATAAATAAGACTAAAATCTTTATTCTTAGGTCTTGACTTTCTCCAGCTATAAATAGCTATAAATTTTCAAAGATTTTGCACCATATAATTGACATAAAACAAGCAAACTACCTCATGGTTCTAAGCTATGATGCCAGTATGTAGTATACTTTGGGCTTTTGAAATATTAAAATAAATTCACAACAGATGAAAGTAGAAAATTAAGAATATTTTTTTGATTTCCAAACCATCATTTTACATATAGTATATATTTAATTGATACCCAACTTTTGAGCATGTTGCAAAAATAGGGAGGAGGTGTTAGCTAGACTAATTAGTATATCGATATATTGCTCATCCATTCGTTGCTCATTTTGCTGTTCTTATGTGATCAGTCAAGGATTAGTGTAGTACATGCGGGATAGATGGTGTAAGCTGGGTTCTGTATACTACTAAATTGATCATAAACTTCTATATTGGATTGGTGATTTGAGTGTTAACATGGTGAGTGAGCTTTAATATTTTATAGATTAACATCAAGATGTAATTTGATTCTCTCTCTCTCTCTCTCTCTTCCTATTATTTAGCAATAGCCTATATTTCACATTGTTTTGGTTGAAGCCATGTGCAACATATCTTACCAGGAAAAAAAAGGGACCATGTGCTACATGTCATAGAATCTAATTAATTAGGGCTCCATCCTAGTAGCAAGCTGTAAACATGAATGATCATATCTAGTCAAGTAGGGTTCTCTTATGATTCATCTTCTCTTGTGCTTTTATACAACCACCATGAATGATCATGGTGGTTGTATCCTTATCGACGAAAAATTTAGCGATGATTGATAATAGATCTCGCATAAACTACTCCTTAGCAGTACTAGAAGAGAGTGAGTGCATGCACATATGCACTCAAAAGTAATGAAACAATGCTAGACTGGGCTCCTTGAGGTTTGAGGCATGTTGAAGGTGATTAAACGATCAAGTAGCCAGGATGCTAGTTATCCCTATTTGCATTTTTGTTAAATTTAGTTTCTTAGGTTCTATATGTCAAGTGTCTGTCATCAAAATCTAGAGTGCATATAGCCTTACGTGAATTCTCTCAAAAAAATGCAACCTAGGGTGTATCATAGTGAGGCTTTAACATGCATTACCTCAAGTATGGTGAAATATTTTGACAAGATTAATTGATATTTATATGTGCTACCAATTTTTATCCACAGGATGCTAGAATTAGAAAATCCATCATCAACAGGACCCATATTTACTAATTAGATCCTTTGAACGACCTAAAAGGTTCCAGAATACCTAGCATAAGGGGTCCTAGAGGGTGCGTGCTCTATTAGTTGAGCATTGCAAAAGAGATGTATCGTCCATGCAATGATGGGCTTTCTTCCTTTCCATTTTTTTTCTTTTTCTTTTTCTATTTCTTACTTGTGTGGGTGTGTGAGGTCACATGCTAGTTGATTTGCGTGTAGTGGCAGGTTGCTATAGAAAATTTTTGTTATAGAAGGCCATCAAGTATCAAGGGAAACAAGATCGCCGTTGTAGAATTGACATACAGATAGAAGTTTATTCGAGCTAGTAAAAATTAGGAAAGTATAAGGATTTTCTAGGTGGAAGACTAATTCATAACAAGTCAATACTTTTTAAAACTAAAACATTTCTACCGCAAAGGCTAGCTCTGATGGTATCAGTTCTTGCCACTTGTTCAAAAGACTTGTAACAATAGACTTCAGCTAAAATGGCTAGCCGGATAATATTATTTGGATTTCTAAACTTTAGACAAGTATCCTATATCTGTCTAATACGTAGTCAATATAGGATCAAATACATGCCCTCCATTTAAACTCTAGCTTTCTTACCAGATTGAAGGTCCAAATCTATTCAAACTTAATCATAAGTATCACAAATCCAATGTAAACCCATGTTGCAGTATTCTTTAGGCCATATAAGTCATAGATTGGATCTGTTTTAATATCATTTTGTAATAATCAAGGATCTGACAATCAAAGATTAGCTGAAAGATAATTTGGACCATAGCCTTATGTCAGTATTCAAGATTTATCTAGTATATAGCTGATGTGAGACTAAATATATATATATGTACAGATTTTTAGAAGAGCAAAATTTCGAATCTAATTAGAGTCCGCTTCCAAAGACAAGAGTGGGTAATGTAGGTGTGGTCCCTTCTCATGTGGGACCCACACCTTATTAAAATGAAAAGACAAAAGTCTCGATATGACTCATATTGGTTGTCTAATTGGGTGCAATAAATAGGGAAGCAGGGCAAGGATATTAGCAGGTAGAGGGAAAAAAAAATGAAATGAAAATGGGCGGCAGTAATAGAGAGAAGAAAAAGAAAAAAGAGTTTTAGGACTACTTTGTTAGATGATAAAATGGTTGACCATATCTCGATTTTATGAAATTTTAGTATATTATTCTTGACATCGAGAGGTACAAGTTGAATAGTTTTGGTCTTTAAAAAATATTCTTCATTAATTATTTCAAATATCCATACATTTGATGAGATCTGCCCTCTATCTCTGTTTATTGTTGAAATCCACTTTATTGATGATGATTGTTTTTATTGCGGAAGCCAAGATTTATTCTTAATAATTATATATTTGTGTAATTTCTAGTTGATATAGAGAAGATCTGCAGTAATCTCATTATTCTAAATAGTAAAAAAGTTATATTACATTTATGATATTTTTTTTATAAGTTACTTGATTATTTTTTGCTTATTAATTGTTTAAGTAGATCGTAGAGGTTATTGTTTTTTATGATATTTCATTTAATTGCACAAAGAGGGAAAAGAAGTTTATAATATCATTATCCATGATTGTAGTTTTTTTCAACTAAGTGGTATCAGAGCAAAGTTGTTATTGGTAAATTTTTTTATATTGATTAAATATAAGAACATATATGTGAAAGTATGGATAAACTTACATCTTCTAATTATTCAATTTGAAGGTCTCGAATGGAAGATTTATAATTCTGTAAAGATTTGTATGATCTCATTGAAGAAGATAATACCAAACCAAGTGAGAAAACTTAACAAGAGTGGTAGAAAAAAATAGAAAACAATTGGATTAATCAGACAATGGATAGATGATAGTGTTTTCATCGTATTGTCATGGAGGCTAATACCTATAGTTTATGAAAGAAACTGGAGAGCCTCTATGAATAGAAGACTTGATCGCTGTCATAGTGGGTCAAAAATAAATCTTAATTCAAACTATATAGATAGGATGAGTCAGGATGGAATCTACATAGATCAATGGGGTTATGTTCATATTTTAATTAGAATTTTTAGAATTTTAATTAGATTGCAAATACTAAAAATAAGAAAAAGTGGGATTATGGTTGGAAGGAAACAAAAGTTCAAATTAAACTAAAATTGTAATTAATAAGTAAGCAAAAAAGGCATCCCAGGATTTCGATTCGATTTCTTTTTTAATGAAATATAAATTAGTTATTTATTATGTAATTATTAAAAACTATGATTGATCCCCGATCATAATCTATCTCGCTGGATACAGAGCGTAGCATCTGATCTGTCTCTACGTAGTCATAGGTTATTCTAAGTATCAAATCATAAAAATAAATAAAATATTCCTATAATCAGATTTCGATCATAGTTTATCTTGCTGAGCATGAATCATATCCTTAAATCATAACTTGTTTCTATGTAGTCATAGGCATTTAAATATCTAAATTATAATCCAATCAAGAAGCACAATATTTGAAGTAATAAAAAAAAAATTTTATTCATGAAAGAAATGATTATTACAATCAAGATTTAATTATATGATAAAAAAAATTAAAATATAAATATTTAAAAAAATCTTATCTACTCCCTGAAAACTTAGAGTTTAGCTATGCATAGTGTTTGCAAGTATCATCTTCAAAGAAAGACAAAAAAGAAGACTCCAGTCTGTCATCCTCTTTTTCTCTTTTTTTTAATAATTTTTTTTTAAATTTTTTTTTTATTTTTTTTTCTTCGGATCTTTTCTTACGGTCTTCATAACCCCGAAAGTCTTAGCCATATTCAACTTCTGATTACTCACCAATTCGTTCTTATTTTAAAATTCTTGTCGCTGTTGCATCGCACATCTCAGACACGTCCAAGTCCCAGGCGCTCGTGATCCGGTTGCCGCTTCAGCATCCAACTGCTTCCCAGCCTCATGTGATCGCCCACATGCGTGCGCTCGTGCTAACCCGCTGTTGGAAACGCATCCATTTGAAAGCCCAGCGCTCAAACCCGCTTGAAGCCCAGCGCTCCCGCTCCTGAACTCACGTGGACCCATGCACCAAGCACTCGCCAGCTCCCATCTTCACTTGGATTGGACCCACGTGAAGCCCCTGGCATTCTTATGAACCGCACCAAGACCACCATTTGAATCCAATCGCCGTGAGCTCCCCATGCACCGCGTGAACCCAAGCTCGAGGCAAGTCCCATATTTGAATTCTGCTGGGTCCCATCCAAACAACAACGCCCACTTGGCTTCGTTTAATCCCACGGTCCCAACTCCAAAAAGTCACATGCCTTTCTTCTTTCTCCCTTTTTTTTTTTTTTTTTTCCTATTTTTTATTGAGTCCCTACCACACATTCATATATTTTCGTATATCATTCACCTGACGTATCTGATTTAGATTTGATCTTCATCTACGTGTGTTGGAAGGCCATTGCTTGTTGATTTATGATTAAATCTTTATATTTAATTATTTTTAAAAAATATCAAATATAAAATAATATAAATTAAATATCAAAGATTAAAATATTTTTTATATCACATTTGATATACTGATCACATCCTCCAACTTGAATTTTGCTCATCCTCAAGTAAACAAAGAACTTAGAGTTAGATAACTTTTAACTTAAAGTTTCAAATTTTATCAAATAATTTTTTAAAAAATATTGATGTTTAGTAGAGTACGAGTAAGATATGTCATTAGACTATTAGTATACTGAATTTTTTCTAAATTTTTTCTAAATTATCTCTATTTTTATTTTTAAATCGTCTAACTTTCATATGGACAAGTGTATTGTTACTTCTATCATTGTACTGCTGTTGAGTGTCTTAACCCCTTAAACTTTCTGTCTAACTCATGTAGTGAGTTTTCAGCCAATGACTCCCGAACCACATGACTTTAGGGCACTAGATATGAAATACCCTTCAGACTTACTAGCTCAAATCAAATAAGCTACGAGTTAAGACTAGTTTTACAATAGAGCTTTTTTGTTCTTCACACCTTTTGATGCAAAACTCAATGCTTGTTTAGGCAAAGAGGTCTGATTACTCTACATGAAGTTCTTAAAAATTTATTTTCTATAAAATAATTTATTTTTATGAAGAAACATATAGTTATCCTATACAAGCTCATAAAAACTAAATTCTTCTTTGATGTTAGTAGGAGAATTAGAAGTGCTCATAGAAAAAGTGTTTATTCAAAACTTAACTATTCATTGAATTTTCTTAATACTTAATCCTTTAATATCTCACAAACTCTCTGATATGTGAATCAATTTTTTTTTTAGAAAAATGCATGGTTCAACTCAATTCTTGAGCGTAACCGGATGTCTAGCCACTAAATACTAACTTATTCGAAGACTTTTTAATTTTTTTTATTACTCTTTTCCCTGAATTTAATCGTCATTATTTTCAATGGAGTAAGAAAATAAAGGATGCAAATAAAGAGAAAGAAAGGAAAGATGTTATCTGACCTAGATGTGTATTTGGTTCAGTCTGACCTTCATGATTTCACTTGAAGTTTTTTCAAAATTAGTTCTCCCCCCAACTTAGTCCTAAACTTAAAAAAAAGGTAAGCTAAAAAAGAAAATTCAAATATAAAAGCTGGATTACCTCCCAAAAAATGCTAAATTTAAAGTCTTTAGTTAAATTTTTATTAAGATTACTCCTAAGAAATTGGGTTGTCTCTCAACAAGCATTAAGTTTAAAGTCTTCAGCCAGACTTCATGATTCTATCTATCCTATGTCAAATATTGGATTGATAAATTCTCATAATTTTGGATTACCAATTTCGGAAAGATGGCTTGCGATCCCATTATTGATAAATTTCAGTATTTTATTATCAATTTCGAGAAGATAGCTCGTGACCCCATTCTTAGACTCTTTTTTGCCAAGAATTTCTCCTCTTTGTTCTTATAAAATGCTCATGAATTGAGTTTTTGGGTTAGGAGTTGAATATGATGCAATGGGTGCTGGGAGGGTGTTATTCAGTTCTAAACATATGTACTCAAGTGTGACCAAAGACAGCTTCAGTTTTGGAAGAGGTAGTGATTCTTGAGAGGAATCTATTGGAGCAGGTATTGCTTCATATTTCTCAGTCCATAGAGAAGGGGTGCTAAAATTGGATGGCTCTAATAATGTGTTCATATTTTCAGTATACCCATCTAGGTCAAAATTGTTCACTCCAAAAGGATTCCAACGTGTATGCACTGGGTCCTGAGAAATAATTCTAGGGGTAGCTTCTTTTATTACTTCTTTAGGTACATCCACCTCAAAATAATTTTCAGTTTGTGTATTAAGCTGTTCTATAACCTTTCCACTCTTAAGTGTCATTGCTTGGGTATGCTCTGGAAAGGTTTCATGGGTATTAGAGCTCTCAGCCATATATTGCCCCTTCAGATCATTTATGCGCTAACTAGATAATTCTTCTTCCTCCCTCCTATTAAGTGCAGTAGTTAGCTGACTGATTTGGGTCTCGAGCTTAGCTATTGATTGTGTGTGGGAGTAAAGGATCTCGATATTCATTTCTAGCCCTTCTAACATATGTAAAATTTTCTCTTTAAATGCCGAATCATAGGCACTTGGAGAGGGGAACATTTTGAAATTGATATGCTGTACAAGTTTCTTCTGGGTAGCTAGGTTCATAATTAACTATTGGTTGTGATGTTTAGAAAAACATTGGATGGTTTCCCCAACCCAGATTGTAGGTGTTGACAAAAGGATTGTGATGAGTAGTCTAAATTTGGGTTTGGTAAGTTTGCTCATGCGTAAACTCTCAGGATCGATATGCGGTTGGACATTTACTAACCAAATGGGTGGGACTCGAACATATATCACACACATATAGAGATGAGGTAGGAGAGTGTTTATTCAATTGACGATCAATTTTTTGAGACAACTCTTTTCTCTTATTATGGATATCTATAGACTTTCCAACCTCATCGATTCCATCTCTATTGGGTTCATACATGGGTGTACAAGGGTCATACATATAAGAAGAAGGGATAAAGTACTCCTTCAACCAGTGAAAAAGTTCAGCCTCAATGGGTGCAGCCATATTGCTATCCAGGATCAAACACAGATTTAAGCTTTTTATAGAGTTTTTTTTTTGATTTTTAGATTTTTTTAATAAGAGAAAAAGACTAAAGAAATTCTAAAGATGAGAACCTAAAGAGTCTTAAATCTAAGAAATAAATGTGAAGAGTTTTATTAAGTTTAATGTTTGTGGATTAGTAATCAAATTATGCAATCAATCCTAGCTAAGGGTCACACTAGATCTAGACAGCTCCTAACTATTTCAAGGCCATCTTCGAGCACTCAAAGTAAAAGATCAACCACTCAACTGGCCAAGTAAGTATAAGGTTGGTTGGGGTCCCCCCATTGCTTTCTTTAGACACCAATTAAAATTGATCAGGTAAGCAAATGAAATCAATTAAATAATCATCTTCCTTCGAGATCTTATCTCTGAACTATTTTTCTAGACACCAGTCAAAATGACTGACCCTAATTCGATCTAATTGTTAAGGTTCTTTATTCTATTGAGCTCGAGAGTCCTTAGGGCCAACATCTAATTGATTTTAGATTAGAGGTTTAAGTCAATGCAATATGAAGGGTTGTGGTTTGTGGGCCAAGGGAGGGTGATGAAATTCTCACCTTATGTTGTTTAGAATTTTGCCCTTAAGATGTTTTATAAAAATATGTAATGAAAAAAAAAAAGATGTCCAATTCAAGTAAGAAGCTTTTAAGGTTTAATTAGTTTCTCTATTTTAGTTAACTGTTATGTGGTATCTTTATTTTCTTTTTATATTATGTTATCTAAAGCAAGAAGAATAAAAGATAGTTTTAATTAAATTAATTAGATTTGAAGAGATTTAAAGAATCTAACTAAATAAAAAATAAATTATAAATTATTTTAAGCTATAAAAAGTAATAAATCACTAGACTATAGGAAGTAAGAAATTTTTCTATGCATGAAAATAAAGTAATCTAGCTAGAAAAACAAGTTTTCTCTAATTTTTGTGATTTTTTTATGAACTAGCCGTATCAGTGATCCTCGACAATGGTGCCAAAATTTGATCGCTGTCGTAGGTGGTCAAAAATAATTACTTAACTCATAACTATATAGATAGGGTGAGTCGAGATTGTATCCATAGGGACTGTGTTAATTGTGGTTGAGTCATTTAGTTTTTAAATTAAGAGTAAAATAGAGAGTAATTAAGAAACTGGTAATTAATCTAGAAAGCAAGTAAAGATCAGCTAATTAGAGGTTGGGTTTCAAATATGGAGATGGACTCTTAGGTTCTCAACTATTCTTTGTGAGACAGCAGGTATCCTTCTTTTATCTACCTTTACTTGGATATCTAAATAATAAAGATATAGTCTATTTTAAATAGTATGGCCCATATCCATAGATCACGGCCTATCTCTTAAGCTATAAGCTAGTTTAAATTAAATTAAATATAAGAAAAAATTTTATCTAAATATAATCTATCCCAAGAGTACGATTCTTATCCGTAGATCATGGATCGTCCCAAGAGTATAGACTATTCTAGATTGAGAACATAGGCAAAAAAAATAAAGATGGATAGATATAAACCAAGAAATTTAGATCTTTATTATATAATGAAAAAGAAATATAAGAGATGTTGCAAAAAAAAAAAAAAAACTGTCAAAATAATTCACAGCGATCTCCCAATAATTGGGTGTCTAGCCAGCCATGGGGAAGCTCTTCACTGCAATTTGCATTTTGGACTCTGAAGATTCTTTGCCACAGATTTGGAGAAGATCTTCAGCAGTAGGAGGAAGAGTTTTGGTAGAGAATAGGCTGAGAGAAGTGAGTTTTGGAAGATGGAAAAAGAAAGGATAGGTTGCTGATTTCTGATGGAAGAAAAAAAAGGACTGAAGTTGTAGAGGTCTGAACGTGGGGTTCCCTAAGGCTTTTGGATGTGGGATTTTGAGGGCTTAAGAGAGATGGATCAAGCCTTGGACAGCTATGGTTTGGAAGCAAAAGGACCTAGGGTTGGCTGGCTAGGGTTAGGAAGTGAAGGATGTTGAGAATTGTGTCCTAAAATCAATCATCAGCCTGTTAACAGTTGAGCTCATTATTGTAATTATATATAAATTATTAAATAATAAATATTATTTATTTTTTTCATCACTTTGTACATCTTCTTTGAACTTCGGTGCTGTGTTGAAGTTCTTAGGACTATTTGAATTGATATAGGAGGATATGTTGTTTACTCCTTAAACTTGGTTCGTGATCAAACGATGTGTTACTATTAGGATGATAGCTATATCAAGTGTAGGTCGTTGTATACGATGGGTATTGATTGTCCTCCTAACTAAAGAGTGTGGAGATACTAACATGGTATGAAAGTGAAACGTAGGTGTATATCTCACTAAATATGATCAATTATAGAGCACTCTACTGTCAAGAGTAGCTCACGAAGGATATGAGTATAAGTGTCTCTCTGACTTGAGATTACTATGGTGACTTACAAACAACTGACTATGCTTTGATGCTGGATTATCTGAATTTTTAATTCAGTGATGAAAGATTTCTGGGCATTAGTTAAGTATTTGCAAAGTCAGTGTGTGAGTCAAGATAGAATTGACCCCTTCGAATAAGTAAGAGTTAATGCATCACTGTATTTCAATTCAGTAAAATCTCGATCGGGGTAACTATGTGATGAATTTGAAAAGTTAAATATAATATAGATAATCTTTTCTGGTTGACAGTTAAATCTAGGTCACTTGAGCATTAGGGTCAAAGAGAGAATTATATGGTAACCATATACCAATGGATTCTTCAATATTGCTTAGCAATCTTCGACCTATCTAAATATTGGATATCATTACTAGATGGTCACTTTGATTGGTACTAAAAAATTATTCTTAACATCGGTTTAGGTTTGAACCTATAGGATCACACTCAAAAGAAGTTCTGACTAATCATGTGGCAGATTGACGATTGAGAATCATTCAAGGTATAACTATTAATTTGATTGATGATTAACCTTATATAAAAATTATAATAAATTAATTTACTAATAGTTGATGAATATAGAAAGATTGATTAGCGATAGATTATTAATTAACTCAATTTAATTGAGTATTAAGATTGGATCAAGTCTAATTGAATTAGATTCAATTAGGTTGATCCGATTAGGTTATAAGATGATCTAATCGCTCAGGATGTTTGATTATTGATTTGATTGGAACTGAATTGATAATTTTAATTTAATTAGATTTAATTGAAATAATTTATTATCTAATTAATTAGATTTAATGGCTGAATGGGTCTAATCTAATTTAGTTTGGTGAGAATCGAATTGGATAAAATTCGAGTTCAAATAGATTTGAACCAAGCCCATGCGCCACCTTCTCTACGCCCTCTTTCTTCACTGAGATATATTTCTGCATGAATGTTCTCACACCCAGAAGAGCTTTGTCACCCACTCTCTGATCCCTATGGATTAGGATGAGTTTGGTTAGTATTGAATTCAAATGATTTGAATTGAGTAAAACCCTTGATCTTATCCTATCCTATCCCTTGTCGCCAACTCCTTGAGAAGGCAGATGTTTGTGTCACAAATGAGAAAAAAAATTGGTGAAAATATCTCACACCTCAGTCCTTCTGACGTCCCTCTTGGATAAAGATCAAGTGGTTAATTTTGAATTCAAATTGGTTTGAATTTGAACTAAATCAACCACCTTATCCTTATCCTATCTCCTCTCCATGCCATACTTAAATCCCTCCAATTTTGTGCAACAAATAGAGAAGATTTACCATGGAAAATTTTTTTGAGAGAGAAGGGGTATGAACCAGAGAGGGGGTGGGTTATCTGTGCGACAGAAAGAGGAAAATTGCTTCCTCTTTGGGCATGAGTTCTAGGGTGGGGTTCTAGGGTTCAGCTCTAGATTTTGTGAGAAGAACAAAACAAGAGGGTCTTGTTCCATACTTCCTACACCACCATCTCTCCTATGTTCCATCTTCTGATCTGAAAGAGGTCTAGGTGATCTAAAGGAAGGAGCACAAATCAGCCATCCAGTGCTTTGCGTGAGCTAGCACTTCTGAGAAGAACGATCTGATCAAGGCTTCGAGTGGATATCCTGTAGAGATCGGACATACTGTGTAGCTCCTTGATATTAGAAAGAACCCATTATCACATCTATCAGTAGTGGTGATCATTAACCCATGCTCTGGTATAGAATCTAATCTCAATAGATAGGATCTACTCCTGATTAGAAGCTTGTTTCAGATTCGATTTGCTTGCATGATTGACATAATCAATTATTTAATTTTAGATGTTGCATCTATTATATCATATGATTCTTATTAGGTAGTTTCTAAATCAAATCTAGGGCATGCAATAGATTAAAATATTTAATCTGTGGTCTTTAGCTAAAAATTTTTGAAAATGCATATTTGAATTGTCGATTTTTTCTTCAAGATGGTATTAGAGCTCGTCTCTTATGACATGTATATTATGCATGTAATCTAATTTTAATTATTTAGATAGATCTGAATAATTAATTTTAATTTGAGTAGGTAGTAGTTGAATTGGTAGATCACCATAGCTGTCCGGTCATAGGAGAAGTAGGGTTCATGACTCTCTCCTCCCATTCGATGGGGTTCTCCTATGACGTGTAGGGATACTGTGTGGTTAATTTCTATAAAGATGAACAATAAAAAGAGCTTAAAATTTTATTTTAAACTTGATATATTGTATGTTAAATCTGAAATTAATTTTCAGTTAATTGTATGATAAATTATAAAAATATTTATAAAATTTGAAACTATTTTCAAATACCAAACCCCAACCCAAGTCAACCTAAAACTAATTAAGAATTAATGATCTAGATTGAAAATCAAAGATATGAGGCCTAATTTTCATAAATCATGGGTTTATGGGTTAGCTCGAGTCAGATCCTTTTAATTGGGTTAGATTTAGGGTTAGAAATCATTGATAATGGACTATATTAGTAATTGATCAAATCTAATTAACGATTAAATTTGATTGGATCATTCTTCTCTCGATCAATTCTCAATAGTTGTAGTTAATTAGAGTCCATATCTTTGATTAAACCAAGATGGACCTCGATATAGATCCATGGTCAAATCCATGTCTATAGGTTGATCGAATTGAAACTGATTAATCAGTTGGTATCTAAGGTAAGTATGGCAGTCTTGATCCGTGGTCATTAATTAAGAGCTACTCGTATAGATGAGTTTATGGCGAGTTAATGGCATATCCCTTCTATCAATCTCACTTAATTGGCCAATGTGGTGAATTATGTTTTGATCAGATTACTTAATGATAGGATTGACCCGTGCTAGCTAGAAAATCAGTATGACTGATTTAAGTGCTCCTAGTTTGACTTGTCAATAGTCTTCTTCATGACTTGATGAAGTCAATGGGAGAATTTATGACTAGTCGGTTAGACCAACTTGCATCTAGTCTTCTTTAATCTGACTTGATAAAGTCAATGGGAGGATTATGATTAACTGATCAACCTTTCTCTTCTTAATTCCATCTAATTGAATCTTCTAAAATTATTAGGTCCTTATAAATGAAATAATTATGGTGATAACTAGATATAGCCTCCATTAAGTTAGATGATAATGGGTCTAATAACTACATGATCATTGGAAGCGCCACACGTCTAGTGCTCATCTGACTATCGAAATTATCATTCATAATATGTTAATTTAGATATATCTTTCTAATGATGGTCAGGTTGGTCGAGCCATATTCGAGCTTAATTATTCATTTGTCAGATATACTGAATTCTGATATGTTAATGGTTGGATCTAACCAGGACTTTCAGTGGAGGCACCATACGCCTGCTGAAGAGGTGCCTGAGGTAAAATTAATTGCTAAAAATTATTTGATAAAATAATTGATTAAGAACTTATCTATGGATGCACATGGATTGGTCGAGCCACACTTGGGTCCATATGCAGCCTATGAAGATTTTAGTATCAACTAAGAATTAGTATAATTCTTCGAATTGAAGATAGAAGCTATAATTCGAATAAAATAGTGAGAGATCCTTTAGACTAAAATCCATATCTTTAGACTTAATCAATTCATATATTAATTAAGTTTAATTTTTTTTTGCAGTTATGGCCACCACTTTATCGCTTCGATCACTATTAGATAGTGATAAATTGATGGGATTCAATTTCGATAGTTAGTATCGAAAACTCAAAATCGTCCTAGAGCATGAATGAATCTTGTACATACTGACAGATCTGACACCTGAGGAGCCAACTCTAAATGCCCATACTATGATCCGAGATACTTATCAGAAGTGGCTCAATGACTGAACCACGGTACATTGCATAATACTGGCGGCTATGAATGATGAGTTTAACCATAGATTGAGAATGCTCAGCCATAAAACATACCTCAAATTATGAGTCCTTTGGCATGCCCAACGATGTTTAGAGGTACAAAATGAGTTGTGTTATCTTCAATGCTTGAATGAGGGAAGGAGCTTTAGTCACCGATCATGTACTGTACATGATCAAGTTGATTGAGCGTTTGAGCAAGCTAGGCTTTACCCTGCATAAGCAGCTAGGGAAGGATGTAATTTCAACTTTCTACCAAAATTCTATCTTTCTTTCTTACTTATTATAGAATGACAAAGTCTGCAGTCAACTACCATGGTTTGCTGGGGTGCTGCAGAGCTTTGAGAAAGATCACTAACTTCACAAAGAGTCGGTGAATATGGTGGGAGGGTCTTCTTCTGGACATCGATCCTTTAAAAAGGGAAGAAGAACAAGAAGAATAAAAGATTGTGCAAAGTGCTAGAGTGTCTAAGCCCAGTTAGATCAAGAAATCTACATCCAATCAGAGTCAGGCGGAATACTTTTATTGTAAAAAGCAAGGGCATCGGAAGAAGAATTATCCTCAATACATTTCTCCATGGATCCGAACAGACTGAGAAAGAAGCAAGCTATTGTTGGACAAAATAATTATATGATAACACCTGTAATTTCTCTATTTATGATTCTACTACTTCGGTATTAGATACCAAAAGTCTTTTAACATATGCAATTCGTTGTAGGGTCTGTAGGTCAGTAGGAGATTTGAAAAAGGTAAAAAAATTTTTAATGTTGGATATGAAGACCTATTCTAGTTCTAGTGTTAGAGATTGTTAAACTTTTATTCAAGTTTAATATAATTATTCTCAGTGAATGTCACTTTTGTCCTTTATTTTTATTGAATATTATTTCTATAGACCTTTGGCCATGAACGCTTATGAGATTCAATATTTTTTTAATATCATTGTGAATGGTGTTAATGTGATGAATGGATAACTGAACAATAAAATTTATATATTATCACAATCTGTTAGTATAATGTATACATCTAGCAAACGTCCTAGAATTGATGATGTCTCCGATATCTACTTTTGGCACTGTAGGTTAGATCATGTTAATAGGAACAGAATAAATAAGTTGACTCAAAAAGAAATCCTTGATGTTAGTGATTGTGAATCACTTTCAACCTGTGAGTTCTATCTTCCTGAAAAAATGATCAAGTCATCTTTTATGAAAAAAATGAACGAGCCAATGAAGTTTTAGGTCTAATACATACTGATGTATGTGGACCCATGAACACAAGTGCCAGAGGTGGGTATTTTTACTTCATTACATTGACAAATGATCTATCAAGATATGGACACATCTATTTAATGACACATAAGTCTGAATCATTTAAAATATTCAAATGATTCCATAATGAGGTAGAGAAACAAACTGAAAGAGTATTAAAATTCTTTGGTCTGATCGAGGAGGAGAATACCTCTCCAGTGAATTTTGACATACTTAGAAGAGAATGAGATTCTCTCATAATGAACTCCTCTTGGAACACCATAGCATAATGGTGTATTGGAAAGGAGGAATCGAACTTTGTTAGACATAGTTCAGTCCATGATTGGCTGTGCAAATCTATCGATCTTCTTTTGGAGATATGCACTTGAGTCGGCTTATTATATACTTAATAAAATTTCAAACAAGTCCATAAGTAAAACATCACATGAGATGTGGATAGCACGTAAGCCAGTACTCTCTCTCATCTTAGGATTTGGAAGTGTCCTGCTTATGTCAAATATTTAAAAACTGATAAGCTTGTACCTAAGTCTGACAATATAATTTATAGGATATCCAAAAGAGACTAAGGGATATTACTTCTATCTTGCTAATGAACAAAAGGTGTTCATCAGCAATAGGACAGTCTTTTTGAAAAAAAAGCTTTTTGGGGAAGGAACTAATACCTCTAAGGTTGAACTTGATAAAGTTCGATGGTAGAAGAACCGACACAATCTAGTAAATCTATAGAATCGAATTTGATTAGATCAAATTCAAAATCTATTATAGAGATATCTTTAAAAGATCTAATAGAGTACCATGCCAACCAGACAGATACTATGATTTTTTGGTTCGAGACGGTGATCCTGTTGAACTCGATGAGAACAATGAAGATCCGATCACCTATATGGATGTAATACAGAGGTCTGACTCTGACAAGTGGCTAGAAGCTATAAAGTTTGAAATAGAGTTCATGAAGATCAACGATGTATGGATATTGGATGTATGGATATTGGTTGACCTATCTGAATGGATAAAACCCATAGGGTATAAGTGGATCTTCAAAAGGAAGAGGGGCAAAGACAGAAAGGTAGAGACCTATAAAGTTTGTCTGGTTGTCAAAAGTTATCATTAGCATTATAATATTGACTATGACGAAATATTTTCTTCTGTGATAAAGTTCAAGTCTATTTGGTTCATGTTTGCGATAACAGCGCACCTAGACTATGAAATCTTGTAAATGAATGTGAAAATAGTTTTTCTAAATGAAAGCTAGAAGAAGAGGTATATATAATATAATCTAAAGCTTTATATCCATAGATGAGTCTAAGGTGTGTAAGCTTCAAAAGTCTATTTATGGATTGAAACATACATCTCGAAGTTAGAACATGTGTTTGATAAAGTGATCAGAATGTATGATTTCATTAAGAATGGAGAAAAACTCTATATATACAAGTAGGTTAATAATTCTGTGGTAGTATTTCTTATTTGTATATGGATGATATTCTCTTAATAAAAAATGATATCCCTGTATTACAAGGAATAAAGATTTAATTGTCGTCACAGTTCTCTATGAAAAACTTGAGAGAAGCATCTTACATCCTTTGGATGAAGATCTATAGAGATAGATATAAGAAGTTAATTGGATTATCTCAGTCCACGTATATTGATACTATGCTGAAACGGTTCAGCATAGAGAATTTTAAAAAAGACTATTTTCTGATAGGTCATGAAATTTTTCTCTCGAAAAGGGTTTGTCTGACAACTCCTCAAGAGAGAAAGAGCATATGAGTAGAATTTCATATGCTTCGATTGTGAGATCCATGATGTACACTATGATATGTACAAGACTGGACATAGTATACTCACTAGGGATAGTGAGTAGATATAGTTTAATCCAAGTGAGAACCACTGGAAGGTCATAAAGACCATCCTAAAGTATTTGAGAAATACTAAATATCAGTGGCTTATCTATAGAGAATCTAACTTAAAACTTGTGAGGTTTACAGACTCTAATTTTCAGTCAGATCATGACGATAGTAAAGATATGTTGGGATATATATACCTTGAATGGTGTAGTCTGCTAAAAAAGTTTCAAGCAGCATATCGTGGCCGACTCTACTTATGAGATGGAATATATCGCAGCATCCAATTCTGCAAAGGAAGCTGTATGGTTACGAAAGTTCATCAGCAAGCTCAGAGTGGCACCCTCTCTCGATAGCTCTGTCTTGTTGTACTGCGACAGCACTGGTGCCATTGCTCAAGCGAAGGAATCGAAGTCATATCAGCGCACCAAGCATATTCTGCACCACTACCACCTGATCTGGAAGATCATAGATCGATGTGATATTGAGCTTCAAAAGATTGACGGAAAGAAAAATCTGACCGACCCATTTACTAAAGCCCTTAGTGTCAAGAAGTTCGAAGATTATAAATCGAAGATAGATATACGATACTGTACCGATTGACTTTAGTTCAAGTGGGAGTTATTGAAAATTGTATCCCAAAGTCAATCATTAACCTATTAATGATTGAGCTCATTATTTTAATTATATATAAATTATTAAATAATAAATATTATTTAATTTTTTCATCATTTATATATCTTCTTTGAACTCTTATATTGTGATGAAGTCCTTAGGACTATTTGAATAGATATAGGAGGATATGTCATTTAGTCCTTAAACCTAGTTCATGATCAAATAATATGCTATTATTAAGACGATAGCTAGATCAAGTGTAGGTCATTATGTGCCATGGGCATTGGTTGTTCTCTTAACCAAGGAGTGCAGAGACACTTACATGACATGCAAGTGAGCTATAGGTGTATATCTCACTGAACGCAACCAACTGTGGAGCACTCTGCTGTCAAGAGTAGCTCGCGAAGGATATAGGTACAAGTATCCCTCTGATCTGAGATCATCATGGTGACTTGCAAGCAACTCATTGTACTTTGATACTAGACTATCTGAATTTTTAATTTAGTGATGAAAGGTTTCTATGCATTGTCAAGTACTTACAAAGTTAGTGTGTGAGTCAAGATGGAATTGACTCCTCCGAATAAGTAAGAGTTAATGCATCACTATATTTCAATTTAGTAAAACCTCGATCAGGATAATCCATACAATGGATTTGAAAAGTTGAAATCCAATATAGATGATCTTTTCTGGATTGATAGTTAAACCCTAGGTCATTTTGAGTATTAAGATCAAAGGGATGAATTATACGATAACCATATGCCAATGGATTCTTGAATGTTGCTTAGCAATTTTCGGCCTATCTGGATGTTGGGTACCATTGCTAGATGATCACTTTGATTGGTACTGAAAAATTATTCTTGTGCTATTAGCTTAGGTTCAAACTTATGGGGTTACACTCAAAAGAAGTTTTTGATCAATCATGTGGCTGATTGACGATTAAGAATCGTTTCAAGGTATAATCGTCAATTCGATTGATGATTAACCTTGCACAAAAGTTATAACAAATTAATTTACTTATAGTTAGTAAATTATAAGAGGATTGATTAGTGATTAGATTGCTAATTAGCTTAATTTAATTAAATATTGAGGTTTGGATCAAGTCTAATTGAATTAGATTCTATTAGGTTTAATCCGATTAGATTATAAGATGACCTAATCGCTAAGGATGTTCGATTCCTGATTTGATTGAAATTTGAATTCAATTAATTTTTAATTTGATTAGGATTTACTCGAAATAATTTGTTACCTAATTAGATTAGATTCAATGGTCTGAATGGATCCAACCTAATTTAGTTTGATTGAGAATCTAATTGGACAAAATTCGAGTTCAAATGGATTTGAACCAAAGCCCATACGCCACCCTTTCTCTGTGCCCTTCTTTCTTCATGCGAGAAATATTTTTGTGTGAATGTTTCTCACACCCAGAAGAGGTTTGTCACCCACTCTCTGATCCCCTTTGGATTAGGATGAGTTAGGTTAGTGTTTGAATTCAAATGGTTTGAATTTGAGTTAAAACTACCTTGATCTTATCCTTATCTGATTCCTTGTTGCCAACTCCTAGAGAAGGCTGATGTTTTGTGTGATAAATAAGAAGGGAATTTGATGAAAAATGTCTTACACCTTAGCCCTTCTGACGCCTCTCTTGGATAAGGATCAAGTGGTTGAGTTTTGAATTCAAATTAGTTTGAATTTGAACTAAATCAACCACCTTATCCTTATCCTATCTCCTCTCCTTGCCATACTTAAATCCTCTCCAATTTTGTGTGACAAATAGGGAAGGTTTTATCATGAAAAATTATTTTTTGAGAGAGAAGGGGTGGGTCATTCTATGTGACTGAAAGAGGAAAATTGCTTCCTCTTTGGGCATGAGTTTTCGGGTGGGGTTCTAGGGTTTCAACTTCAGATTTTTATGAGAAGAACAAAATAAAAAGATTTTGTTCCATACTTCCTACACCACCATCTCCTCCTATTGTTCCATCCTATAATCTAAAAGAGTTCGAGTGATCCAAAGGAAGGAGCACAAATCAACCATCCAGTGCTTTTTGCGCGTAAGCTAGCGCTCTTGGAAAGGACGATCTGATCAGGATTTCGAGTAGACATCCTATAGAGGTCGGACGTGTTGTGTAGCTCCTCGACATCAGAAAGAATCTGTTACCACATCTATCAGCAGTGGTGATCATCAACCTATACTCTGATAAAAAATCTAATCTCAATAGATAGGATCTACTTCTGTTTCATATTCGATCTGCTTGCATGATTGATATGATCAATTATTTAATTTTAGATGTTGTATTTATTCATATCATTTGATCCTTATTACATAGTTTCTAGATCAAATCTAGGGTGTACAAATAGATTAAAATATTTAATCTATGATTTTTTACTAAAAAATTTTGAAAATGCATGCTTTGAACTGCCGATTTTTCTTTCAGAGGAGGCATGAGGAAGGAAGTTTGTGGCAGTTAGGGTTAGGAAGTGGAGGGGTTTGGGGGCTATGGATGTGGGAACTACTTATCCCCCTCCCTAAGGTCGGCCAAAGGGGTGTTTAAATAGGTGAGAGGCTAGGACTTTGAGGGTGAAGGGTGCAAGGAATAATAGCCTTAGGATTTAGGGCAAAAGATCTCTTCTATTTGTTCCTCTCTTAATTACTTTCCATATTTGCTTCATTAATGATTTTTCTTCTTTACTCAATCTAATTTCTTCTCTAATTCTTCATCAAATCTTTCATAAAAGATCTCCATTTTGCACTGTGATTGTGGACCCTTGGATCTAGAGCTTCATCATATATCTTGTGGAGGGAATTTGATTAGATCTAAGGTGGCTTTATGATAAATTTGTAATGGGGTCCATGCAGAATTTCTTCCATCTTTGTTTCTCATGAAAAACTTTCCACACTTGCTTCATGGTTGGTGCCTAATATCTTCACCATTGGATGTGGGGCTTTCATGAAAATCTCTAGATCTTCATTGTGGCTCTTGGGTGTATTTGGGTTCAAGCCAGATTAGATGCAATTGAGCATAATTGAATCCAATCTTCTAATTACATACAAAATATGTTAGAAAACATCAAATTCAAACTAATACATATTAATTAATGATGTTTTAAGTGTTCTAATGTATTAATTCAAGTATTGATCACACCCCCTAACTTAGCTTTTCTCATCCTTGAGTAAAATAGAAAAATCAGAGTGAGTACCGACTCAGTCTTGAATTAAAAGTTAGTTTAGATATCCCTAAAGGTAGCTGATATCCGATCAACTATTGAAGAGATACTTCATTAGATTACTAATTCAACCCAGTTAGTGGTTGAGTGCTAGCCATAAAATTTTTTTGAGATCTTCTTTCACCAACTCCTCACTTTACTCTTTAAGTCTTCTAACTACATATGAGCTGGATTTATTATCTTCTTCGCAATTTAGTTCCCCTTATTATCTATAACTTTTTTATTATTTTTATTTTTTAAAATCTTTATTATCGATTTTTTATATCCCTATCTTTTGATGTGAACCACAATGCTTACTTAGGTCAAGGGGTCCAGTTACTCAGTGAGACAACGCTCAATCTTTTTTTTTAAAAAATAAGAAAAATTTTTACATACCTCTACCTTTCCTTCCATATCCCCATAAAGTAGATTCTTCATTGAAATAGGTAGGTAGAGGGTTCTGAAATCACTCTAAAATTTGGTCTGATCTAAACCTCACCATTCATTGGATTTTTTTAATAATTTATCTCTCAGTATCTCTAAATTATTTAGATCATTAATCATTCATTAATTAAGATGCCTAATTAACTTTTAATTGAGATAAAATTTGGGTACATACAACTAATTATTTTTTATTATACTTGAGGACTCACTTAAACTTAGTTATTCTCTCAAAATTTGATCGTTGTCGTAGGTGGTCAAAAATAATTACTTAACTCATAACTATATAAATAGGGTGAGTCGAGATCGTATCCACAGGAACTGTGTTAATTACGGTTGAGTCATTTAGTTTTTAGATTAAGAGAAAAGTAGAGAGCAATTAAGAAACTAATAATTAATCTAGAAAGTAAGTAAAGATCTGCTAATTTGAGGTTGGGTTTCAGATATGGAGATGGATTCTCAAGTTCTCAATTGTTCCTTATTAGACAGCTAGTATCCTTCTTTCATCTATTTTTGATTGGGTATCTAAATAATAAAGATATAGCCTATCTCAGAGAGCATGATTTGTGTCTGTAGATCACGGCCCATCTCTTAAAGTTATAGGCTAGTCTAAATTAAATTAGATACAAGAAAAAAATTTTACCTAAATAGAATTTATCCTAAGAGTACGATTCATGCCTATAGATCATGGATCATCCTAAGAGTATAGACTATTCTAGATTGAAAATATAGGCAAAAAAAATAAAAATGCATAGATATAAATCAAGAAATCTAGATCTTTATTGCATAATGAAAGAGAAATATAAAAGATGTTGCAAAAGAAAACAAACTGTCAAAATAATTCACAGTGATCTCTCGAGAGCTGGGTGTCTAGCCGGCCATTGGAAAGCTCTTCGCTGCAATCTGCATCCTAGACTCTGGAGATTCTTTACCATGGACTTGGAGAACATCTTCAGTAGTAGGAGGAAGAGATTTGGTGGAGAATAGGCTAAGGAAAGTGAGTTTTAGAAGATGAAAAAAGAAAGAATAAGTTGTTCATTTTTGGTGGAAAAGAAAAAAGGGCTAAAGTTGTACAGATCTGGACGTGGGGTTTTCTAAGGTTTTTGGATGTGGAATTTTGAGGGCTTAGAGAGAGATGCATCAAGGCTTGGATGGCTAAGGTTTAGAAGGAAAAGGATCTAAGGTTGGCCGGCTGGGGTTAGAAAGTGGAGGAGGCATGAGGGAGGAAGTCTGTGGCGGCTAGGGTTAGGAAGTGGAGGGGTTTCGAGGCTATGGATGTGAGAACTACTTATCCCCCTCCCTAGGGTCAGCCAAAGGGGTGTTTAAATAGGTGAGAGGCTAGGGCTTTGAGGGTGGAGGGTGCAAGGAATAATAGCCTTAGGACTTAGGGCAAAAGATCTCCTCCATTGGTTCCTTAATTACTTCTCATGTTTGCTTCACTAATGATTTTTCTTCTTTACTCAATCTAATTTCTTCTCCAATTTTCGATCAAATCTTCCATAAAAGATCTCATTTTGGCACCATAATTGTGGATC
>NC_025998.2:30163175-30247212 GCF_000442705.2 Elaeis guineensis | reverse complement strand
ATAAATATTCACGGACAGGGCACTGAACCTGGCTCATTTGTTCTCTATGTCGTGATAAGATATGATTGAAGAATATATATAATATGTCACGCTAGCTCTAGTGGTGGAGAATCGTGTCCTTAATGCCGCACTTTTATCATTACTTTTGCTCCTGATGGTCCAAATCAACCAGACTCTTTATTAAAAAAAAAGGAGAGCATTTATTTTGATATGTTTTGCATGCACATCCATTTAGCCACTTTAGTTCAATTGTCTTCCTGCCCATCCCTCCACCTAGAGAAGCTCTAAGCCAAGTTCTAGTCATGAATGACGCAAAGGTTTATCTAGTTGCTGTTCTGATAAGTTTCATACGTGTAGGCATGCAGATTCTCACACAAGGCTGCCTTCAATACAGGCATGAGCATTACTGTTTTTGTGTTCTATAGACAAGTAATTGCATCTCTTTTCTTGGCTCCTATTGCATTTGTTTCTTGAAAGGTACACCTTCCTACCCTTCTTAAAATTCCATTCTTTTAGTAGCTACCGTATTCACGGATCATTGAAGAATCTTGTTATTCAGGAAAAGAGCTCCACCTCTGCCATTTAGGGGTTTGCTTCCAGATTTTCATGCTAGCTTGCTTGGGGTAAGTTTGGCTTTTGATAGCTATCAAGCAATTAACTTCAAATCAACATGACAACTCTTTGTCATGTATTTACTAATTTTCTATTCATATATCCACACAAAGATTTCATTCTGCGCATCTGTTTAGTTTGAGCGTATGGTTTCTTTTTATGTGACATTATCCTTCATACTACGGATTTTGGATTTTCTCTCCAACAAACAGAAAGTACTCAAACATTAAAAAAACTGTGAATTTATTTATGGCATTAAAGTTCTCCATGTTTTTCTAACATGTCCTTTTGTGTGGTTAGGCTTACGGTTTACTTCAACATAATCTCCCTTGCTCTTGATTATACTTCAGCAACATTGGCTGCTGCCAATGATAAATTTCATTCCTGTGCTTACTTTCATTTTGGCTGCTCTATTTGGGTATGGCCCAACCTCGCTGCTCAATACAGATCCTAATGTTTTTAAAAATAAAAAACTATTAATAGACATTTTGCAGAAAGATTGTTGTTCTATTTTATATTGATAGGAAAAGAGAACCTTTGGATCCATAAAGTATGCTATAGCTCCACTATTTAAGTGTTTCCTTCCTTCAATCGGGAAGAGGATTAATTTGGGGGTAAACCTAAGAAGCATTTTTGAAGAATTTAATCCAAACAATTCTCATTGACCACCAACTATTGTTCTCAACAGGAAAAAAAAAAAAGAAAAAAAACAAAAAGAGGGCATCTACAGCTATCATTTTGAAGAGGAGGCCTTATGAGAGTTCAGATGATTTTATGCCATTCATAATGGTAATATATACGATATGTTTTCACAGAAATAATAGTTTACAAAACAAAAGGATAAATGACTGCCACAAACCTATCACTCATAGTATGAGGACATATGTAGATGTGTGTTTAGTCTAATATTAGCTATACACCATGTTGGTGCAGAATCCCATCGAAGTCGGAGGAGCTGGAGCTGAGATGACCGCGGCCACCGTCGGGACCTGCAAAGAAAGTCTAAACCGGAGTTGGGGGTGCTCCGGCAAGACCCTCCGACGCTCAAGTCAGTACTCTGCTTCAACAGAAATGGAGTGCTCCAGCGAAAATTTAGGCAGAGTTTCAAGATAGAGTTTTTAAGCTTAGAAAAGAAACGTATCTGGGGGTCCTTATTTATAGACGGAGAGCGTAACTGACTGACAGTGACGTCTGTAACCATCTGAAAGTGGGCCGTTCAGAGACGTGCGGAGTTTGTTACGGAGAATAGTGGCGTCAGAGGTCGCCCGGGGCCACGTGGAGCTTGCTGCGGAGAATGGAGTGGTGTCCGTTGTCGTGACTTACCAGAGAGTGGTGGAGCTGCGTGGAATCCGTTGCAGAGAGTGGAGCAGGGTGGCGGCTCTTATCGTGGCTTGTCAGAGAGTGGTGGAGCCGCAGGGGATCCGTTTGCAGCGAGTGGAATAAGGTAGTGGCTCTTGTTGTGGCTTGTTAGAGAGTTCGGATCCGTCGGTTGAAGCTCAGCTGGGATTTCTGCCGTAGGAGCTCAGATGGAGATTCTCTATTGGCGAAGTCCGGAGAAGTCCGATCGTTAGGAAAGTCCGTCTGGGATTTATCTGATGTAGAGGCTTATCCGAAGATCATCTGTTGGGGAAGCCCAGTTTTACGAGGAGCCTGGTAGGAGGTCGGTCGGCGATGGACTTCGGATAACGCTGGGGAGGCTCGGCAGACATCGGGGCGATCGGCCATCGCAGAGACCCAGCTGCTGGAGCTCGTCCATCATAGAAGCTCGTCTGGAATCCATCCACTGGAGAAGTTCGGACAGGATCTGGTTCTCGCGAGAGGTCGAAAGGGGGCCATTTGTTGTAGGAGCTCGGGCAAGGACCAGTTGTCCGTGAAAAATTGGAGTAGTGTTTCGTTGTAGAAGTTCATCCAGAATCCACTCGCTATGGAGTAGCTCGGCTGAGGTCTGCCTGTAACAGAAGTTCAGAAAAATTTTGTTCATAGTAGAGGCTCGAATAAAATTTGCTTACAGTAGACGTTTGGGATAGACAGCCCGCTGTAGGAGTTCGGAGTAGACCGTTCGTAGTAGAAGTTCAGCTCTCGTGGGAGCTCGATTAGGATCCGGGGGGTGGTCGACCACCGTAGAAACTCGGATGGAGTCTGGTTACTGTAGAAATCTCATTGTCGGGGAAGCTCGAACGCTGACGAAGTCCGAAAGAAGTTCGGGGGTATTGGTTGCTGTAGAAGATCGACTGACAGTGAGCTCCAGAGGGCATTCAGGGTGGCCCAACGGACGAATGCAGAAGTTCATTGTCGGAGAAGTCCGGATGATCGAGGAGGTTCGAAGAGGTGCCCGCATAAGGTCGGGAGCCGGAAGAGCCCTGAAAGGATCGGTCCTTTACAAACTTCGGTCGGGGGGGTATTTTATACCCAACACCAGTCCCCTTACTTTCGAGTTCGGATTACGAATGAAGGAAGTACAGAAAAATTCTCACGACCGAAGCTGTCCCCCTCGATTTTCATGCTTGACGGTTGTCAAATATTTTGACGATCGGCATGCTGGTACTGGAGCCTTTTTGAAAAAAATTTTTTCTTTTTGGAATTTCCATCGGAGCATGGCCCCAGGTACGGTGCCATAATGGTGTTACTAATTGTCGGCCACCCTCAGCCGTTTGCCACGGTGAGTGGGCCACGCGGCGGTTACGGACTGGCCCGAGGAGTCCTGCAGCCATTATTGCACCGACCCCCGTCGCCTATTTAAACCTGCCTCCCTCCTTCGGGGATCTCACTTTGTACATGAGTTTTTTCGGTCTTTCCTTTTTGGCCTCAGACATCCGTTGAGTCGTCCTCATCTTTGTATCCCCCGCTTCCCTTAGACCAGCTTGGGTTAGCCCCAAAACTTTTCCTGCTTCCGTGTCCCCGTTCATAGATCGTGCTGGTCTTCCTTCGTCGCGAAAATGGGTGCGGTCGTGGCTCAGATGTTAGCCCAGAGTCTAAAAGCCCATGAACGGGAAGACACTGCAACTTCCGGGTTGGCGAAGAAGGCGAGGGTAGAAGAGACAGATCCGACCGCATTTCGCCTTGATGGCCTAGAGCTCGCGCTTATAGCACATCCTCGACCGCGAGGGCTTCCTGGTGCGCATCATCGCGAGGGAAAACCTGACCTCAGAAAGAAGGTCATGCCCACCGTCACTGTAAGGGGGAACCTGACCTCAGAAAGAAGGTCATGCCCACTGTCATCGTGAGGCAGCGGAAGCCATGGCACGGAAAAGATGGCATCTACATGTACTTCAAAGATAATGCTGGAGTAATTGCTGATCCAAAAAGAGGGACTGGAAGAAGAAGCCAGGTACCTGAAGTAATTCTCGACGATGGCCGAAACTGAGAGTTCAAAGTCTGATGAAGCCGAGCTCCTTTAGAGCTGTTCGTTTTGTTTATTTATTTTTTTTTTTAAGGCTTTGTAACGTGCACTTTGCAAATGAAATGAAAAGAGAATTTTTCGTTACCTCATCCCCTTCTCCTCTTCTTTCTTTTTTTTTGGCCTTCAAGGCTTTGTAATGTATACTTCACCAATGAAATGAAAATGAAATTGTTTATTACCTCATCCATTCTGATGTTAACCAGTTATTTATCAGACTCCTTTTGTCTTTCATTGTGTTCGACGTCGACGCTGTTTGGAGATTCCCGATCGTTGCAGTGTCGATTTGCCCTTCGGTTTATGACCGTAGGTTCTTTCGAGGCTATTTGAGTTTGGTGCTTTCTCCCGGTGCTCGAGTTTGGGGGTCCGAACTTCTCGTTGCTTTGAGGAGGTCGATTTATCCTCGGCCTATGTCAGGTTCCCTCTTTGCCACTGAGACGAAGTTTTTTATGTCTTTGATGTAGTTTGTTTTTACTTGTCGCAGAAGTAGTTCGTCGGCTTTTCTTTTTCATCCTCCCCTTTCTCTTTCGTGTTCGAGTAAGGGTTCTCCCCCTGCTCTTAATGGGGTCATGAAAGCGTAGAGGCATCGTTGGGAAAGTTTTCCTCCTTGTCGATCAACTGAGTCTTCGCTTGCGTCGGGACGAGGTCTTCCCCTTTCTCCCGGCAGTCGGATTC
Source organism: Elaeis guineensis (assembly GCF_000442705.2). Taxonomy (NCBI): domain Eukaryota; kingdom Viridiplantae; phylum Streptophyta; class Magnoliopsida; order Arecales; family Arecaceae; genus Elaeis; species Elaeis guineensis. The sequence goes on along the minus strand of NC_025998.2, from coordinate 30,242,528 downwards.
AGCTCGTGTTAGGATGAGGTTCTCCTCCTGTTCCTAACAAGGCTGTGGGGGCACATAAGGGCCGTTGTGAGGGCCTCTCCCCCCATCCTGTTTTTAGAAAATCGGGCCTTCGACTTTGCTCGTGTTAGGACGAGGTTCTCCTCCTGTTCCTAACAAGGCTGTGGGGGCACATAAGGGCCATTGTGAGGGCCTCTCCTCCCATCCGGTCTTCAGTAAACCGGACCTTCGACTTTGCTCGTGTTAGGATGAGGTTCTCCTCCTGTTTCTAACAAAGCTGTGGGGGCACATAAGGGCCGTTGTAAGGACCTCTCCCCCCATCCGATCTTTAGGAAATCAGGCCTTCGACTTTGCTCATGTTAGGACGAGGTTCTCCTCCTGTTCCTAACAAGGCTGTGGGGGCACATAAGGGCCGTTGTAAGGGCCTCTCCCCCCATCCGATCTTTAGAAAATCAGGCGTTCGACTTTGCTCGTGTTAGGACGAGGTTCTCCTCCTGTTCCTAACAAGGCTGTGGGGGCACATAAGGGCCGTTGTAAGGGCCTCTCCCCCCATCCGATCTTTAGAAAACCGGAACTTCGACTTTGCTCATGTTAGGACGAGGTTCTCCTCCTGTTCCTAACATGCCTAGTTTTAATTGCGTGAGAGAGTTATTTTTTGTCGTTATAAACTCATGCTAAAAGAAAAATATGCAAGTATGAAACTTTTATTTAAGGCGTAGCTATTGGTAATACATCCATAGATTTTTTGAGTTCCATGGTTGCGGAAGCTCTGCTCCTCCGAGTTCTTTTAAATAGTATGTTTCGGACCGGACTACCTCCTTGACTTCGTACGGGCCTTCCCAGTTTGGGGCAAGTTTCTCTTGATTCTGAGGTTGTGAGGCAGCGGCTCACCGTAGTACCAGGTCCCCAGCCCGAAAGACCTTGCTTTTGATCCGGGAGTTGTAGTAGCGGGCTACTTTCTGTTTGTAAACCACCATCCGAACTTGAGCCACCTCCCGCTTTTCTTCTAACAAGTCAAGGTTGGCCTTGAGATCCTGTGGGTTGTGCTGTTCGTCGAATGCCACGACTCATGCTGACGGAAGCTTGAGTTCTATTGGGATCACAGCCTCTGTCCCGAAAGCTAAGGCAAAGGAGGTCTCCCCCATGGGTAATCTCTGAGTAGTCCGGTATGCCCATAACACATGATAGAGCTCATCAGCCCAAGTTCCTTTTGCCTTTTCAAGTCTTGCTTTGATGCCTTGCAACAGAGTCCAGTTAGTCACCTCGGCCTCACCATTTGCTTGAGGATGGGCCACCGAAGTGAAGTTGTGGGAGATGTTTAGGTCCTCACAAAATTTGACAAACTTTGCTCCAGCAAATTATCGCCCATTATCAGTAATGAGGGTTCCAGGTAAGCCAAACCTATAGACAATCGACTTCCAGACGAAGTTCTGCACTTTAGCTTCCGTGATTTTTGTCAAAGGTTCAGCTTCGATCCATTTAGTGAAATAGTCTATTGCCACCAGGAGGAACTTCCGCTGCCCCGATGCCATGGGAAAAGGTCCGAGGATATCTATCCCCCATTGCGTGAACGGCCATGGGGCACTCAATGGTGTAAGTTCGGAGGCAGGTTGCCTTTGTACATTGGCATATCTCTGACACCGGTCACATCTTCGGACATATTCGACGGAGTCATGGTACATGGTAGGCTAGTAATAACCTTGCCGGAGCAGCTTATGGGATAAAGACCTGGCCCCCAGGTGATTTTCACAGACTCCCTCATGTACGTCCCTCAAGGCGAAGTCGGCTTCAGAAGGCCGGAGACATTTCAAGAGGGGCAAGGAGTACGACCTCTTGTATAGCTTGCTTTCGTAGAGGATATATCGGGAGGTCTGGTTCTTAAGCTTCCGAGCCTCTTTTGCATCAGGAGGAAGAACCCCGTCCTTGAGGTACGCAACTAGTGGGTCGATCCAACTGGGTTCATAGCTGGTCTCCATCATAGACCATGATTCTTCCGTGCTTGGGCACTTTAGAACCTCGAAGAAGACTTCCTTAGGCAGTTCGGTCGGAGCTAGCATAGCTAATTTGGAGAGAAGGTCGGCCCTGGCATTTTCCGATCTCGGGATCTGCCTGATGTCGAAGCTGCCGAAGGTAGGGATGATCTCCCTTACCCTTTCGAGATATCTAGCCATACTGTCCTACCGAGCTTCGTAATTTCCACTGACCTGTCCTACTACTAATTGAGAATCACTGTAGGCTTGAAGCCGATCTACTTCTAATTCTTTGACGACCTTTAGTCCTGCAATCAGAGCTTTATATTCTACTCCGTTATTTGTTGTGGGGAACTCGAAGCGCAGTGCATACTCCACGATAATTCCATCTGGATTGACCAAAATCAGACCCGCACCTGCGCCTGACATGTTGGAGGAACCATCCACGTAGAGGGCCCAAAAACCATCAGGGAGATTGGCTCTTTCTTCGGGGGAGTTCGGCCGGAGCCCTGGATTATCGGCTACATCTTGTCCAAGTTCAGCCTCCTCTGGGATAGTACATTCCACCATGAAGTCCGCTAATATCTGGACTTTGATCGCTGGCCGAGGTCGATAGTTGATGTCGAACTCCGTGAGCTCGACTGCCTATTTCACGATTCTTCCAGAGGCATCCGCTTGATGCAGAACCACCTTGATCGGCTGGTCGGTGAGCAGCATTATGGTGTGTCCTTGAAAGTAAGGTCGGAGCCTTCGAGCTGCAATCAACAAGGCATAAGTTAGTTTCTCTAATTTAGTATACCTGGTTTCGGCGTCTCTCAATACTCGACTTATGTAGTAGATCGGTCGTTGAATTTTTGCTTCTTCCTTAATCAGAACAGCAGCGAGGGCCACAGGGGAAACCGCCAGGTATAGGAACAATTCCTCTCCAGGCTTAGGCTTTGCCAATAATGGTGATGAGCCGAGGTAGTTCTTCGGCTCTTCGAATGCCTGCTGACATCCAACGGTCCAATAAAAGTTCTTGGGCTGCTTGAGGGTCTGAAAGAAAGGTAAGCATCGCTCGGCCGATCTTGAAATGAAGTGATTTAGAGCCGCTACTTTTTCGGTGAGGCACTGAATCTCCTTTATCGACCTTGGGGCAGTCATCTCCTGGATGGCGCGAATCTTTTTCGGATTTGCCTCGATCCCGCACCCCGATACCATGAAGCCCAAGAATTTTTCTGAGGTTACTCCAAAAGCGCATTTGGTTGGGTTCTGCTTCATCTTGTATTTTCGAAGGGCGCTGAAGGTTTCCTCAAGGTCGGCGACATGGTTCACCGAGGATCTATTCTTTACGAGCATGTCGTCCACGTAGACCTCCATGTTGCGGCCGATCTGCTCTTTGAAGATCTTATTCACTAGCCGTTGATATGTCGCCCCTGCATTTTTGAGGCCAAAAGGTATGACCCTGTAACAATAAAGGCCACGGTTAGTTATAAAAGTGATTTTTTCTTCGTCCTCTGGTGCCATCCTGATCTGATTGTAACCGGAGAACGCATCTATGAAGATAAGAAGCTCGTGGCCCGAGGTTGCATCTACTAGTTGGTCGATTTTAGGCAGAGGATAACTATCCTTCGGGCAGGCTTTATTCAGTTTTTTGAAGTCTATACACATCTTCCATTTGCCGTTCGCCTTCTTAACCAAGACCACATTGAAAACCCAGCTCGGATAATTGATCTCTCTGATGAACCCGGCCTTCAGGAGTTTATCAACCTCCTCGGCTATTGCCACCTGTCTCTCCGGTGCATGACTTCAAATTTTTTCCTTCGTCGGTCGGTGTTTGGGATCGACGGTCAGACGGTGCTGCATAACTTCAGCATCGATCCCTGGCATGTCCGTCGGAATCCAAGCAAAAATGTCCGCATTCTTTTGCAGAAAATTGATAAGCTGCATCCGCACCTCTTTCCCCAAGTTGGAGCCGACTTCACCATGTGTTCCTCGTTCCCATCATTCAAAAGAATTGAGACAAGATCTTCCACTGGCCCGTCCCGTTCTTCTGTCAGGTCGTCGTGGGTGTCCAACCCATCAACCGGACAGGGGTCAGGCTGACCACTTCTTTGCAGGGGTATATTATAGCAGTGCCTTGTCAGGGCTTGATCTCCCTTGACTTCTCTGACCCCCTGGTTAGTAGGGAATTTCAATTTCAGATAGTAGGTTGATACCACAGCCCGGAGAGCATTAAGGCCAGGTCGGTCGAGGATTGCGTTGTAGGCTGACGGCATCTTCACCACCAGAAAATTCACCAGAGCCCGGGATTGTCTTGGATATTGACCTGCAACTACAGTCAAAGTTATTACTCCCTCCACCGGGATAGCATCACCGGTAAATCCTACTAAAGGGGAGCTAATCGGCCCCAAACGACCGTCAGGGATGGACATTTTTGAGAAGGCGACATAAAATAAAATATCAGCCGAGCTTCCACTATCAACAAGAATGCGGTGTACATCATAATCAGCAATATTTAAAGAAACTACAACCGCATCGTTATGGGAGAACTGGATCTCTCAGGCGTCTTCTTCAGTAAAGGTTATGGGTCCTTCAGTCCTTTGCCGCTTGGGCGGTCCGGTCGATCCGCTGGCTGTTCCCTTTCGGGGCTCTCCAAAGATGGTGTAGATGATCCCGATTGGAGGCTGATTTTCAGGTTGCTCTTCCCTCCTCGATGGCTCCGATCGTGGTAGGACCCTCGGCCAATTCTCCCTACCTTCAGGCCAGCGTCGGATGAATCTGTCGACCACTATTGCTGGAGAAGGGGGAGGGGCCTGGAAAATCGGGGGTGAGGCCAGAGCCTGAGATCTGGCCACGGAGGCCGTGGATCGCCTGGTGGACGCCTTGCGGGGAGGCATTGGATGAAGATCTAGTAGATGGAGGAGAAGAGGATGTCGGAGAAGATGATCGAAATCGATCCCGTTGAGCACTCCTTTAAGAACAAGGGGACTGCGAAGACACGCGCCCCCCCTTCCTCTAGACGAAGTCGGAGGAGCTGGAGCTGGGATGACTGTGGCCGCCGCAGGAACCTGCAAAGAAAGTCTAAACCAGAGTTGGGGGTGCTTCGGCATGACCCTCCGATGCTCAAGTCAGTACTCTGCTTCAACAGAAATGGAGTGCTCAAGCGAAAATTTAGGCAAAGTTTCAAGATAAAGTTTTTGAGCTTAGAAAAGAACGTATCTGGGGGTCCTTATTTATAGACGGAGAGCATAACGGATTGACAGCGACGTCTGTAACCGTCTGGAAGTGGGCCGTTCAGAGACGTGCAGAGTTTGTTACAGAGAGTAGTGGCGTCAGAGGTCGCCTAGGGCCACGTGGAGCTTGCTGCGGAGAATGGAGTGGTGTCCATTGTCGTGACTTGCCAGAGAGTGGTGGAGCTGCGTGGAATCCGTTGTAGAGAGTGGAGCAGGGTGGCGGCTCTTGTCGTGGCTTGTCAGAGAGTGGTGGAGCCGTAGGGGATCCATTTGCAGCGAGTGGAATAAGGTAGTGGCCCTTGTTGTGGCTTGTTAGAGAGTTCGGATCCGTCGGTTTAAGCTCGGCTGGGATTCCTGCCGCAGGAGCTCGGATGGAGATTCTCTGTTGGCGGAGTTCGGGGAAGTCTGATCACTAGGAAAGTCCATCTGGGATTTATCTGATATGGAGGCTTATCCGAAGATCGTCTGCTGGGGAAGCCCGATTTTATGGGGAGCCTGATAGGAGGTCGGTCGACGATGGACTTCGGATAATGCTGGGGAGGCTCGGCAGACATCGGGGGCGATCGGCCATCGCAGGGACCCAGCTGCTGGAGCTCGTCCGTCATAGAAGCTCATCCGGAATCCATCCGCTGGAGAAGTTCGGATGGGATCCGGTTCTCACGAGAGGTCGAAGGGGGGTCGTTTGTTGTAGGAGCTCGGGCGAGGACCAGTTGTCGTGAAAAATCGGAGTAGTATCTCGTTGTAGAAGTTCGTCCGGAATTCACTCGCTACGGAGTAGCTTGGCTGAGGTCTGCCTGTAACAGAAGTTCAAAAAAATTTTGTTCATAGTAGAGGCTCGAATAGAATTTGCTTACAGTAGACGTTTGGGGTAGACAGCCCGCTGTCGGAGTTCGGAGTAGACCGTTCATAGTAGAAGTTCGGCTCTCGCGGGAGCTCGATTAGGATCCGGAGGGTGGTCGACCGCCGTAGAAACTCGGATGGAGTCTGGTTACTGTAGAAATCTCGTTGTCGGAGAAGCTCGGACGCTGACGAAGTCCGAAAGAAGTTCGGGGGGTATTTGTTGCTGTAGAAGGTCGGCTGACAGTGAGCCCCAGAGGGCATTCGAGGCGGCCCGACGGACAAATGTAGAAGTTTATTGGCGAAGAAGTCTGGATGATCGAGGAGGTTCGGAGAGGTGCCACGCACAAGGTCGGGAGCCGGAAGAGCCCTGGAAGGATAGGTCCTTTACAAGCTTCGGCCGTGGGGGTATTTTATACCCAACACACCAGATAAATCTTAGATAATTATATAAGGTCAGAGAATTGAAATAATATCTTCAGCTAGTCTTTTAGATGAAGTCTTGTATTGTGATAAATATTATTAAAACGGATTTAGCCCATGGTCTATATAGATTAGGAGATACTATCGCATGGGCTTATTAGACTAATCATGAGCTAATCATAGTGCTTGTGATTAAATTTGAATGGATTTGGATCTTTAGCCTATTGAAGATACCTAGGTTTAAATGAGGTGTATATAAGGATCCATGTGAGCATGTTAGTCCAACATGAGTTGGATAGATCTTCGGTACTTATATTGGGTGAAAGAAATCAAATAATATATTCTACTATTCTTTTAGGATAAGATCTTGGGTCGTGATACATCTAGTTACATCCACCAAATGAAATGAGAATGTGGACATCATGCTATCATAATGGATGCCAAATTACGATAGTTAATTGAATGAATTTTACCATAAAATCTCAATAACGCAGTGCCTCTAAATAACAGAATGGAAGTTTTCGACATAAGGAGGCTCCAAGGGATTGCAAAAGTTTCTGGAGTAGTGCTTTGCCTAGCTGGTATTCTGACAATGGCCTTCTGCAAAGGACCTCACTTGAAATCCTTTAACCACCATCACCTCCTTGGCCAAGGAGATAGCCACAGCGACCAAGCTCGAAGCCATTCTCACATTAAATGGGTCTTGGGAACCTTCCTCATGACCATTGCCGCTTCAGCATTGTCTTTGTGGATGGTGCTACAGGTATGACTCTAGGCTTTAATCATGCTTTCTATGCTTCAAAGTAGACATGGAAACGTTGATCTTTTGCATCTTATTTCAAATTAGGGACCTGTGTTGAAAGCGTATCCATCCAAGCTTCTGTTCACCACCCTACAGTGCCTCTTTAGCACCGTTCAATCATTCTTCGTAGCCCTGGCTTTTGAGAGGGACTTCTCTCGATGGAAGTTAGGCTTGGACATAAATCTAATCTCAGTGGCTTATGGTGTAAGTATATTTTTGCATGCACCGTTTTGCTCCAGCAAAACATTGTTGTAAGAAAAAAAGATAGACTTCGAAAACTAAACTTTATTTGTTCTGTCATTACAGATACATGGAAATAATGCTGCAGTCCAAAAGTTTTAAGGCTTTGAGCTCTCTTCTCAAAAAAAAAAAAAAAAAAAAAAAAAAAATGAAGAAAAGAAAAGAAAAAAAGAAAAGAAAGCAAGTGCTTTGCATAATCAAATTAGCCAAAGGAGATGGACTGATTTGTGTGGGAAATATCATAGAATGCTATTAGATTACTAGTATATGGTTTTAATTACTTTTTTTTTTATGTCAAATATATATGTCACTAGAGAATAATGAAGAATATATAGGGTTAGTGATTTCATAATTTGTTAAACTTCTTTTATTTTATTTCTTCTAGCAATTTAAACTCATATTCTAAGTGATGCATGGCAGAGTATCATTGGCATTGGAGTTTCATATTACTTGCAGTCATGGACCATTGAGAAAAGAGGGCCAGTTTTCTTAGCCATGTTCATGCCATTAACTCTAGCTATCACAATGATACTCTCTTCATTTCTCCTTGGAGAACAAGTTACTTTGGGAAGGTCTAGTTCTATGCTCAACAAAATCTCCTTTCTCAATTTATCTTAAGATGCTTAAAGTAGAAGTTTAGCTACCAATCTTGTATTGTCATTGCAGTGTTTTAGGTGGAAGCCTGATGGTTGGAGGCCTATACAGTGTTCTGTGGGGAAAGAGTAAAGAACATGTGGATATATAGCAACATGCAAATGAGAGATAATGGAAAGTCTTGGTTAGCAGAGAAAAAAATAGCACCATCACTTGAGACAACACAAGCAACATAAGTTTTCCTACTACAAACCTAGAAAGTAAGCTTGTACTTATAGATTCGTGTCTGACTGATGTGAAATGCTGATCAATATAACACCCTAAGCTGTTGCTTCCCTTTATCCAAAAACCAAGAAAAAAAAAAAAAAAGAAAATGGCCAAAAAGAAAGACAATGTGAGGTCCCAAGTTCCATGCTATTGGCAAACCTTTAGTTATGTTAAGTTTGGGTTCGAACAATGGAAATGGGTCTGGATTGGACCTAGCCTCTTGTCCTTTGGTCAGGCAAGAGAAGACATGGTGCAAAATGCATCGATCATGGAGGGTGTGGATAGGGTGGACATTGGTTCTTAGTTAGATGGCACCCATCAGTCGAATGCTCTTTTACCAAAAAAAAAAAGAGTCAAATGTTGAAAAAAATTGAGGGGCCAACTATAGCTTATTGTCCCATTTCATCGATGGGCTAACATGTGGGTAAAATGGCAAAACTAATTTGAGAGGGACATGAATGATTGGGCCAATGGGGTAGTAGCCCCATGGACATGGTAGCTTCATGGAACCAGGCCGGATTGGTTTCTCATGGGATTTTGTGGGTAATGTGATGAAATGGGTTTATCTTGGATGGTTGAGCACGGTTGGCATCTACAAGTTTAGAGTTCTTAAGCGTTATTTGTGCTTTATAGACTTGGGGATATGTGGACTACTCTCAGTCAGCTGGTAGGCTAAATGGACTGAGAAAACCCGTTTGTCTCATCATGAGAGATGTTTTCTCGTTTGTTTATTAAAAAGAAAGAAATTCAAGTGTTTTTTTTTTTTTTTTTTGATGAAAAATCCAAGTGTGTTTTGAAAAAGCAGAGAACATTCATAGAGATACTTATAATTTATTTTACCGAACTATCTCTTATTTAAAGAATGCTTTTTCATTCTCTCTCAAGAGAAAAAAATACTTATATTTCCAAGACGATATTTATACAAACGTTCAAAAATTTTCATCAAGGCAATTTACAAATTATGACTAAATGAAGAACTAATTTAATTCACTAAAATATACAAACTACGAAACTTTTTTCCTTGATATAGCAATTTTTTTTGCGCAAAAGGCACTTGTAATAATACAAACTGCAAAAAAATCTGAATCTCGAAAAGAATCAAAGTCGAAGCTCCGTAAAGTAGGCTCTAATAATTTTGAAGGTCCTCTTTTCTGACCTCTTCCTCGAATTCCTCCACTCACCTTCTCTGTAACGCCCAAGACATTCTGTAGATCATGTGCCACGACAATCTCCCTGGAATTGAAGTAGAAGAAAACATCGAAAAAGGAAAAAAAAGAATGTTACCTTCCCAGCCACCAGCATCCACCTTCCATAGAGAGCTTTTGTAATTGCAAGCCCAGTCTCCCTCCTCAATTAAAGCCCTCGACATTCGTATTCGCATTGCCTGCCTTCCACTTACCCCTCCAATAGTGGAACAAAAATCATATGGGCTTGGCACTATAAAATATCACATGGGACGGCTTTCATGTCATATTTTTTTTAATATTAAATTTAAAAAATAAATCTAAAAATTAAAAAAAAAATTATTAATAAAATTATTAGTCTCATAATTGAGGTATTCTCTTTCTTCTTCATTTTCACTACATAACAATACATACTATATAATCAGATAATATACATTAAATATATAACCAAATGATATATACTATAAATTTTTTTGATATACACCCAGAAATAATCCAATATACATTTATAATTAAAATGGAGCACAATTTACGGAACTTAGTTTTGTTAGTACATAATATATGACTAATTAATGCATACCTAACGAAATATTCACCTAATATCCCAATACACATCTATAGGTAAAGTGATATACAGTTTTCAAAATATAATATTCATCAGTACACAGCACATGAGCAAATGATATACACTAAATGGCTTATTGATATGTACTATAATTTTTTTTGAAACATATCTATACATAAATTGATCTGGTATTGATGTTCTACGTGGGAGTGTACACTTTCTGATAACATACCATTAGGAGATGGTTATCGGCGGAGTGTTAGCCTTCTTTCCATAGTTTTGGTTGCAGTCATGGTGTTTGCATCGATGAAGGATAACTTGTGTTGATGAGTGGTGAGACCAAGTCTTTGCGCATTGTTAGTCTTGCACTAGGTTTCGTAAGGGAATTCACTTTTGGATCGATTCTGGTAGTTCAGTGTTGTTTCAAAATCTACAGGTGACCCATCTAATGATTCGCTTGATAGATATGTCGAGACATTCAGAAAATGATACAAGTGGTGCAAGAACATGCATGGGATAATTGGGTTAGCAGGTTGATACTAACAAGATTCCATGCTGCCACCCATGGGTAAATTAGGACAGATTTTTATGGTGATAGAGAGGCCAGCAAATGGTACTGTGCAATAACTTGCTTAGTTGTATATTTATGCATTTCTTTTGTAGCTCTGTGTATCTTTAAAAAATTTTTAAGGTGAAATGACTTCTGTTGTTTTTCAATTTTTACAGTACCGTGCACTTGTTGTTTCACAAAGGGTTGTATATCTGTAAATCATTAATGGCTTTGATCTCACATCTAAAATATCATTAATGATAAAGACAAGATATGACGTCCTATTTCCTCAAAAAAAAAAAAAAAAAAGGAAAAAAGGGGAGAAGATATGACGCATAATTTGTTTTCTTTATTTTTCTGGACATTTTCAGATAATATGCATGAGAGAGGCTCTGTTTATATATGCAGATGATCACTGCAAGAGAACTTGCCTTTTATGAGGCTTGTAAGATAGAGGACTCATAAGTGATTTAAACTTTGTCCTTTATGAAGCTTTGTCTCCTTGATTCATTTAAACTGAAGTCGGCATGTGCTGCCAACTTTATATGATGATGGCAGGATAAGAACCTCCAAAATAATTGAAGAAGAAACCAATGACTGTAAATAATTTGTTCTCAACAAATCCAAGTCAGCAGGTGCTGCCACCTTCATTTGCAGCTCGCCAGCCAGGGGCTTAAAATCAATTTAGAATCAAATGAGGAATCTGTAAATAATTTTTTTCTCAAAAGAGTATCCACTTGTAAAGTCGGCAGTAAACTGAAGGAGGAATCTAATGTCAAAGCAGGAACCATTGAATACTTTCTCATGAACAGCATCGATATAAACTGAAGTTGCAACATTGTCTATCAGTTATATAAACTGAAGCTGCAACGCTGCAAGTAATTCAAGAATAAATTAGAGGTTTGTGAACAATTTCCAATCAATAATAAAGTGCAATGAGACAGGTCCTGCTGACTAATTTGAAGTTAGTGAGATGACGACTCGAATGTAATGGAGTAATCTCTGACCTCAACAACAAAGCAGAGTCGGCAAGTTGTGGTTAGTTCATATGTGATTATGTGAAGCTTGTGAGTCCAACTTGCCATGGTACCTGCCAGGGGAAAAAATATTCTTTGCAATGGTTCCGTATATTTCATCGGTTCCATGGATAATACCGAAATGGGATCCTCCGTAGTACTCAAAAAGTACCACACAATGCTGTGCATATATTGGGATCCATTAAAAAAAAACAGTTATGTGATATTTATCTGGACTATTTAAATATCCTTGGAGTTTGTTCATTTTTTTTTCTTAGTATTTTAACGCGCGTACGTAAGTGCGGCCACTAATCTTTTGATGGATGTCTCCGAAATATACACAGCATCCTACGGTACTTTTTAAGTACCGCAGAAGATCTATTCCTGATAATACTCTACACTATTCTTTGTATTTCATTTATTTCTGAGTGTTGATTGGTTTGTTACAACGATGATATGGTATCACCATTCCAACGAAAATTTACTCGTGCCCGAGGTGGTGATTGGGGAATGGGCCAACTCTTCTACTACAAGCCTTGCAAACCTCAACCTTTCAAGTTCAATCCTTCTTTCTTCCCTCCCACAAAAGATTAAACGTTCAAAACCACTGTTTTAATCTACAACCTAAAATGCACGGACATTATTTGATTTTGTCCAACTCGATCAATACATTTGCATGATTATATCCAAAATGAATCATGTCAAAACAAGGATAAAATTTTAAGATCGGCTGAAGATTGGATACGGCCAGTGGTCGAAGACGGCGAAGGGCTAGTTCGAAGTGAAGCAGAAGTGGAGGTTGGGTTGGCAGTAGAGGACGGTGTTGGGATATACTGACCGACCCCTGTACGCCGACTTACCCACGGACCGATCCGACCGTCTCCCAACTCTACCGATCGGACCGACCGACGGCTCCGACAGTAGCTGCCGACAATATCCGGCTGAAGGTGTGTCGACCGAACCGACCCATACTGTTTCGGACTGGCCTAGCGGCCGAACCCAAATCATCGACTCACTGTCGGGGGTGGTAGCCGACGTCCGACTTAAGCAAGGCACCAGACCAGCCGATGGTGCTCCCAGGTCATCACCCGACATCCCGACAGTCGAATACCGACGTATAGTCGGTCAGCCCTCTCAAATGCCGTACAATCGCTTGGGCTGCTGTCCTGTCAAGAACGTGCTGTGCGACCGCCCTGGAGTATTGTTCTACCAAGGACATGGGTTGATTCTGACAACCCACGATGATTTGACAGCCCACTGTGATTTGACAGTCCCCGACGATTTGACAACTCTCCAGTTGTCTGCACCATTAATGGCGGGGCCACGCCGCATTCTACTATAAAATGGGGTAAGGCAACAGTCTTGGTGAGCTCTCTGAAGCTTTCTCAAGCTTTCTCTAGTCCTCTCGAGCTGAGCCTCTGATTTTTCACTGTTGCCTAGTCTCCTCTCTGACTTGACCGTCGGAGGGTCTCCGTCGGAGGAATCTCTGATCTGTGAGGACTTCTCTTGCAGGTGCGCGACCTCGACGATCGGACGATGGGGGGATTGGCCGCAACAGATTTTGGCGCGCTAGGAAGGGGCTCGACAGAGGTAAGACAACAAGCTCCACAGAAGCTTGAAGAGACCTCTCGAGATGATAAAAATCAGAGCTCAGCGATCGAGAACTACCGGATCGGTGAGGCGCTCTTCCAATCGGGAAGAGCCCTCTCCTTCATCCTCCATGGTGGAGCCCAGCTCTCTACACCCGGCAGTAACCACGGAGACACAGATCGCGGCGATCGTGCGGCAAATGACCGTTCTGACGGATGTGGTCAAAAATCTTCCACAACAACCGACTCAGCTACCGCGACCGTCGGTGGAGCAACCGACGGCACATCCAATGCCGTCCAGAAGCAGCCGCCGACGCCCACGTCCACTTCTATCTCCTCCTCAAGAGCAGCCGTCTCACCACTTCCACCGAGAAGTGGGGAGGCAGCCACAGCGTGACACCCGCCGATCTCGGTGTCCCTCTCCTTCCCAGCTGGAACGAGCGAGGAAGGAGAAGCAGCCGCAAACACCGTTCGCCTCACTCTCAAATTCATCAGGAGGATCGACCTCTGGGGTCTCTCAATACCGATGGTTAGACGACTACGAGCGCAAGTTTAAGGAAATCAACCATCGGCTTGCCCAGCTCCAGGCGGATAGCTAGAAGTCTTCGAACAACGTCGACTTTCAGACCACCCAATCTCTCTCCCGATTCATCCTTGATGAATTGATCCCTAGTCGGTTTAAGATGCCTCATGTGGAGCCTTACGATGGCTCCACCAACCCAGTCGACCATCTGGAGAGCTACAAGGCTCTCATGACAATCCAAGGGCAATCGATGCCCTCCTTTGCATCGGCTTCCCCACCACACTCTGCAAAGATGCCAGGGCCTGGTACTCCGGCCTCCGCTCGAAAAGTATCCACTCCTTCGGATAGCTCGAACATTCTTTCGTGGCCCACTTCCGCACCAGTCGGAAGCCACCATGAACTTCGGACAGTCTTTTCTCCCTTAAGCAGGGAGAAAATGAGACTCTGCGACACTTCGTGGCCCGGTTCAATGCGGCCACACTTGAGGTCCGGGACCTCAACGAAGACATGGCTATTTCGACCATGAAGAGGGAGCTAAGGGGGTCCCATTTCACGTATTCTCTGGACAAGACCCTCCCCGGACGTACACCAAATTGCTAGAGCGCGCATACAAATACATGTGCACGGACGAAGGAGCTTCCGACCGGTGCCTGACCAAGAGCATGGGCCAAAAGGAGAAGCGCAAGAAAAGTCGGGCTCCTGCTGAACCCAGCAGGCCCCCGACCGATAAATAGGTCTCACCCCGATGATGGAGCTCGAGATCACCTCGACGGCGAAGTTCGAAGCCGGTGCATCACAAGTATGACTCCTACACTCCTCTCCCTGCTCCTCGTGCGCAGATCTTGATGGAGATCGAAGGAGCAAAATATCTGCGACGGCCTCCACCTCTGAAGGCAAAAGGCCTCGATCGGAGAAGGTACTGTCGGTTCCATCGGAGCCACGATCATACCACTGAGCAATGCATCCAACTCAAGGATGAAATAGAAGACCTCATCCGATGAGGCTATCTCAGGAAGTATCGAAGGGACCCGTCGGCTCGGCCCCTTAACGACCAACGACCCCAACTGACTGAAGAGACAGCGAATAACCAGCCTACTGCTGGAGTCATCAACATGATCTCCAGACGACTGGATCGGGGAACGACTGCTAAAGGGGAGTCGACGAAGAAGCCGTGCCAGGACAATGTAATCATCTTCACAGATGAGGATGCTCAGGAAATCCAAACTCTCCATGATGACGCTGTTGTTGTCTCAGCAACAATAACAAATTATGATGTAAAAAAGATTCTTATCGATAATGGAAGCTCTACTAATATTTTATTTTACTCGACCTTCTCCCAAATGCGACTGCCGACCGACCGACTCAGGAGAGTCTCTATAACCCTAGTGGGTTTCGCTGGAGAGGCCGTCGCGGTGGAAGGAGAAATTACTCTTCCCGTGACAGCTGGGACCAAACCAAGACAAAGTACTGTCCACATAACATTCATGGTTGTCCAAATACCTTCGGCCTACAACGCCATACTCGAAACCACTTATCCCGACTGGCTCGTAAATATCGTCATGGTGAAGAAAGCCAACGAAAAGTGGAGGATCTGTATCGACTACACCGTCTTGAATCAAGCCTGCCCGAAGGACAGCTTTCCACTGCCAAAGATCCACCAACTGGTGGATGCAACGTCCGGACATCGACTGCTCAGCTTCATGGACGCTTTCGCCAGATATAACCAGATCCGGATGGCACCCGAGGACGAAGAGCATATGGCCTTCATGACCGCCAAGGGCCTCTACTGCTACAGAGTGATGCCCTTCGATCTGAAGAATGCCGGAGCCACCTACCAATGCCTCATCAATAAAATCTTCAAGAATCAAATCAGGTGCAACATGGAGGTGTACGTGGATGACATGCTGGTGAAGAGCACACAGGCTTCAGACCATGTCCAAGACTTGGAAGAAACCTTTCGCACTCTTCGGCAACATCGGATGAAGTTAAATCCGACTAAGTGTGCCTTCGGGGTAGCTTCAGAGAAGTTTCTCGGGTTTCTTATTTCTCAGTGTGGAATCGAGGCCAACCCTGAGAAGATAAGGGCGATCATCGACATGCGGCATCCGAACAGCAAAAAAGAGGTGCAACAGCTCAATGGGAAGATCATCGCACTCAACCGATTTATCTCTCGGTCGGCTGAGAGGTGCCTCCCGTTCTTCAAAATTCTGAGACAGACGAAGGATTTTTCTTGGCTGAATGAGTGCCGGCAAGCCTTTGAAGATTTAAAGAAGTACCTGGCTTCTCCACCCCTGCTTGTAAAGCCAAAAGTCGAAGAAATATTGTACCTTTATTTGGCCACTACCCCAGAGGCTGTTAGTTCGGTACTCATCCGGAAGAACGAGAGCCGAATTCACCAGCCCATATACTATACCAGCAAAGTGCTCCACGGAGCCGAAACTTGGTACTCAAGGGCGGAGAAGATGATATTTGCCCTAGTCATATCCGCGCAATGACTCCGTCCGTATTTCCAAGCACATGCCATCATGGTCCTCACCGACCAGCCCTTGAGGGCGATCCTCCATCGCCCCGACACATCAGGACGACTGGCGAAATGGACAATGAAGTTGAGTGAATTCGACATCCAGTATCGATCACGACCCACTTTGAAAGCCCAAGCCCTTGCTGACTTTGTTGCGGAATGCCCGACAGCCGACCAAATGTCGAAAGATGGAAGCTCCAAAGAAGCTGCGACCTCCAAATATGACCCCAGGTCAACCTGGGTGTTACACATAGATGGAGCTTCCAATGTCCAAGGGAGTGGGGCCGGGTTCCTGCTCACCAACTCAGAGGGGGTGGTCACCGAGTATGCCCTCCGATTCGACTTCAAAGCTTCCAATAATCAAGCCAAGTATGAAGCGCTTCTCGCTGGCTTGAGAATGGTGCAGGAGCTCGGGATCGACAGCCTCAGAGTCTTCTCCGACTCCCAGCTAATTGTGGGGCAAGTCAAAGACAAATTCGAGGCACGGGATCCGACCATGGTAAAATATTTTCAGAAGGTGAGAGATCTCGTGGCACACCTTAAGTATTTCGAGATCTCCCACATTCCTAGGTCAGAGAATGCTCAGGCTGACACACTCTCCAGGCTCACGACGTCTGCCTACGGCACCTTGGGCCGGACGCTCGTGGAGCGTCTCGAGCAACCGAGCATCGACAGGGCTGAGGAGGTGCTGCAACTAACGACCGAGCCAAGCTAGATGGACCCGATCGTTCGGTACCTGACCAACAGAACCAGCCCCGAAGACCCCACGGAAGCCAAGCGACTCTGGTGGGCGGCGTCCCAATATATAATGATGGATGGGCGGCTCTACAAGAGGTCGTTCACCCTTCCCTTGTTGTGGTGCCTGGGGCCGACGGACGTGGACTACGCGCTCAGAGAGGTCCATGAAGGGATCTGCGAGAGTCACCTGGGGGGCAAATCCTTGGCCTACAAAGTCCTACGGCAGGGTTACTACTGGCCCACCATGAAGAGAGACGCGGCTGACTTGGTTCGGAGGTGTGAGCCATGTTAGAAGTACACCAACTTGCAATACCGACCTGCCAGCCAGCTGACTCCCATCGTCGCCTCATGGCCCTTCACCCAATGGGGGGTCGATATACTCGGCCCTTTCCCTCCGACGTTTGGCCAAAGAAAGTTTATAGTTGTCACGATCGACTACTTCACTAAATGGGTGGAGGCCGAACCTCTGGCGTAGATCATCGAGCCCAAGATGGAAGACTTTATCCTGAAGTCCATCATCTTTAGATTCGGACTGCCGCATACTATCATCACCGACAATGGATGACAATTCGACAACCATAACTTCAGGGAGTTCTGTGCGAGGTTTCACATCACGCACAGGCTGACTTCGGTCGAACATCTACAATCCAACGGAGAAGTGAAAGTGACCAACCGGACCATTCTGCATGGACTGAAGACCTGACTGAACGCAGCCAGAGGCCTCTGGGTTGAGGAATTGCACTCGATCCTGTGGGCATACCGAACGACACCTCATGTCCCGACCGAGGAAACTCCCTTCAACTTGGCTTTCGGGACGGAGGCAATGATCCCACTGGAGATTGGGCTACCATCAACTAGAGTCGAGCAATACTGTGAGCCAGGCAACTCCGAGTGTCGGAGAGCTGACTTGGACCTCCTTTCCGAACTCCGACACGAGACTCAACTCCGCATGGCTTCCTACCGATAGAGAGTGGCCCGATACTACAATGCTAAAGTCAAGCCAAAATCCTTCAGACCTGGAGACCTAGTTTTGAGAAAGATGAAAGTCTCGAAGCCTCAGGATCAAGGGAAGCTATCTCCAAACTAGGAAAGACCCTACAAGATAGCAGACACCTGCAGGTCGGGCGCCTACCGACTCGAGATCCTGGAGGGGACGGCTATTCTCCGGACTTGGAGTGTTGACAACCTGAAATTGTATTATCAATGAGTTCTGTATGCACTTACTCAGAATACAATACAATTTCAAAACTCCAGAGTACAAAATTTGGCTCTCCGTCGAGGGTCAGCCCTTATCAAAAGTACAAGCCTCGATGCCCTGACTTCAGCCCAATGCCTCATTGGGAATCCTTGGCTCGATAGTCGAATCTACGGCTCGATCGCCTATCATCGAACCAACAGCTCGATCGTCGATCGCCGAATCTACGATGAATCTACAATCGCTGATGACACATCAGACTCCCATGAGGATTGTTCTGTCTACACTAACGAAAGGTCAGCACTGGCGATGAAAAAATCTCTCTAAGTTGAAGCCACGCTCCTTCCACAGTCGACAAGCTACGAATAGAATATCTACGACGGCCCCCGCCTCTGAAGGCAAAGATTTTCGACCAATGCGGCCGGCTAACTTTCCAAACTTTCGACTAAGAAAGGATAAAATGCCAAGACAACCGCGACATACCCGTCCGACCAAGGTTTGGGCAATGGGTATTCGACTTGCGACGAACCGACCTGATCACGATCGGTCGAAGGATATTCGGCTTGCCACCGTTTATCATACATCCCGACGCATGCGCCTGACCAAGGGCAGGACAATGGATATTCGACTTGCCATCGTTATCCTATCCGAATGCGTCGGACATGACTCGACTATCAGACTCTACGGGATGATCTTGTCGACAAGCCACGTTCAGGGATTGGCTGACACCCGACCCCACGTGCGCGCCCGACCAAGGCCCGGGCGAAGGACACTCGACCTACAGTCGGGACGACACTCGATTATCAGATCCTATGCAAACCAGCATGATAGTCGGGACACCGACCTGTGATCGGGGCTTGCTCTGCCTTTGGCGGAGCACACGCTACTGACTACTTTGATTGGCTACGTTGGACTCTACCGAACGTCCTAGTGGGATATGTCGGAGCTACGACCTATGCACTCAGAGATGGTTCGGATGATCAAACACATTCAACCACACACGGAGAAAAGTATGAAAAGTCTTTGATTTTGTTAAGTTGAAGTGACTTACAAAATCAAGTCGAAGTCTGATTACAAAATTGGGATGAAGCCCAATTACAAACATCAAAGACAAAGCAGAAATAGAAAAAAGAATACAAAGATAACGGGCAGATACTCTGACTATTCATCGGAGTCGACTTCTTCCACCGAGTAGAGCTCGGGAGCAACTGGTGTGCCCGCTCGGGTCGGAGTAGCACTGGGGGTTGGAGCCGCCTCATCTTCGGCTACTCGTTCAGTCGGTAATGGGTCGGCCCCTTCCTCTACGGCTTGTGGGTTGGCCTCTTCCTCTACGACTGGGTCCTCCGACCCCAGAGGGATGACACCGCTCAGGTCGAGCTCCGAGTGCAGACTTTGGATCGCATCTCGGGCATCCTCGTACCCCATCCGGTAGGAGGCGAAGCCGCTCTCGAGGAGATCCTCCCGATACTCCTCCGAACCGCGGAAGTCCTCCATCGCCCAACTCAGTGCCTCCTTGGCCGACTCCGCCTTCGCTATGTCGGCGTCGACTTGGGCGGATGACAAGTTTTCCTCGGCCTTGGCTAAGTTCTCCAAGCAAATGCGAAGCTGCTCGCGCTCAGCCTCGAGCTCCCTGACGCAGCCGTCCCGCTCCCACCGCAGTCGGTGAACGGAGCGGGTCTTACGCTGGATCTGCTCGCGGGCCGACTAAAGTTCGACCTCCGAAGCTGCTAGGCCATCGATGAGTCGGGAGATCTCCTCCTCGAGCCTAGCCTTACAGTCGATCGATAACTTTAGCTGGTCGACCAGCGTCGCCTTCTCAGCCTCGACGGTCTCGGCCTTTTTCTTTCAGGCCGCCCGGACGTCGTCGAACCTTCAGTACCCGACCTCCAGCTCAGATATATTGTAGATCAGCTGCGGGCGGAAGGCCGGTTGTCAGAAAATCAAACTGATAGAAAACAATAATGAAGAAGGAAAAGGAAGGGGAGGAGCTCACCTGGATCATAGTCGGGTAAAAGGAAGAAAGCATGTCGGACACCGACCGACTCTTCATGATCTCCCGGTCGGTCGGGAGAATGGTTGCCTGGCACAACCTCCTGGCCAAATCATGGTTGGCCAGGGCCGACGCTCCTTCGGCAAGCTGGACATCGGATGATGCAGCTCGATCGGCCAACCTTGTGTCGTCGCCCGGTGCCATCGGAGCCTTCCCTCGTCCGACCGCCCAGGCCCAGAAATCAGAGAGGGACGGGAAGCTCGAGCTCGACTGGGTCCCTTTCGAGGCCGTGACGGCCGCCGCTGCAGGTCGTTCGGGCTCACGTACTTCGGCCCGAACCTCTTTCATGGGTGGGGGAGCCGATGCTCCTTCAGCTGCCCCCTCGACCGCCCCTTCCTCGGATGGTGCCTCAGGTGGCACCGCCGACACCGATAGAGAGATAACCGACTCGTAGCCCGACGCACGTTCGATGTCGGGCCGTGCTTCCACCGCCGCAAGGTCGGTCAGCGATGCTATCTGAGGCCTCTTGGGAGGTCGTGATGGTCCGACCCCGGGCACCGGTCTCTTCCTCGTCGCATGTTGCCGAATGTCGGCATCGGATGGCCTCACTCTCGATGGCATCCTTGCAATTTCAATGAAGGGTCAGCGTAAGTCCAAAGATGGGCAGAAAAGACAAAAGATGACCGACAGATCGAGATGTACCTAAACGAGGAACCAAACTTAGGCTGGCATCGTACAGAGCTTGCTCAGTGACGAGCTTCCTCTACTTCGGCACCGACACATCCTTCAGTCAGTGAAAGTCCTCTCGATCTCCATCCTCCACCCGACTGTTCTCATTCGGCTGAGTCCGAGGGTTCCCCCAGCGGGAAGGGAACCCCCAAGGAAGTGAAGAAGAAACAAAGAAAAATTAGTTCTTCCACCCGTGAATCGATGATGGAAGATCGATGATGAATGAAAGACCCTTTCGGGGATTGAAGAACCACCACCCTCGGACTTTCAGGTGGGGTCGGAGGACGAAGAATGCCCGAAAGAGAGAAATACGAGGATAGGTCAGCAAAAGCCAACACAATAGAGGAAAACTGATTATTAGTCGGACTGAGTTCGGCGTCAGTTGCATCGGACAAAGCCCGTAATAAACCAGAACGTTCCGGACAAACTCCGAAATCGAGAAGCGAAGACCTGCCCCAAGGTCCTCGACATAGAAGGCCACCTGGCCCGAAGGCGGGTTGTTAATCCAACCTCAGCTCTAGGGGAGAAGAGCTCGAACTGCTCCGAGATACTGTATTGCTCCCTGAGCCGCTCGATGTTTGCCTCCGAAAGTGAAGAAACCTCCACCTCCGGGGTCGATCGAGAATCGTCGATCGGGTTCCCCGACTAACTTCCTCGAAGAGAGGTCCTAGCCATGACGCTAGCCCCAGAAAGGAGAACAAAAGAAGATGGCAAAGGAGGAAAGGTGCAAGGAGATAAGAGCAGGCAAAACTTTGAAGGGAGAGCACGAAGACAACTACCTGGGACTGGGGGCAACTCGACAGGGCCTCAGCACCAGGAGCAAATTTGCAGCAAAAGTGAAGTTTTGGATGAAAATGGCCGCATATATATAAGGCCCTTCAACAGTTGAGATGAAAGCACATCGAATGAGAGCTTCCCGGATGCCGACACATGGCAGCGCCTGGGCCCTTCCTCGATCCGATGGTTCGACGCACCTGTCCCCAGATCGAGCCACGTCGCCTCCATCCGCGTGAACGGTTTCGATCCAATAGCCCCCTGACACGTGGCGAAAAAATTGCATCTCAAAATTTGTTAACCGATGGTGGTTCGTGTTCCCAAAGAGACGGCGATTCCTATTCCCAAGGAGACAGCGATTCTTGTTCCCAAGGAGACGGCGGTTTGCATTCCCAAGGAGTCATCCGACATCGGATCGCTCGTTGGTACGGTCGTCGGAGTCAGAGCATGACGTAATGGAAAACCACTCCTTTCGCCCGAAGCCGTCGTCCACGTGGAAGCGCTGGCCGGTACACCATCCAACTCAAGAGTGGGGGGGGCAACTATTGGGATATACCGGCCGACCCCTGTACGCCGACTTACCCACGAACCGATCCGACCGTCTCCCGACTCTATCGATCGGACCGACCGACGGCTCCGACAGTAGCTGCCAACAATATCTGACCGAAGGTGTGTCGGCCGAACCGCCCCATGCTATTTCTGACCGGCCTAGCGGCGAGCCCAAATCACCGACTCACTGTCGGAGGTGGCAGCCGACATCCGACTTAAGCAAGGCACCAGACCAGCAGACGGTGCCCTCGGATCATCACCCGACGTTCCGACAGTCGAATACCGACGTATAGTCGGCCAGTCCTCCCAAATATCATACGACCGCTATGGACTGCTGTCCTGTCAAGGACGTGCTGTGCGACCGCCCTGGAGAATTGTCCTGCCAAGGACATGGGTTGATTCTGACAACCCACGGTGATTTGACAGCCCACGGCGATTTGACAACTCTCTAGTTGTCTGCACCATTAATGACGGGGCCACGCCGCATTCTACTATAAAATGGGGTAAGGCAACAGTCTTGGTGAGCTCTCTGAAGCCTTCTCAAGCTTTCTCTAGCCCTCTCGAGCTGAGCCTCTGATTTTCCACTGTTGCCTAGTCTCCTCTCTGACTTGATCGTCGGAGGGTCCCGCTGGAGGCATCTCCGGTCCATGAGGACTTTTCTTGCAGGTGCGCGACCTCGGCGATCGGACGACAGGGGAATTGGCCGCAGCAGAGGGTATGGAGGTAGAAGGAAGCAAGCAGTCGGGCTTTGACGGAGGTTTGAGGAAGGGGTCTTGGAGAACCCTTGTTCTCACTGTAGCGAACTCGATCCTATTCGGGCAAAGGGATGTTGCCATCCGTTTCGTCAGGTCCCAGTCAGTCGGTCGGAGGTCCTCATGAAGCTCCTCCACCTCCATCCTCGTTTGGAAAGGGTTCGACACAGTGTGCTCGGCCCGCCACAACTGAACGTTCGGTCGGAGGCGAGGGGCTCACCTGTGGTTCCTCCCCCAATGTTCTCTTTTCTGATCTAGGCGGATCCTTGTTCCTTGGATAAAGGAAATTGAGTCATGATGTGTCGATCCTTCACCGGTGAGAATGTTCGTGAGTGGTGAGTCTTCCCGTGTGGTTGTGGGCATAAAGTTGGAGTCTGAGGTGGTTGCTTCCGGACCGGAGATGAGGGCGGTTCAAACCGGCCTTCTCATGTCGGGTTACCGCTTCGCCTGCTTTCTTCGACCACATTATTTGCGATGGCATGGCTGCATTAATTAGGCATGATGCGCACGGCACCTCGGCAGACCATATTATTTGGGAGAACATATTATTTGGGATTCTCCCAGTCTGCAACAACTGAAGGAGCCCTTTCTAGTCAGGCTTCAGATCTTGTGCCCATTGCTTTGGACTATAATGTTAAATTTCCGAGAACTACGATTTTCTAGTCTGAATCTTTGGTGGTTGGAAGAACCTGAACCTGAATTAGAGGACGTTGTGGTTGAGAATTAGAGATGCATCACGGACAGTTGCAACTCAGTAGCGGTTTGGGTGAAGAATCTAAGAAACATCCGAACTGCACTTAAATGCTAGGCCGGGAATAAGGAAGTTGTCAATAGGGTAATCAAGGAGAAGATCTTGTAGGATATTGATGGTCTGGATAAGAAGGAAGAAAAGATGGATCTTTCACCCTCAAAATTCTCTATAGAAGAATTTTAAGGCAATCATTGGATGAGTTGTATAAAAAAAAAAAAAAAAAAAATTATTAGAAATAGTGGATGAAAGTGACTTGGCTAGAGGAAGATGAAAGGAATTCAGCCTACTTTCACAAAGTTGATTCAGGACAAAAAAAAAAGGAGGAATCAAATTGCGTCTTTAGCAAAGAATGGTGGAAAGCTATATACTCAGGTGGAAATTGAAAAGAGGTTCCACTGCTTCTTTAAGGACCTCTTTGGCATTTTACCAAAATAAAGGGGACCTCTTTGGCAGATCATTTGTGCCCAAGATTGAAATTAATTGGCATCTAATCTTGCACGAGCCCATTGACAATCTTTCTAATCTTAAGCATATTTCACATTTGATGAGGCTAAAGAGACCATGTTCTCCTTTGATGGTAACAAAGTTCCTAGTCTAGATGGTTTCTTCTTCTCTTTCTTTCAAAAATTTTGGAATATTGTTTATGATGACTTGTGATTTTGCTGGAAGACTCTTATAATGGAGCATTGAATTTGGATAGATTAAATTTTGCTTTTATGCTTTCATTCCCAAAATGGAGGGTGCACAATTAATGAAAGATTTTAAACCTATTGATTTGTTAAATAGCCTCTACAATATCATCTTGAAAATTCTATCAAAAAGGCTATCTCTGCCTCCACTTCCTACCCTCATTGATGACGACCAACCAAGAGAGAGGCATTGTTGAATGTTTCCTCAGTGCACATGAGATGTTAGCTTATTATAAGAGATTAGGAGAAAAGGCATTCTATGTAAATTAAATTTTGAGTAAGCTTTTAGTAGCTGAATTGGGATTTTTACTCAGCTGTGATTGGTAGTGTGCACCGTTATGTGATGCATGCATGATTTAATTTCTTGAACCCAATTACATACAAGTTCTATGATACTCTTACTATTACTTCCGATCATCGGTGATCGAGGAAAGAGGTTCTATTTTTGTAGCCTTGTCAACACTCTTAACTCTGATTACCACGGTCATGTTATCTTCATCTCTCTATGGAGTACTAGTTAATTTAGGAAGCTAATCTTTGATGCTGGATCGTGTTTGAAATGGAATTCAGCCAAAATTTTTAGTGCTGTTGCCGCAGTGTTTTAGGCGGAGATGTCCTTACAGTGTCCTTTGGGGAAAGAGCAGAGAAAATACCAAATGGCAGAAACGTATCCTACTTGGAGGAGAAAGACGTGACACCACTAGCGCAAACATTACAAATGTGACTAAATTTGTCAAGGAGAACATTGGATAACTAAAAATTTAAATACGAGGCATCATGCAAAAAAGATTGGTTGATGCTATAAGTTATGTGAAGTGTGCTTGGCACCTTGCATCATTAATGATTGTTAATTGTAGGGTGGCTTAGTGGAGAATCTTATCGCTGAACGGCTTTTAATCGTCACAATTAAAATATCATCAAATGGGTCCAGCTTGGCTTCTAGATACGGTGGTAGTTGTGAAATATAATTTTGAATATCAAATTGCGAAAATGAGATATGACTTGATTGGATTCTTGTCTATACTGTATTAAATTAACTTTTAATCTCATCTTGGACCAATAAAGCAATACTTTTTCCATCTTTTTCATTTTTATGTATGTATGTGTGTCTGTGTATGGAAAAGGAGGGGAAGGACTCCACCTGCTTCATTTAAAGAATGAAGAGAAGGTATAGTATAGAGGATCACTGGGGATCCAAAATAAAAGTAAGATAACAGAAGGAGAAAATTATACGGTAGAATCTTGAGTTTCCCAATCAATATATGAAACCCAACAAGGTATATAGTGTTGAGATTTAACATTTCGAGATTCGATCCACACTGAGTCCAATGAGTCCAAAAACAATCCAAACGGCGAAAATACACGCGAAAGAAGGCTCAGAGCAGATAGCATGGCCTATGAGATGGCGGAGGCTGCCAGTGGTGCAGTCGGGCCCGATGGACGCATGCGTATGTGCAGGAGCATTCAGCCTAGCACGCAAGCTGGCCCAGCAAGGGCTCACATGCGGGCACCTAGGCCCAGTGCCCTATCATGGTCTACTGTGGACCGCAGGGTGCTGGATGGTCTATGGAGGCTGTGTGGACCGATCACATGATCTACGTGCGGTTCAGGAGCGTTTATGCATGATTTGATGGTATAGATTACATGCGGTCATGATCGGACAGCTAAAACTCAATCCGAATGTGATCAGACTTGATCTGAGGCTGTAGTGCGTGATCGGACGGCTCTGATGCGAGTCGATCACGATCAGATAGCCACAAATGGTTCTAGGACTGATTTGGACTCGATATTCCTAGTGTAACACTATTTTGAAAATTCTAGAGCCTATATAACTTCGATTGACAAGCCGTTTATTGTGTTGGATAACTGGTAACATTCTGGGGGTGCAGAAATGCTTCAAAAGAGATTTAAGAGAATTTTTATAAAGATTTTGGGGCTTCTTATTGAGAGACTCTTGTATAAGGGTTGAGTGGTGAGTTTCTCTTATATTATTGTATTTTATTCTCTCATAGTGAAGCTTGCACACCCCATGGAGGTAGGCATGAGGCCGATCCATGTATTTGTATTATGTTTCTTATTTTATTTTTTTTTTCTTCCTACTACAACGTGTGGTACCGGATCCTGCACAATAATTGGTATCAGAGCAAAATGGTACCAGAACATAGGTTGCGGCAGTAGTGATCGAGATAGAAGATGGAGAAGATAAGCACAATCAAGATGGAGATCAATCAGTTTGATGGAAAGAGTAATTTCTCCTTGTGACAAGTAAGGGTGAAGAATGTGCTTATCTAACAAGGGTTGATCGATGCTCTCTTGTGTGAGGAGAAACTGACTACCATGAAAGTGCATGATTGGAGATGGCTCCAGATGCAAAAGGTGAGTATGATCCACTTGTACCTAACGAATGAGGTGATAATACCTGTACTTGACGAGACTTCTCCGATAGTGCTATAGTTGAAACTCGAGAAGTTGTACATGGTGAAGTCTTTCACCAATACTTTCTTCCACTGGAGACAGTTCTATCAGCTACGAATGATTGAGAGATAGAGCATGCAAAAGCATCTCAGCTACTTTCAGAAGATCCTTACCGACCTCCTTAGCATTGGTGAGAAAGTTGAGGAGAAAACCAAGGTGCTAGTCTTGTTAGCGTCGCTTCTCTCTTCTTATGAGTTTTTGGTGACTATTTTTTTAATGAAAAAGAGCACCATTAAGATGGATGAGGTCACCACGATGATTCTGTAGAATGAAGTTCTCAGGAGGGAGAACTCAGCTTCAAGCTCAAGTAGCGGCAGCTCAGCTTTGGTGGTTTCTGGAGGAGCAAGAGGCGGTAGACAGAGCGATAGGAGGTCTCGATGAAAATGGTCTAAGTTTAGGATGAGAGATTTGAGCAAAATTAGATGTTATCGATGTGATAAGTTAGAGCATCTAGCCAAAGATTGCCTTCAACTTAAAAATCGAACGAGGGCTACTGCAGCGACGGTCAGTAGCGAGTTAGAGGATGATGTCCTGGAGATATTTGACGAGGTATCTACTTCTTTTCAGTAGTGAATTTTAGATTCTGCATGTATCTATCATGTATGTTGCAAAAAGGAGCAATTTGACTCCCTAAAGAGCAGTAAAGGCACTGTTTATCTATCGAATGGATCGAGCTGTACGATCAGAGGCATCAGGATGATCAGTTGAAGGACACATAATGGTATAGTGAGGAGATTTAGGGAGGTCTAATACATACTCAATTTCAGACGGAATCTTATCTCACTGAGCAGACTAGATTCAAGAGGCTACAGGAGGGTAGCTGATGGAAAAATTCTGAAGGTGTTGCATGGTAATAGGATTATTCTGGAGTGAAAGAAGAGTATGAGAGGACATTATTACCTGACGGAGAGCCTAGTATAAGATGGAGCTTCAGGAGCCAAGAGGAGCCCAAAGCGAGGTGGAGCTTTAGATGGAGGTGGATCAGGTATTAAATGAGAGATTCGAGAGGATGAGAGACGACGTCGTAGAGTGAAGTTCCTATTACCGCAGAAAACTTCTTCAAGCAGATTTTTGGTCAAAGTGGATACAGTTTATGATGGAGGTGGGATCGAGCAGCCTGGCTCGACTCCCACGTTTGCCCATCATAAGACAACAGGCATGCCTCAAGGTGTGGGGATGAGATGAATCATAGGCTCTCAGAGACAGATGGAGCCACATATTGAGTCAAGATGGAGATTGTTGAGATTTGATGTCTTAAGATTCGATCCATACTGAGCCCACAACGAGATTCAAGACGATGAACGAAATCCAACGAGCCTAAGAATAGTCCAAACGGAGTCCAAACGGTGAAGATATGCATGAAAGAAGGTTCGGAGCAGGTGGCACGGCCCACAAGTTGGCGGAGACCGATGGAGCCCAACGGTGGTACAGTCGGGCACGGCAGACGCATGCATGCGCAAGAGCATGCAGTCGAGTGAGTAGGCGGGCCCAACGCAGGCGCACGCACAAGACAGCCCAACAGGCGCGTGGGTGCCCAGCCCCAGCGACCTATTGCAGTCCACTGTGGACCACAGGGTACGGGTGGTCCATGGAGGCCGCATGGATCGATCACGCAGTTTATACGTGGTCCAGGGGTGTTTGTGCACGATCTGACGATTCAGATCGTGTGCGGTCATGATCGGATAGTTAGAACTCAATCCGAGCATGATCAGGCTTGATTTGAGGCTATAGTATACAATCGAATGGCTCTGATGCGAGTCAGTCATGATCGGACGGCCACAGATGGTTCTAGGATTGATTTAGACTCGGTATTCTTAGTGTAACACTATTTTGAAGATTTTGGAGCTTATATAGCTCCGATTGACGAGCCATTTATTGCGTTACGTAGCTGGTGATGTCCTGGAAGTGTAAAAAAGGCTTCAAGAAAAGTTTAAGAAAGCTTTTATGAAGATTTTGGAGCTATTTGTTGAAAGACTCTTGTACAAGAGTGGAGTGGTGAGTTTCTCTCATATTGTTGTATTTTATTCTCTCAAAGTGAAGCTTGTATGTCCCATGAAAGTAGGCTTGAGACCGATCCACGTATTTATATTATATTTTTTTATTTTATTTTTTCTTTCTTCCTACTGCAGCGCATGGTATCGGATCCTGCACAACATATAGGAGGTACAATTACTGATTCCATCCTTTCCTATTGAAGATTTAACCTATATTGAATATGTTCTTAAGGATGAGGCACTTCAATGTAGGCTTTTCTTTGGCTTGCTGTATCATGATAAACTTGAGGAGATTTGGTGATAGCAAAATAAGAGGACTCTTCTTCGAAAAAATCAGCCCATTTATTCCATACTACAAAATGCACTCCATACTCTCCATAGCTAGGAGTGTTTATGCTCAATGAAAGTGGAGGAGAACCACTGACAACTATGGAGGAATCTTATCTTTCCCTCACTGTTTTGATGTTCCCTAGATAAATCTGTATTGACTCTCACTGGTTTTGATCTCTCCCTTTGTAATTATGCTTTTCTTCTGCTAATAAAGAGATGGTGGCTATCTTGTAGCCTCCTTTTTCATCAAAAAACTATGGAGGAATCTTAACTCATAATTGCCAGCTATGTAACCCTCCCTTCTTCTTCCCTCCTTTCTCTTCTACTTCTATCTTCTCTTCACTTCTGTAAATATTCCTTTCCTTGATAAAATTCTAGGGGCAGCATCTGGCTACCACCATTCCCATCAAAAAAAAAAGAAGATAAACTTGAGGAGATCAGCAATGATTTGCAACATCTTTGTTTGAGCATTATGGCCCATGTTGCAAAGTTTAATCCCTCTATTTTTTCCTCCTAGAAAAGATTAAAAAGCTTAAAACCACTATTTTAATCTCCAACCTAAAATGCATGGACATTCGTCAGTGCATTTGCATGATTATATCCAAAATGAATCATGTCAAAACAAAGATAAAATTTTAAGATACAAAATACTCAAGTTGAATTTGATTTTTGATGGGAGGTGGAGGCGGTGCAGACAAGTGCGGACGAATGAAGTAGTTGGGAGGAACCTTGGCAAATGGTCCATCGTCATAGGTGAAGAAGAGGCCTGGCACACCCTCTCTCGGGGGCCGACGTAACCCCTTTGGATCCCAGTGCCTTCCATTTTGATGCAATAAGATGTGGGGCTAATGGTCTTTTAGAGCGAAGAGAGTCCTCTGGAGCTCCTAGTCCGAAGACTTGGAAGGAGCTATTCATAAACTGTCCTAAGACTAACAATCACCCACCAATGTGCGTCTCCTCCCATTACTTCCTGGCCAACAGCCTGGCTCAGGGTGGGATCGAGCAGCCTGGCTCGACTCCCACGTTTGCCCATCATAAGACAACAGGCATGCCTCAGGGTGTGGGGATGAGATGAATCATAGGCTCTCAGAGACAGATGGAGCCACATATTGAGTCAAGATGGAGATTGTTGAGATTTGATGTCTTAAGATTCGATCCATACTGAGCCCACAGCGAGATTCAAGATGATGAACGAAATCCAACGAGCCTAAGAATAGTCCAAACGGAGTCCAAACGGTGAAGATATGCATGAAAGAAGGTTCGGAGCAGGTGGCACGGCCCACGAGTTGGCGGAGACCGATGGAGCCCAACGGTGGTACAGTCGGGCACGGCATACGCATGCATGCGCAAGAGCATGCAGTCGAGTGAGTAGGCGGGCCCAACGCAGGCGCACGCACAAGACAGCCCAACAGGCGCGTGGGTGCCCAGCCCCAGCGACCTATTGCAGTCCACTGTGGACCACAGGGTACGGGTGGTCCATGGAGGCCGCATGGATCGATCACGCAGTTTATACGTGGTCCAGGGGTGTTTGTGCACGATCTGACGATTCAGATCGTGTGCGGTCATGATCGGATAGTTAGAACTCAATCCGAGCATGATCAGGCTTGATTTGAGGCTATAGTATACAATCGAATGGCTCTGATGCGAGTCAGTCATGATCGGACGGCCACAGATGGTTCTAGGATTGATTTAGACTCGGTATTCTTAGTGTAACACTATTTTGAAGATTTTGGAGCTTATATAGCTCCGATTGACGAGCCATTTATTGCGTTACGTAGCTGGTGATGTCCTGGAAGTGTAAAAAAGGCTTCAAGAAAAGTTTAAGAAAGCTTTTATGAAGATTTTGGAGCTATTTGTTGAAAGACTCTTGTACAAGAGTGGAGTGGTGAGTTTCTCTCATATTGTTGTATTTTATTCTCTCAAAGTGAAGCTTGTATGTCCCATGAAAGTAGGCTTGAGACCGATCCACGTATTTATATTATATTTTTTTATTTTATTTTTTCTTTCTTCCTACTGCAGCGCATGGTATCGGATCCTGCACAACATATAGGAGGTACAATTACTGATTCCATCCTTTCCTATTGAAGATTTAACCTATATTGAATATGTTCTTAAGGATGAGGCACTTCAATGTAGGCTTTTCTTTGGCTTGCTGTATCATGATAAACTTGAGGAGATTTGGTGATAGCAAAATAAGAGGACTCTTCTTCGAAAAAATCAGCCCATTTATTCCATACTACAAAATGCACTCCATACTCTCCATAGCTAGGAGTGTTTATGCTCAATGAAAGTGGAGGAGAACCACTGACAACTATGGAGGAATCTTATCTTTCCCTCACTGTTTTGATGTTCCCTAGATAAATCTGTATTGACTCTCACTGGTTTTGATCTCTCCCTTTGTAATTATGCTTTTCTTCTGCTAATAAAGAGATGGTGGCTATCTTGTAGCCTCCTTTTTCATCAAAAAACTATGGAGGAATCTTAACTCATAATTGCCAGCTATGTAACCCTCCCTTCTTCTTCCCTCCTTTCTCTTCTACTTCTATCTTCTCTTCACTTCTGTAAATATTCCTTTCCTTGATAAAATTCTAGGGGCAGCATCTGGCTACCACCATTCCCATCAAAAAAAAAAGAAGATAAACTTGAGGAGATCAGCAATGATTTGCAACATCTTTGTTTGAGCATTATGGCCCATGTTGCAAAGTTTAATCCCTCTATTTTTTCCTCCTAGAAAAGATTAAAAAGCTTAAAACCACTATTTTAATCTCCAACCTAAAATGCATGGACATTCGTCAGTGCATTTGCATGATTATATCCAAAATGAATCATGTCAAAACAAAGATAAAATTTTAAGATACAAAATACTCAAGTTGAATTTGATTTTTGATGGGAGGTGGAGGCGGTGCAGACAAGTGCGGACGAATGAAGTAGTTGGGAGGAACCTTGGCAAATGGTCCATCGTCATAGGTGAAGAAGAGGCCTGGCACACCCTCTCTCGGGGGCCGACGTAACCCCTTTGGATCCCAGTGCCTTCCATTTTGATGCAATAAGATGTGGGGCTAATGGTCTTTTAGAGCGAAGAGAGTCCTCTGGAGCTCCTAGTCCGAAGACTTGGAAGGAGCTATTCATAAACTGTCCTAAGACTAACAATCACCCACCAATGTGTGTCTCCTCCCATTACTTCCTGGCCAACAGCCTGGCTCAGGGTGGGATCGAGCAGCCTGGCTCGACTCCCACGTTTGCCCATCATAAGACAACAGGCATGCCTCAGGGTGTGGGGATGAGATGAATCATAGGCTCTCAGAGACAGATGGAGCCACATATTGAGTCAAGATGGAGATTGTTGAGATTTGATGTCTTAAGATTCGATCCATACTGAGCCCACAGCGAGATTCAAGATGATGAACGAAATCCAACGAGCCTAAGAATAGTCCAAACGGAGTCCAAACGGTGAAGATATGCATGAAAGAAGGTTCGGAGCAGGTGGCACGGCCCACGAGTTGGCGGAGACCGATGGAGCCCAACGGTGGTACAGTCGGGCACGGCAGACGCATGCATGCGCAAGAGCATGCAGTCGAGTGAGTAGGCGGGCCCAACGCAGGCGCACGCACAAGACAGCCCAACAGGCGCGTGGGTGCCCAGCCCCAGCGACCTATTGCAGTCCACTGTGGACCACAGGGTACGGGTGGTCCATGGAGGCCGCATGGATCGATCACGCAGTTTATACGTGGTCCAGGGGTGTTTGTGCACGATCTGACGATTCAGATCGTGTGCGGTCATGATCGGATAGTTAGAACTCAATCCGAGCATGATCAGGCTTGATTTGAGGCTATAGTATACAATCGAATGGCTCTGATGCGAGTCAGTCATGATCGGACGGCCACAGATGGTTCTAGGATTGATTTAGACTCGGTATTCTTAGTGTAACACTATTTTGAAGATTTTGGAGCTTATATAGCTCCGATTGACGAGCCATTTATTGCGTTACGTAGCTGGTGATGTCCTGGAAGTGTAAAAAAGGCTTCAAGAAAAGTTTAAGAAAGCTTTTATGAAGATTTTGGAGCTATTTGTTGAAAGACTCTTGTACAAGAGTGGAGTGGTGAGTTTCTCTCATATTGTTGTATTTTATTCTCTCAAAGTGAAGCTTGTATGTCCCATGAAAGTAGGCTTGAGACCGATCCACGTATTTATATTATATTTTTTTATTTTATTTTTTCTTTCTTCCTACTGCAGCGCATGGTATCGGATCCTGCACAACATATAGGAGGTACAATTACTGATTCCATCCTTTCCTATTGAAGATTTAACCTATATTGAATATGTTCTTAAGGATGAGGCACTTCAATGTAGGCTTTTCTTTGGCTTGCTGTATCATGATAAACTTGAGGAGATTTGGTGATAGCAAAATAAGAGGACTCTTCTTCGAAAAAATCAGCCCATTTATTCCATACTACAAAATGCACTCCATACTCTCCATAGCTAGGAGTGTTTATGCTCAATGAAAGTGGAGGAGAACCACTGACAACTATGGAGGAATCTTATCTTTCCCTCACTGTTTTGATGTTCCCTAGATAAATCTGTATTGACTCTCACTGGTTTTGATCTCTCCCTTTGTAATTATGCTTTTCTTCTGCTAATAAAGAGATGGTGGCTATCTTGTAGCCTCCTTTTTCATCAAAAAACTATGGAGGAATCTTAACTCATAATTGCCAGCTATGTAACCCTCCCTTCTTCTTCCCTCCTTTCTCTTCTACTTCTATCTTCTCTTCACTTCTGTAAATATTCCTTTCCTTGATAAAATTCTAGGGGCAGCATCTGGCTACCACCATTCCCATCAAAAAAAAAAGAAGATAAACTTGAGGAGATCAGCAATGATTTGCAACATCTTTGTTTGAGCATTATGGCCCATGTTGCAAAGTTTAATCCCTCTATTTTTTCCTCCTAGAAAAGATTAAAAAGCTTAAAACCACTATTTTAATCTCCAACCTAAAATGCATGGACATTCGTCAGTGCATTTGCATGATTATATCCAAAATGAATCATGTCAAAACAAAGATAAAATTTTAAGATACAAAATACTCAAGTTGAATTTGATTTTTGATGGGAGGTGGAGGCGGTGCAGACAAGTGCGGACGAATGAAGTAGTTGGGAGGAACCTTGGCAAATGGTCCATCGTCATAGGTGAAGAAGAGGCCTGGCACACCCTCTCTCGGGGGCCGACGTAACCCCTTTGGATCCCAGTGCCTTCCATTTTGATGCAATAAGATGTGGGGCTAATGGTCTTTTAGAGCGAAGAGAGTCCTCTGGAGCTCCTAGTCCGAAGACTTGGAAGGAGCTATTCATAAACTGTCCTAAGACTAACAATCACCCACCAATGTGTGTCTCCTCCCATTACTTCCTGGCCAACAGCCTGGCTCAGGGTGGGATCGAGCAGCCTGGCTCGACTCCCACGTTTGCCCATCATAAGACAACAGGCATGCCTCAGGGTGTGGGGATGAGATGAATCATAGGCTCTCAGAGACAGATGGAGCCACATATTGAGTCAAGATGGAGATTGTTGAGATTTGATGTCTTAAGATTCGATCCATACTGAGCCCACAGCGAGATTCAAGATGATGAACGAAATCCAACGAGCCTAAGAATAGTCCAAACGGAGTCCAAACGGTGAAGATATGCATGAAAGAAGGTTCGGAGCAGGTGGCACGGCCCACGAGTTGGCGGAGACCGATGGAGCCCAACGGTGGTACAGTCGGGCACGGCAGACGCATGCATGCGCAAGAGCATGCAGTCGAGTGAGTAGGCGGGCCCAACGCAGGCGCACGCACAAGACAGCCCAACAGGCGCGTGGGTGCCCAGCCCCAGCGACCTATTGCAGTCCACTGTGGACCACAGGGTACGGGTGGTCCATGGAGGCCGCATGGATCGATCACGCAGTTTATACGTGGTCCAGGGGTGTTTGTGCACGATCTGACGATTCAGATCGTGTGCGGTCATGATCGGATAGTTAGAACTCAATCCGAGCATGATCAGGCTTGATTTGAGGCTATAGTATACAATCGAATGGCTCTGATGCGAGTCAGTCATGATCGGACGGCCACAGATGGTTCTAGGATTGATTTAGACTCGGTATTCTTAGTGTAACACTATTTTGAAGATTTTGGAGCTTATATAGCTCCGATTGACGAGCCATTTATTGCGTTACGTAGCTGGTGATGTCCTGGAAGTGTAAAAAAGGCTTCAAGAAAAGTTTAAGAAAGCTTTTATGAAGATTTTGGAGCTATTTGTTGAAAGACTCTTGTACAAGAGTGGAGTGGTGAGTTTCTCTCATATTGTTGTATTTTATTCTCTCAAAGTGAAGCTTGTATGTCCCATGAAAGTAGGCTTGAGACCGATCCACGTATTTATATTATATTTTTTTATTTTATTTTTTCTTTCTTCCTACTGCAGCGCATGGTATCGGATCCTGCACAACATATAGGAGGTACAATTACTGATTCCATCCTTTCCTATTGAAGATTTAACCTATATTGAATATGTTCTTAAGGATGAGGCACTTCAATGTAGGCTTTTCTTTGGCTTGCTGTATCATGATAAACTTGAGGAGATTTGGTGATAGCAAAATAAGAGGACTCTTCTTCGAAAAAATCAGCCCATTTATTCCATACTACAAAATGCACTCCATACTCTCCATAGCTAGGAGTGTTTATGCTCAATGAAAGTGGAGGAGAACCACTGACAACTATGGAGGAATCTTATCTTTCCCTCACTGTTTTGATGTTCCCTAGATAAATCTGTATTGACTCTCACTGGTTTTGATCTCTCCCTTTGTAATTATGCTTTTCTTCTGCTAATAAAGAGATGGTGGCTATCTTGTAGCCTCCTTTTTCATCAAAAAACTATGGAGGAATCTTAACTCATAATTGCCAGCTATGTAACCCTCCCTTCTTCTTCCCTCTTTTCTCTTCTACTTCTATCTTCTCTTCACTTCTGTAAATATTCCTTTCCTTGATAAAATTCTAGGGGCAGCATCTGGCTACCACCATTCCCATCAAAAAAAAAAGAAGATAAACTTGAGGAGATCAGCAATGATTTGCAACATCTTTGTTTGAGCATTATGGCCCATGTTGCAAAGTTTAATCCCTCTATTTTTTCCTCCTAGAAAAGATTAAAAAGCTTAAAACCACTATTTTAATCTCCAACCTAAAATGCATGGACATTCGTCAGTGCATTTGCATGATTATATCCAAAATGAATCATGTCAAAACAAAGATAAAATTTTAAGATACAAAATACTCAAGTTGAATTTGATTTTTGATGGGAGGTGGAGGCGGTGCAGACAAGTGCGGACGAATGAAGTAGTTGGGAGGAACCTTGGCAAATGGTCCATCGTCATAGGTGAAGAAGAGGCCTGGCACACCCTCTCTCGGGGGCCGACGTAACCCCTTTGGATCCCAGTGCCTTCCATTTTGATGCAATAAGATGTGGGGCTAATGGTCTTTTAGAGCGAAGAGAGTCCTCTGGAGCTCCTAGTCCGAAGACTTGGAAGGAGCTATTCATAAACTGTCCTAAGACTAACAATCACCCACCAATGTGTGTCTCCTCCCATTACTTCCTGGCCAACAGCCTGGCTCAGGGTGGGATCGAGCAGCCTGGCTCGACTCCCACGTTTGCCCATCATAAGACAACAGGCATGCCTCAGGGTGTGGGGATGAGATGAATCATAGGCTCTCAGAGACAGATGGAGCCACATATTGAGTCAAGATGGAGATTGTTGAGATTTGATGTCTTAAGATTCGATCCATACTGAGCCCACAGCGAGATTCAAGATGATGAACGAAATCCAACGAGCCTAAGAATAGTCCAAACGGAGTCCAAACGGTGAAGATATGCATGAAAGAAGGTTCGGAGCAGGTGGCACGGCCCACGAGTTGGCGGAGACCGATGGAGCCCAACGGTGGTACAGTCGGGCACGGCAGACGCATGCATGCGCAAGAGCATGCAGTCGAGTGAGTAGGCGGGCCCAACGCAGGCGCACGCACAAGACAGCCCAACAGGCGCGTGGGTGCCCAGCCCCAGCGACCTATTGCAGTCCACTGTGGACCACAGGGTACGGGTGGTCCATGGAGGCCGCATGGATCGATCACGCAGTTTATACGTGGTCCAGGGGTGTTTGTGCACGATCTGACGATTCAGATCGTGTGCGGTCATGATCGGATAGTTAGAACTCAATCCGAGCATGATCAGGCTTGATTTGAGGCTATAGTATACAATCGAATGGCTCTGATGCGAGTCAGTCATGATCGGACGGCCACAGATGGTTCTAGGATTGATTTAGACTCGGTATTCTTAGTGTAACACTATTTTGAAGATTTTGGAGCTTATATAGCTCCGATTGACGAGCCATTTATTGCGTTACGTAGCTGGTGATGTCCTGGAAGTGTAAAAAAGGCTTCAAGAAAAGTTTAAGAAAGCTTTTATGAAGATTTTGGAGCTATTTGTTGAAAGACTCTTGTACAAGAGTGGAGTGGTGAGTTTCTCTCATATTGTTGTATTTTATTCTCTCAAAGTGAAGCTTGTATGTCCCATGAAAGTAGGCTTGAGACCGATCCACGTATTTATATTATATTTTTTTATTTTATTTTTTCTTTCTTCCTACTGCAGCGCATGGTATCGGATCCTGCACAACATATAGGAGGTACAATTACTGATTCCATCCTTTCCTATTGAAGATTTAACCTATATTGAATATGTTCTTAAGGATGAGGCACTTCAATGTAGGCTTTTCTTTGGCTTGCTGTATCATGATAAACTTGAGGAGATTTGGTGATAGCAAAATAAGAGGACTCTTCTTCGAAAAAATCAGCCCATTTATTCCATACTACAAAATGCACTCCATACTCTCCATAGCTAGGAGTGTTTATGCTCAATGAAAGTGGAGGAGAACCACTGACAACTATGGAGGAATCTTATCTTTCCCTCACTGTTTTGATGTTCCCTAGATAAATCTGTATTGACTCTCACTGGTTTTGATCTCTCCCTTTGTAATTATGCTTTTCTTCTGCTAATAAAGAGATGGTGGCTATCTTGTAGCCTCCTTTTTCATCAAAAAACTATGGAGGAATCTTAACTCATAATTGCCAGCTATGTAACCCTCCCTTCTTCTTCCCTCCTTTCTCTTCTACTTCTATCTTCTCTTCACTTCTGTAAATATTCCTTTCCTTGATAAAATTCTAGGGGCAGCATCTGGCTACCACCATTCCCATCAAAAAAAAAAGAAGATAAACTTGAGGAGATCAGCAATGATTTGCAACATCTTTGTTTGAGCATTATGGCCCATGTTGCAAAGTTTAATCCCTCTATTTTTTCCTCCTAGAAAAGATTAAAAAGCTTAAAACCACTATTTTAATCTCCAACCTAAAATGCATGGACATTCGTCAGTGCATTTGCATGATTATATCCAAAATGAATCATGTCAAAACAAAGATAAAATTTTAAGATACAAAATACTCAAGTTGAATTTGATTTTTGATGGGAGGCGGAGGCGGTGCAGACAAGTGCGGACGAATGAAGTAGTTGGGAGGAACCTTGGCAAATGGTCCATCGTCATAGGTGAAGAAGAGGCCTGGCACACCCTCTCTCGGGGGCCGACGTAACCCCTTTGGATCCCAGTGCCTTCCATTTTGATGCAATAAGATGTGGGGCTAATGGTCTTTTAGAGCGAAGAGAGTCCTCTGGAGCTCCTAGTCCGAAGACTTGGAAGGAGCTATTCATAAACTGTCCTAAGACTAACAATCACCCACCAATGTGCGTCTCCTCCCATTACTTCCTGGCCAACAACCGTTCTACAAAGCTTTGTGGTAGTGTGAATGGTGGACATCGAAGAGCTGGCTCGAAAACCTCTATGCTACCGAGTTATAGATCATGTCCCGTTGGATTCCTCCCTTTCAAACCTGAGGCGCGTTTCAAGTGTGGTGACTTCAGCCACTGGAAGGAGTGTAGGAATGGCCTCAAGTGCTTCCTTTGTAAAGGGGTGCATCACTTGGCTAGGAGGTGCAGTGTGAGTCAAAGGTAGATGGAGCATTCTGGGACTTTGTTTTTATCGAAAAGACCAGAGCGGGCAAAGGTCATCTTGCTTGTTGAGGACTGTCACATGCCCAATTATGCGGAGCTTGCCTGTGCTGGAGTGGTTTTGATCAACTTGATCTATAGCGGTCTTCCGTCCCATGGCCCCTCCATGGTTGCTCAAGCCCTTAAGCACATCCACCCAATCTTCAAAGGGGATCCTCTGGAGTTCGGGCACCATTCCTTCGTTGTTCTCTTCCCTTCGAGGATCTCATTGCTGCAAGCTCACAGGAGGGGTGCCAGGTGCCACAACTTCTTCACCTTCTCCATCAAACCATGGTCTTACAAAGATGGGGCAGTGCCAAGCAAGTTGAAGATGATGGTGGCGTAGGGAAGAGAACTCATACCCAAAGCAGGTGCTTGACCAAGGCAAAGCATTCATCCCTGATCCTAAGTTACCCTCCTACACCTTTGCTCCCCCTACTCTAGAACTTGAGTCGCCCTCTATGTTGGTTTCAGAGGAGATTGGAGGTCTCCGGAAACCTCCTTCCCCACCGGAGATGCATGGTTAAGAGCGACAGCCACTGGCGCACTCCACCAGAGTTGGTGGTCCTTGAGTTAGATCTTCAGGGGATGAGTGGACCCGCCAACTAGTCCCACACTATGTTGTTTTCCTCCTATTTGTTATGAGTGAACTCGCTCCCAATTTTGAATTGGTGGTCGTTCCACAACCTGCAATCACATTAATGGCTCTGGTACCAATGAGGGGCTCCATGAGTTGTTCTTTTGGTCCGAGCCTGTCGAGGATACAAGTGTGCTGAGGCCGCTGGTTTTTAACCGAGTGAAGCCTTCTAAGAAAGGAGTGGGCCATACGTAGGATTGTGACCCTGATTTTCCTGTGATAAAGAAAATGGAGATTGTGCCATTGACTGAGTTGACCCTCTGCTCCTTGATCTCTTGTTGGAACTGAGCGTCTTGTCGCCTGTGAAGGAAGTGATGGCCCACACTAGTATGTATCTTCCTCCACTTGCCATCGGTCCTCAGGCTCTTGATCCTCCCACTGGGGCCGATTCACTTGGTGCCAAATCACCTGATATCTGGTGGTGACTTCCCCTCATACGGTTAGCATGGTCTCTGCCTCCAGCTAGCATAGATCCTCTCGTATCAAAGTGGTGGATGCGGTCAAACATGCGGTGTCGAAACTTATTTCTACAAGGAGGAAGAAGAAAAGTAATAGTTTGGATGGTTTGCCATTAGACCTAAATCAACCTCTCAGCTCCTTGCCTCACCGTCTATTGCTAGATTAGGGACATGCATGCGGGTTCTCCTTCTTTGATGAGATGGCCAAGGATGTAAATTGTCACCTTGCTAGAGCTTCAAAGTGAAAAGGTGCGAGTCCAAATCTCAAGGAAATGATGGAAAGGTGCAACCATGTTGATGATTCCTATGGAGGTATCCCAGTGTCTATGTCTAGTCATTGTTGTATGCTTTTTGGTTCTGCTTGCTATTTGGTTTTCGGTTGATGATTGTTGTTGGGATGATCTTATGGTGCTATTGTGAGGCCGATGCTACTCATTGGCATGTGTCGTTGCTTTCTATTGAATCTTGTGCTTGCTCCTTTATTTTGTTGCTTATTTACACCTTGGGTTTGTCGATGGTTGGTTCTAGAGCATAATCAAAGTAGGTTGGGTGGTTGGTGTTGCTGGAGAGTTGGTCAAGGTTTGTGTGCCATTTGGTTGACTACCTAGAGGTTGTCAGCTCTATTGCTTTGGAGGAGATGGACGTGGCTTCATGAGTATTGCCTCATGGAATGTTAGGGGGTTGGGCACGACTAAAAAGAGAAGGGTTGTTAAAGATTTAGTGTTCTCATCAACTTGTGAAATCATTTTGCTTCGGGAGTCTAAGGTTTCTAATCCATCTAAGGTTTCTAATCCATCTACTTCTTTCTCTCATTTATGGGGGCTCCAAGTTGGATGGGTGGGAACACTTGAATGCAATTAGAAGCTCAGGCGGCGTCCTCGTGGGATGGAGTTCCAAGCTCTTTCTCTTAAAATCCACCTACAAGATAAAGTACTCTCCCACTGTGGAACTCATGGGCACTTGGTTACAATCCTCTCTTTTTATTAATTTGGTCTGTAGGCCCAATGAGAGGGAACTTAGGGATGAGTTCTTCCAAGACTTGCTCACTATCAGATCTATTGCTTCAAGCAGCTGGTTGTTGGTGGTGATTTTAACTTCATAAAATCTTTGGATGATCATAGAGGCAAAACTCGATGTGTGAAAGATTGTCTCTACTTTATGGAGTTTATCTCTGACCTTGATTTGGTGGACTTAGACCTTAAGGGGCATTCCTTCACTTGGAGTAACAAAAGAGATCACCCTTGTCTCACTAGATTAGATAGGTTTTTGCTTTCGCCTGAGTGGGAACTGGCATTTCCAGCTTCAATACAATTTGCTTTAGGTAGTGCAGCCTCTCTGATCATGTCCCCATCACATTGCATTGCAAGATCAAATTTGATGCCACTAGGATTTTCATATTTGAATCATGGTGGTTGAAAGAGCCTGATGTGGAGAATGTTTTGGTCTCTAACTGGGGAAGTATTAGTAATTATACGAACTCTACTGCTAGTTGGGTGGATAACCTTCGGAGACTTAGATATACATTTAAGAAGTGGTCTTCAAGGAAGAACAAAGAAATTAAGGAGTACAATGAAAAACTTCTTCATGATATCACCCATCTAACAAGGAGGAAGTGGTCGACCTCTCATCTCAGGAGTTCGAGATTAGAAAGATACTCCACCAATCTCTAGAAGAAATTTATTGCAAAGAGGAAGCCTACTGGAGACAGAGAGCTAAAATAATCTAGCTCAAAGAGGGTGATAAAAATACTTTATTCTTTCAATACTTCATTCTTTCACAAAGTGGCTTCTGGAAGGAAAAGAAGAAATCTTATTGTGTCATTGCTTGATAATAGGGTGGAGGTCTGGGGACAATAAATTATTGCTGACAAATTGCGTAGATTCTTCAAGAATCTTTTTGCACCACTTCCCAATCAGTCTTCTCTATTGACTAGAACTCCTTGTATGGTGACCAGAGGCTTGACTTTAGTAATCTGGTTTGTTCTTTTTCAATGGAGGAGACCAAGGAGGCCATTTTTTTCTTTTGTGGTACTAAAGTATCTAGTCTGGATGGCTTCTCATTTTGCTTCTTCCAAAGATTTTGGAGTCTTCTGAAAGATGATTTTCTTGTTCAGTTCAATGATTCCTATCAAGGGACTCTTGATCTTTCAAGGCTAAACTTTGTGTTTTGTCTCTCTCATCCCAAAAAAAGGAGGTCCTCTTACTCCACAAGACCTATGCCCCATTAGCCTTCTTAATAGTTCTACAAATCATCTCAAGAGTGCTGACAAGGAGGCTCTCTTGTTTCTTACCTGAGCTGATTC
This sequence comes from Elaeis guineensis, assembly GCF_000442705.2. Classification (NCBI taxonomy): domain Eukaryota; kingdom Viridiplantae; phylum Streptophyta; class Magnoliopsida; order Arecales; family Arecaceae; genus Elaeis; species Elaeis guineensis. The sequence continues at coordinate 30,199,765 of NC_025998.2, read as the reverse complement.
CAATCAACCTTTGTGGAGGGGAGTCTTATTATTGAAAATTTTATTTCTGCGAAATGCTTGCTTACTGTAGAAGATCCAAGGAAAAAGATATGCTATGTAAGCTTGATTTTGAAAAGGCCTTTGACAATTTGGATTGGAATTTCTTGATAGAGCTTATGGAAGAAAGAGGGTTCCCAAGTAGATGGATTGGATGGATTAGGATGCTTCTCTCTTCTGCCCCCATGGCCCTGTTGATTAATGGACACCGGGGAAATGATTTGTGTAAGAAAATATTGAGATAAGGAGACCCACTTTCACTACGTTTGTTTATTCTTACAGTGGATGTGCTTTCTAGACTGCTTAAAAAAATCGGTGATTTGAGACTTATTGAAGGTATTGGGCTTATGGAGGAGTTTAGAGGAATCAGAAGTCTACGATTTGCTGATGACACTCTTCTTATTTATTCTAAGAAGGTGCATAGCTTGTTGGCAGCCAAGGCACTTCTCTTTGCCTTCGAAGGGGCTTCCAATTTGAAAATCAACTTTCATAAAAGCAGTGTTTATTGTCTCAATGTGGCTAATGAGGAACCTATTAGGATTGCCTCTTGGATGAATTGTAAGTTGTGCTCTATGCCGTTCAGTTACCTTGGTGGTTGGCTTCCTCTCATTGAAAAGCTCCAATCAAGGCTTGCTTCATGGAAAGACAGGTTGCTTTCCTTTGGAGGTCGCCTAATCTTAGTGAACTCCATCTTGATGGCACTACCTACATATTATATATCAGTTTATCGATTGCCAAAATAGGTCATTAATATGATCAAGCGATTGAGAAGGGCCTTCTTTTGGAAAAGCAATGATTCAATTAGTGGGTTCTATTGCTTGGTTAACAGGGATGGCATTTGCAAATCAAAGGAGAAAGGAGGCCTTGGTGTAAACAATTTCGATCAGTTGAATCAGGCTCTTCTTTGTAAATGGGCATGGAGGTTGATGGCCTTTCCAAACCTCTTGTGGGCAAGGCAAATTAAACGAGCTTACTATCCTAGACTGAAGTGGGGGATGAGAGCTAAAAAGAATCTTGCATAGCTGTCTCCTATTTGGCATGACATTAGCCGTATCACGGAGGCCTTCTAGAATTGTGTCCCTTTAATCTGGTTAATAGGGCAAATGTTCATTTTTGGGAGGATGCTTGGTTGGATCATTATTCTTTGTTTGAATAATTCAGTGATCTTTATGCTCGAGCACTCAAGAAAAATATATTAGTTGCATCTTATTGGAGTTGGAGAATACTTGATTGGAGGGTCAATGTTTGCGGACCTTTATCTCTGGAGGAATCTAATCAACTGGACTATCTTCACAATAGTCTTTCCCATGTCTTGCCAACCTGTGTAGCTGGTGCGACACCATGGAAGCTCACCATAGTGGGGGGTACTCAATCTCCTCTTATTACTCTTTAAATAATGGAGGGCTGAGGTGCCCTTACTAGAGTGTTCTTTCAAGGCAGCGGTCCCCAGAGAGTTAAAATTTTTATTTGGTTAGCACTAAAAATAAGGGGCATACTTATGAGGTGCTTGATAAGAAGGAATGGAATATTGGCTTTCATGCACACTTTAAGACACAAGACCTGAAACGATCCATCATTTTATGGCATGGTACTCCTTTGTTCGCTTCGTTTGGAGAAAGTTAAAGATCCAACTGAATTTGAGATTTTGGCCCATCAATTTGCATGATTTTTGGTCGAGTTGGAGGAAAAAAAACTGGAAAATGCTTAGTAGTTGTGCAGAAAATTAATAGCAGCCATTTGCTGGAGTCTTTGGATAAAGAGAAACAACCGAATTTTTCAAAGGAGGACGAGCTCAATTTACATCACGTTGCAGAAAATTCTTCATCTTTATCAGTCTTGGGACCATCTTTGTTCAAAGGTGAAGAAGAAATTACATGTGCAGCTCTGGGCCCAGCTTGCTTTCCTCTCTGCCGGCAATTCTGTGTCTGTCTTCAACTCCACCCAACATTGTGGTCTGATATCTGTTTTGGTTCTTATACCTTTTCTTGTGCTTGTTTTGGGCTACTGTTGACCCTTTCTGTTCCCTGAAACATCCCCTGTTTCAGGGGGGCAAGCCTTGTAAAGGTTCTTCTTTCATTTAATAATACTGGGAGGAAGCATTTGTGTTAGGATTTGATACCTCAAGATTCAGCCCATATTGAGCCCACAGCGAGGTTCGCAGTGAAAAACGAAGTCCAACGAGACCAAGATCACCCAAAACGAAGCTCGGATGGAGGAGATACGAGCTTTTGAAGTCGGCACAAAACCCGAGGCGGCGGAGGACCGCCGGCGGTCGGTGGTGGGCCGGCAGAGTGGCGGCGGTGCGCGGCCCAGCGGGCGGGCAACCCAGCAGGGCACGCGGCCCAGCCCTCGCACAAGCGCGGCCCAGGCCCGCGCGTGCGGGCTGGCCCAGGCGCCCTGCCTGGGCCCTGTTCTCCGGTCCACGGGTGGACCTGTGGACCGCGTGGGCATTTCCCATGCGTTTTTCATAGTCCACGGCACTATTCCGTGGACCAGAGTACTATCGGAGAGCCCAGGTGACTCCCGATCTTGATCCGATGGTCTGGGACATAATTTGGGTTGATTAAGGACTCCTAAACCTAATCTAAACCCTGTTTAAGCTCCTTAAAAGGCCTGTGACGCACAAGAAAGAGGAGTGGTCCAGTTTTTTGCAGAGAGCGCCGTGCAGAACCTGAAGAGAAGAGAGAGAGAGGCGTGAGGCTGCTGTGAGAGAAAGAGTAGGGCTCTTAAACAGCGGACGCCAGGCACTTCAGGGGTTCAGGGGGTCTTTCAAGAAAGAGAGAGCTTTTAAGAGGGAACTTCTAGAGAGAGAGAATTGGGTGTACAAGGGTTGAGGGTGAGGTCTCCTCTTGTAAAATTTCTTTTTCACAATGAAGTTTGCATGCCCCATGGAGGCGAGCCCTTTTGTGGCTGATCCACGTATTTTGGTTGTTTTGTTTTGTTTCTTCTTTCTTCCTGCTGCATCGCGTGGTACTGAAAAGGTTTTGGAAGGTGGTATCCAGACCAGACATCCATCCAACAAGTGGTATCAGAGCAAGGTGGTACAAGAATGCAGATTGCAGCGGTGGTAAGCAAGACTAAAGATGGAGAAGACAGGAACAATCAAGATGGAGATCAACAAGTTTGATGGTAAGAGCAATTTCTCCTTGTGGCAGGCAAGGGTGAAGGACGTGCTCATCCAACAGGGGTTGATTGATGCTCTCTTGTGCGATGAGAAGTCGACCACCATGGAGGTGCGGGATTAAAAATGACTACAGATACAGGCAGTGAGTACCATCCACATGTACCTGACGGATGAGGTGGTGATCCATATGTTGAGCGAGATTTTTTCGACGGTATTGTGGTCGAAGCTCGAGGAGTTGTATATGACGAAGTCTCTCACCAATACTATTTTTCTCTAGAGGCAGTTCTACCAACTGCGGATGACTGAGAGACAGAGCATGCAGGAGCATCTAAGTCACTTCCAGAAGATCCTCACCGACCTCCTCAGTGTTGGTGAGAATGTTGAGGAGAAGATCAGGGCGCTGGTTTTACTGACGTCGCTTCTCCCTTCGTACGAGTCCTTGGTGACTGCTCTTCTAGTGGGAAAAAGCACCATCAAGATGGATGAGATCACCATGGCGATACTTCAGAATGAGGTTCTCAGTAGGGAGAACCCAGCTTCGAGCTCAGGTGGCGGTAGCTCAGCTTTGGTGGCTTCTGGAGGTGCAGGAGGCGGTAGACAGAGTGATAGAAGATCGCAACGAGGGCGGTCCAAGTTCAGGAGGGACTTGAGCAAAATCAGGTGTTACCGATGTGAGGAGTTGGGGCATCTAGCCAGAGATTGCCCTCAATTCAAAAATCGGACGTGGCTGCTGCAGCGACGGCTGGCAGCAATTCAGATGGAGATGTCCTAGAGATATCTGATGAGGTATCTACTTCTTCCCAACAGTGGATATTAGATTCTGCATGCCCCTATCATGTATGTTGCAGAGAGGAGCAGTTTGACTCCCTGGAGAACAGTGAGGGCACTGTATATCTGCCGCATGGATCGAGCTGTGTGATCAGAGGCATTAGGATGGTCAGCTGGAGGACACATGACAGTGCAGTGAGGAGATTGGGGGAGGTCCGATACATACCTAATTTCAGATGAAATCTTATCTCACTTAGCAGACTAGATTCGAGAGGCTACAGGATGGTAGCTGATAAAGGAATCCTGAAGGTGCTATGCGGCGATAGGATTGTGCTAGAAGGGAAGAAGGAGAGCAGAAGATATTATTACCTAGCGAGGAGCCCAGTACGAGGTGGAGCTTCGGGAGCCAGGTGGAGCCCAGAGTGAGGTGGAGCTCCAGGAGGCAGATCGGACATGAGACAGAAGACTCGGAAGGATGAGAGGCGACGTCGCAAGGTAAGATTCCTATTGCCGCAGGATGATGCCCCAAGCAGATCTTAGGTCAGGAGAAGCACAGCATACGACGGAGATGGGATCGAGCAGCCTGGCTCGACTCCCATGTTTGTCCATCCATGATCAGCAGGCGATTGCCCCAGGGCATGGGGGCGAGGAGATCCAGAAGCTCTCAGAGTTTGGAAGAGGCCAAATATCGAGTCGAGGTGGAGATTATTAGGATTTGACACCTCGAGATTTAATCTACATTGAGCCCATAATGAGATTCATGGCGAAAAATGAAATCCAACGAGACCAAGATCACCCGAAACGGAGCTCAGATGGAGGAGATATGAGCTTTTGAAGTCAACACGAAACCTGAGGTGGCGGAGGACCGCCGGCGGCCGGCTGCAGGCCGACAGAGCGGCGGCGGCGCGGCCGCAGGCGGCGGCGTGCGGCCCAGCGGGCGGACGGCCCAGCCGGGCATGCGGCCCAGGCGGGCACGCGGGCCGACCCAGGCACCCTGCCTGGGCCCTATTCTCCGGTCCACCATGGACCGGGCGGTCCACGGGTGGGCCTGTGGACCGCGTGGGCATTTTCTATGTATTTCTCGCAGTCCACGGTACTATTCCGTGGATCGAAGTACGATCGGAGGGCTCAAGTGACTCTCGGTCTTGATCCGATGGTCTAGGACATGATTTGGGTTGATTAAGGACTCCTAAACCTAATCTAAACCCTGTTTAAGCTCCGTAAAAGGCCTGTGACGCACAGGAAAGAGGAGTGGTCCGGTTTTTTGCAGAGCGAGCCGTGCGGAACCCGAAGAAAAGAGAGAGAGAGGCATGAGACTGCTGTGAGAGGAGCAGGGCTCCTAGACAGCGGACGCTAGGCACTTCAGGGGTTCAGGAGATCTTTCAAGAGAGAGAGAGCTTTTAAGAGGAGAACTTCTAGAGAGAGAGAATTGGGTGTACAAGGGTTGAGGGTGAAGTCTCCTCTTGTAAAATTTCTTTTTCACAGTGAAGTTTGCATGCCCCGTGGAGGCGAGCCCTTTTGTAGCTGATCCACGTATTTTGATTGTTTTGTTTTGTTTCTTCTTTCTTCCTGCTGCATCATGTGGTACTGAAAATGTCTTGAAAGGTGGTGTCCAGGCCAGACATCCACCCAATAATTTGCTTCTTCCCATTTCACCTCAAAAAAAAAAAAAAAAAAAAATTTCTGGCAACCTATTGTCTCCTCTAATTGTTGTTCTTTATTTTTATTTTTATTTTTTTCTTTTTTAAAGTTCCCCTCACTCTAATGTAATCATAGTTTTATGCATGTTTTTTTTTTTTGTCATGCTGGAAATTAAATCATATTGTGCATTATTTTTCTTCTTTGATGCTGCATGGATTATGATGTGAAATTGGTTAGCAGAGTGCTCTTCAACATCAGAATCCAACGGTTGCTTTGTGTATTTGTGCAAGTTCACATGGGGTATTTTCTGAAGAATTATGATCACGGCATATGATATCCGACATACAACGCACTGAACCTGGCTGATTTGTTCTCTATATTGTGATTGGATGATTAAAAAAATAAGTCCATGCTAGTTACTAGTGGCGTACAATCATGTCATTTAGGCAGCACTTTCTCATCATCTTGCTCCTGATTGGTCCTCATATTTTCATATGTTTTGCGCGCACATCCATTTAGCCACTTAGTTGTCTTCCCTTCTATCCATCCCTCCCGACTAGAGAAGCTCTAAGCCAAGCTCTAGCCATGAACGATGCAAAGGTTTATCTGGTTGCGGTTCTGATAAGTTTAATACGTGTAGGCAATGGTATTCTCACCAAGGCTGCCTTCAACACAGGCATGAGCACTATTGTCTTTGTGTTCTATAAACAAGCACTTGCAGCTCTGTTCTTGGCTCCCATTGCATTTGTACTAGAAAGGTACTCCTTCCTCCCCCTCCTAAAAATTCCATTCTTTAGTAATTCTGTATTCATGGATCATCGAAGAATTTTGTTATTCAGGAAAAGAGCTCCACCCCTACCATTTATGGTTTGCTTCAAGATTTTCATGCTTTCTTTGGGGTAAGTTTCTGACTTTTGATAGCCATCAAGTAATTTAGTTCAAGCACTATGAGTACTTTTTGCCGTGTATATAGTCTATGAAGAACAAATCATCTCTTGCGTTCCAATTTTCTACTCATATATCCACACAAAAATTTCATTCTGCGCATCTACATTAATTAGTTTGAAACACAATGGTTCTTTTTATGTGATGATGTCCTTCGTACTACGTGTTGTGGAGTTGACCCACCGACCAAAATGACCCCTCTTCTTGGGGCGCACCTAAGGCAATTTGGCGAATTTATACTATATGCGGGCCTAGGTTCTTAACCTCGCACTGATTTCAAACCGTCAACTCAATTAGCCATGCGGGGTGAAGCCCGCGATGGACAGGCATGACTAACAACCTAGATTCGAAGGTTAGCGGGTGGATTTTTCTCCCCACTGAATGGCCAGAACATGGTCCAACGGCCTAAAGAATCAAACCTAATAATTTATAGATTCCGACTAATAGCCTACGGCTTAACTTCTTTATAAAAAAAGGTATGAAGGAGACACTCAGATAAGCAAATTAAATAGGAGGAAGAGGAGAAGAACACTCCGCTCTCCCACACCTCTCTTTTTCCTCTACTATTCTCAAGCTCCAGTTAATTTAGGCATCGAGGGTCTCCTATCGGAAAACCTCCGATATATGTGGACTTTCTTTGTTGGTTCCCTCCAGTATCTCGGTTACTGGATAGCATCCTATCTTAGCCACATCAGCATCTAATTGGAGTCTTGTAGCAACAAATTGGTCCTAGAGAAAGGGGTTAGTCTCCTTTAAGAGGAAAGAGAGTATGGTGCGGATGAGAGCACACAACTCCACTACCTTCCATCGACAATCCATCCATTGTAGCTAGAGTAGTACTACCCGCTGGTCCATTGCTGTGAAACCCCCCGCCACAATAGACCTGTTGCCGCTCGATGCCCTGGCTCACCAAATCTAGGCACTATCTAGCACCGTGTAGCCTCCAATAAGTGAAAGACCAGTAGCAGCACGTGGAGCCAAATCCTCAAGTGGCTCCTTCCCGTCGCAATCGACGACCTCATTCCCGAAGCTTAAGATCCGCTCCTTGACAACACTCTCATCATTCCCCCACCTCTATGGGTTGGCCCTCCTTTCGTTAGAGCTTGAGGGAGGAGGCTTGGTCGAGAGGCTCTTCCTTTACTAGAGATTTGACCCCGACCTACTCCCTTAGGCCTGAAAAATTGTAGTGAGAGGAGGAGCTCAAAAAAAAAGTCTAAGATATCGAGTGTTGTTTTGGTGAAATTGGATCAAAGCTCGATAGAGCAACGATAGCCTTGACTTCAACTCTCAACCACCTTTCTTCTGAGCAATCTTAAGTGAGCTGATCTCAAGCCAATTCAAAATGCCTCAGGTGGAGCCGAACAATAGCTCCACTAACCCTCTTATTACTTGGAGGGTTATAGGACCCTCATGATGCTGCAAGGAGCCTCGAATGCCCTACTTTGCCTTACCTTCCTAGCCATCCTCAGAAATTTGGCATAGACACGGTATTTAAGACTCCAATCTGGATCCATCTATTCATTCGAGCAGCTTGGCAGGCTGTTCGTGTTAGTTGTATACTTTAGAAGTCAATATGGCAGACATATTATATTTTTTTAAAATATATATTTGTATTAAATTATTGATTATCAATAAAATAGTATTTTTCTATCCATTCTTATGTCATGTATCCGAGAATCATCCAAAAAATTAATAACTTAAAGACAATATTCTTAAGAGTTGAGAATTAAGATATGTGTGATTAACTCCTAAATTACATTTGATCAATGAATCATCATGGAGATGGTGATTGATCTGATTAGATCGGTGCACAAATCACTTTTCTCGAGGTAGATGAGTCTCGAGTCTACAGTGTGGAGATACTGACTGAGAGTGCGGATGATTATTGAAGAATATCGGTACTAAACGTGACTATACAAGAGATCACATAGATGTTTACTCACTCGTCAGTAATCTTCTCAATGCTGTGATTGTGTGAATGGTTCTTTGACTTGTAGTGCTTGGCTGCTCAAAATGGGATTGCTATACTTTGACTGCATATAAACATGATCTCCTAGCCATTTAGATCTTTGTAGTGTATATTAGCTACAGTAGATTCATTGTAGGAGTAGGATGCACATCTAGATGGGATCTATTGATCTTAGTAGATAAAGATTTGTTCTATGAGATTTGAGAAGCTGAGTTCTTAAGTCTATGGCCACAGTAAGATGATTGATGAAAATTTATGAGTTTCATGATTTGGACTCGAGTTAGTTAATATTTTATATGATAGATGCTGGAATTTGATGAGTTTTCATAATCCCTATCTTGTCGGAACTCACGTTAGAAGAATTGAATTACATAGTAACTATACTTAGGGTTCTATTTATTCTATTTACTGGATTGCCATCACATACTGTTAGGCGTCACTAGTGGATTGTGAGAGCTTACTAGAATCATTCTGGATTGATGATCCTTGTTAGGTGAGAGTTGAAAATATTCCAATCTTTGAAAGATATTTTGATAATACTATGATGGAGATCATGGTGTGTCTCACTACTAGATAGAACAGAACTTATGGGGTCACACATAAAAAGAGATTTGATTAGATCGAATGATTGGATCATGGTCAAATTATCAATATGATTGATGATTTGGATCAATTTGTAAAACTTACAAGTAGAGGATCTGCTAATAGTTAGCAAGGAGGATTTAATTGTGATTGTTACAATACAATTTGATGAGATCAAATTAAGATTAAGTTTTAATTAATTAAATCAGATTTAATTTGATTAGATTTGACCTAATTGAGCATTTGATTTTCAAATTTGAATCCTAATTAGATTAGGATTGAGTCTAGCTCGAATTATAGGCTCAAATCGGATTCGAATTGGATTCAAATTGAGCCCGAATTGAATCCAAGTTGGTTTACTAGCTAGAGTCCCAGATTTATTGGGACTCTCTCTCTCCTCTCTCTCATCAGAAAAAAGAAGCATGCATGGGGATGCGTGCCCCCTTCTTTAGCATGCGTAAGAAAGAGAGAGAGTTCCCACCCTCCTCCTTATGCTTATCCTCTTAGCCACACACCATTTTAGATTTGAATGAAGGGTTCATTCAAATGTTTGATAAGGATGAGAGTTCATTTGAACTTAAACCCTTATCATGATAAGATTAGATCTTATCCTCTCCTCTTTGTCGCCCAGAGTGGAGACCAATACTAGATTGGCTTCGCACAAGAAAATGGATAAGGAGAGGGGACGCACATCCAAGTGTTGTCGCCCCCTCCTAAGTTTCTTTCTCTCCACGCCAAATTTGGATGAGAGTCATTCAAATTTGTGATAAGGATTAAGTTCATTTGAACTTGAATCCTTATTTGATAAGGCTTTATCCTTATCTCCCCTTGGCCGCCATCTATAAAAGGAGGGGAGCTCTTAGGCATCTAATAAAATAAGAGTGCTTCTTATTTGGGCATGTGAGAGGTTGTGAGTTCTCTTCGAGAGAAATCAGACTTTGGGCATGGGCTTTCTCTTCTTGGGCATGAGCTTTTGTGAGACAGAGAAGAGATCAGAGCAAGAAAGAAAGGAGTCCTCTCGCTGCATCTCTACTTCTTTCATAGATCTTCAAATCATCTTCTATGAGAGTCAAAGAAGGAGTGAAATCTGAAAGACAGCTAGCACCTCGATGATCTCGGACACTTCTAATCTGCATCAGTCCTATATGGATATTCGTAGAGGTCGGACGTATGTGCGGCTTCATCGAAAGCTGAAGACATCCTCAGATCCAGATCTTAAAGAAGAAAATTAATGCTTCAGGTAGGTGATTTGATCATCAAATTTTATTTTTATTTTAAATTAGATACATACTCATCTTATCTTCATCATATGAACTAGATCCACAGGTGTTATATTAGATCTATGTATGCATAGATTAAAATAGTTTTAATCTAATCTTCTACTCTCTATTTTGAAAAAATTTTGAAAAATCTACATGTATGACACCTCAAAACCCAATAGTTCATTATCCACTTTGGCAGCAACCAAGCTCAATGAAGAAATATTAACAGCATCTTCTCTCTTTGAAAAGAAGAGGGCAAGTCCTTGCGTGACTATATCGTATGCTTCAATGCCACCACACTAGAGGTGCACAATCTCGATGAGTTGGTAGCAATGTCGGTGCTTAAAAGAGAACTATGAAATGAGTACCTCATCTTCTCCCTCAGCAAGACTTTTCTAAAGGATTACACCAACCTACTAGCCTAAGCCCGAAAATACACCCAAGTGGAGGAAGCTCTAGTGGTGCATAAATAGGTAGAAGGAAAGAAGGCCTCCAGCAAGAGGAGAGGTCAAGAAGATCCTCATGCGGCCTGAACTGAAGGAGAATCCTTCCAACCACCAAAGAGCTACAAACCGAGGAGCCCACCCTAGTCATTTGATAGCTACACCCCTCTATCCACCCCTCGATCCCAGATCCTAATGGATATCTAGAAACAGAAGTATCGACTATGGCTTAAGCCAATGAAGTCTCCTCCGAATAGGAGGAATAGGAGGAAGTATTATCACTTCCATCATGACCATGACCATGATATCAAATAATGTCTGCAGCTTAAGGACGAGATGAAGTGCTAATCCGAAGAGGTTACCTCAATAAGTACATTCAGAAGCAATAAAATCAAGTATCTGATGAGGAAAATAATGACAACTAACCAATGGCTGGCATCATCAACACTCTCTGGCTTCACTAGTAGTAGGGGGAAAAGATCAAACTGAGGAAAAAAAAGAGAGTATGCGGGGGGCATTGTTTTCTTTTTAATAATAATTTTTAAGGAGAATACTCTCCTCATAATAATGCTTTCATTATATTACTGATGATAGCAAATCATAATGTAAAAAAAAATTAGTTTATAATGAAAGTATGATGATATCTTATTTTATGATGCTCTTTGAAGGATAAAATTGCATAATGACTAAGGGGAAGCATGTGCTAGAACAAGGTCAAATAAGGCTCGATCCCAATAAGCGCGCTTTTGACACAACCTCAAGAAGGCTTCTAGAGTTCATGACAACCAAACGATGAGCCAACCCAAGAGCAAACCAAGGGAGCTGAGACCCCTTGCTGGATCTACTATGTGGACGAAGCCTCGAATCTTCTGAGGCTCGAGGACTAAAGGTGTTCAGTGTTTGTGAAAATGCAAAGAAGTTCTCTGAGGCCTCCCAAAGTCTGGAGGTCTAATGGATACAGAAGATCCGAAGACATTCAAGTCGATGCCTTACCTTGCCTAGCCACTAGGCACCCTTGCCTACGTGCAAGTTGAAGTAGATGCCATGATAATGATGAGGAAGGAGGTAACCCTCCGTGGGCTCCGTATAGCGCTTAAGGCCGACAATGATGATAATGAAGGGACTAACCCTTCAAAAACCCCACACGACTGCTTAAGGCCAACAACGATGATAATAAAGGGGCTAATTCGGAAATCCATACGGCGGCTTGAGGCCGACAATGATGAAGATGAAAAGGGCTAACCTTTTGGAGATCCCATGCAGCTGCTTGAGGCCAACAATGATGAAGATGAAGGGGCTAACCCTCCAAAGATCCCACATGGCCACTTGAGGTTGATAACGATGATGATGAAGGGGCTAACCCTCTGAAAACTCCACATAGCCACTTGGGACCGACAATGATGATAATGAAGGGGTTAATACTCTGAAACTCCGTACAGTAATTTGAAGTTGCCAATGATGAAAGTAAAGGGACTAACCCTCTAGGACCCCACTTTGAAGAGGAAGAAATTCTGAAAGACACACAAAGAAAATATCACAAAGGAACACTTCATTCAAAAGATTCATACACATTCTAAAAAAATTTATTACAAATCAACCTATTCAAGTAAGGCTTATTACAACAAAGAAAGAAAAAAATACAAAGCTCGGGCTCGATCATCTTCCGTAGGCTCAATCGGCATCCTCGAATGAAAAATTGAAGGCCGCTTGATGCCATCCTCAACATGCACACAAAGAAAAATCCTCTTCTAATAATCACCGACCCCGCTAAAGGATATAGGGATGATATAACCTATTTCTCCTCAAAAATCTGTCTACTCTAGGATATTCCTTCAAGGAGGGGGGGAAGCTATCTTGGGAGAGATAAAAGATAGTCCTCTAGAAAGGTCCAAGATCTCTTTGTGCAGGACAAGGCATTAGAAGCTCCCAGGTGCCTACCCTTGCGGCTCCATGGCTAGAGAAGCAGAATTTTTCACTACCTCCCATGTCAAAGTAGGATGCTTACTGATGCATTCCCTTGAGGTGCTTTGCGGCTAACCAAGGGTAAGAGAAGATTCCTCCAGATAGAGGAAAGTGCCACGATCTCTTAATACCGGATGATGAGATGGCGCCACCATAACATTGCGGAAGATGACCATGGCAAGACTAGCCTCAAGCAAGAATCCTATAGACATAAGTCAACGCACACCCCTATTGACCACATGATATGTGTCATTACCCGAAGGGCTCAGAGACCACATCCCCTTGAAAAAAGAGCTCTAATTGTCCTTTCCAATGTACCACCCCTATCAGAAGTGTCAGTATTAAAGGCCATGCCCCCAAAGCCTCCAAATTATATGGTTTCCACTGCACAATCCCGAGATGGATCATTTTCTCTGATCCACAGAGGGTGGTACGGTGCCTATCAACATCCAACATGTGGCACACAAACAAGCCCATAATTTTTAGAACTTTGCCTACCATATACTGCTAAAGTGAGTACTTCAAGAAGAATCAAGGGAGACCCTAGCTCAGGCACGGAAACCGACCCATCTAAGTCATCCGAGCCCTTGATCACGACAAAAGCCAATCAGCACAACTACCAAGAAGAAATAAGGGACATCATTTGGAAGGTAAGACACAATAAAGAGATATATTTTATTAATGAAAGTCCATTACAATAGTTTGTGTCAAAAAAAAGGAGAGAGAAGGCACCGAAAGCAACTACAAAAAGAAAGAGTCTTCAGACATGAGCGAGGCAGTCTTAATAGCATTCCCGAAGCTAGGAGCTGGGGCTTCAGTTGAAGCAGGCTCAAGTGAGGCAAAATCATCATCGTCTGATGAAAACACCCTAACCTCATTATCACTATTCCGAGGTAAAGATGTCTCAGGTCCAACTTGAGGACCATCCGATGCAGCATGGAAGTCATATATTTAGGCATCTGAGGATGTCTCGATGACTTATTGTCAAAATCCGTTGAAATCTTGTACTCTTTGATGCATTTGGATCTGGCCATGGTAATAACTTTCACCTTTTCCTCCTTTGCCTCTGCCTCTGCCTCGATGAACCTCAACTTCTCCTCGGCTATCTTTCTGGCCTCTTAGGTGATTTGCCTCATCTCCTCTGTGGCCCTTGCCAAGGCTTCAGGCATCCAGAGTTTTTAATTGAGGACAGCAATGTCATGCGCCAACTACATAAAAAAACAAAAGTTAGAAAGTCATGATCAAAAGTCAAGAAAAGCATGAGAACTAGCGACTCACCCAAGAAGACTGGCATAAGAGGCCCCTACAACCTCATCTAAGGGGCAACACCCCCTCTCCAACCCATTGATCGACACCAAAATCGACTCCATTAGCTCCCAAGCAAGCTGATGGTCTTGAAACATGAAAGCATCCCTCTGCATCAACTTCACAATGGTGGCAAACCCCCTTCACCTTTGGGTAAGGAAGGGTCCACCCCAGGCCTCACTGACCCGCTTAACATCCCTGGGGGAGGCTGGGCCCACCTTGAAGGAAGAGAGGGAGCCGAAGTGACTCTGAGGCTACTAACACAACAGACTATGACAACCCGATCGCTATCGACTCATCCCAGTCCCCACCGAGTTTACATCCAATGCCCTCAGGAATCATAATAGAATGGGAGCAGGAACCCCTAGTTGGGTATCCCTTGACTTCTTTGACAAGGACTCTCAATCGGAAGTCCTCTTCACTATCAACTTGATGGATGAGAGCGACAGTTTCATTATTCCAAGACCATAGATAAAGGATCAACTGAAAAGCGAGATGATCACCAGCATCAATGAAATGATGTCAACAAGAGGAAGAAAGAGTCTTCCTCTGACAATCACAATAACATGAGAACAACTAGCAATTGGATGGCAAAAAATCTAACCAAACGAATGGTCTATTTATACTGACCACCGATAATATAGATTTAGCTATCAAATCATTAGATCTTGCCACTTCAGCAGTATTGAGAGCAACAAATATCGCGGCTCTTCTTCACACCCTTCTCAAATCGAGCCGCATGAGACAATCTACAAACTATGTCTCGAAGCTTATCAGTACCTAACACATGATGAGTCCCAATGAATCCATGAACAATCTCCAGATTTCTCTCCAAGGCATTATTCTGTGACCCCTCGAGCTCCCTTCTCTAATAATGATGGAATAGATCACGAAGCGGCACATAATTAACCCTCAGAAACTCCTTCCTTCAAGTATATATAGTAAAACAGATGCTTCCAATAGGGAATAGAATCGACAATCAGCTACCAGATCAACTTTTTCCTTTGTTCAAAGCCATAAAGCCACTTCAAACTCAAAAGTAGGGGGCAAGTGTTGTGGAGGTGACCCATCAACCAGAATGACCCCTTCTCTTAGGATGCACCCAAGGCGACTTGACGAAGTCACATCAGATGCAGGCCTGGGACCTCGACCTCGTATCCATTTCAAATTGCCAACTCAATTAGCCATGTGGGTGAAGCCCACGATGGACATCCACGACAACAACCTTGATTCGAAGGTTAGTAGGTAGATTTTTTTCTCACTGAATGGTCAAAACATGGCCCAACGATCTAAAAAATCAGTTCTAATAACCTATAAATTTGACTAACAGCCTACGGCTTAACCTCTTTATAAAAGAGATATGAAGGAGACCCTCAGGTAAGTAAGTTAAGGAGGACAAGGAAAAGTATACTTCGCTCTCCCAAAATCCCTCTCTATTTTCTCTACTGTTCTCAAGCTTAGGCTAACTTAGGCATCAGAAGATTCTCCATTAAAAATCTCTGACGTGTGTGGACTTTCTTTGCAAGTTTTCTCTAGCATGTCGATTACCGGATGGCATCCTACCCAACAATATCAATATCCGACGAAGTCTTGCAACAACACTATGGCTCTAGCATCTCTCTATAACAAACAAAAAGTTCTCAAACATACAAGAAACTGCAAATTAATTTATTGCACTAAAGTTATTCATGTTTTTCTAACATTTATTTTTTTTGTGTGGTTAGGCTTACGGTTAACGCCAACATAACCTCCCTTGCTCTTGATTATACTTCAGCAACATTGGCAGCTGCAATGAAAAATTTCACTCCTGTGCTTACTTTCATTTTGGCTATTCTATTTCGGTATGGCTCAATCTCGCTATGCACATGTCCTAGTATTTTTTAAAAATAAGCAACTAGTAACAATGGACTTTTTGTAGAAGATTGTTGTTCTATTTTATATTGATAAGAAAAGAGAACCTTTGGATCTACAAACTATGCTATAGCTCAGCTATTTGCATGTTTCGTTCTTTTAATCAGGAAGAGGATTAAGTTGGGGCTAAGCCTAAGAAGCATTTCTGAAGAATTTAATCCAAACAATTCTAATTGGCCACCAACAACTGTTCTCAACCAAAAGAAAAAGGCAAAAAGGGGGCATCTACAACTATCATCTTGAAAAAGAGGCTTGTGAGAGTTCATAAAGTTTTATTCCATTTATTATAGTAATATGCAATATTTTTTCAGAGAAACAATAGTATACAAAATAGAAAGATGAATGACTACTACAAACCTATCACTCATAGTATGAGGAATATGTAGGCATATGTTTAGTTTATATTAGCTATACACTAGATAGATCTTGAGTACTTATATAAAATCAAGGAATCCAAATAATATCTTCAACTTATCTTTTCAGATGAAGTTTAGATTGTGCAAGTACTATGAAGACGACTCATCAGCACATGGCCTATATAGACTAGGAGATACCATAGCATGGGCTTATTGGACTAATCAAAAGCTGGTCGTAATGCTTGTAATTAAATTTTAATGGATTTAGATCTTTAGCCTGATGAGGACACCAAAGTTTAAATGGGGTATATGTGAGGATCCGTGCGGGGGTGTGTTTAGTCCACATTAGCTGGATAGTCTTAGGTACTTATATTGGACTAAGGAAATCAAATAATATATTCTAGCTATTCTTTTAGGATGAGATCTTAGGTTGTGATACATTAGCTACATTCACCAAATGAAATGAGGATATGGACATCATGCTATCATAATGAAATGCCAAATTATGATAGTTAACTGAATGAATTTTACCATAAAATCTCAATCAAGCAGTCCCTCTAAATAACAGAATGGAAGTTATCAACTTAAGGAGGCTTCGAGGGATTGCAAAAGTTTCTGGAGTAGTGCTCTGCCTAGCTGGTATTTTGACAATGGCCTTCTACAAAGGACCTCACTTGAAATCCTTTAACCACCATCACCTCCTTGGCCAAGGACATAGCCACAGCGACCAAGCTCGCAGCCATTCTCACATTAAATGGGTCTTGGGGACCTTCCTCATGACCATTGCCGCTTCAACACGGTCTTTGTGGATGGTGCTACAGGTATGACTCTAGGCTTTAATCATGCTTTTTATATATGCTTCAAAGTAGACATGGAAACTTTAATCTTTGCATTTTACTTCAAAATAGAGACCTGTGTTGAAAGAGTATCCTTCCAAGCTCCTATTCACCACCCTACAGTGCCTCTTTAGCACCGTTCAATCATTCTTCGTAGCACTGGTTTTTGAGAGGGACTTCTCTCGGTGGAAGTTAGGCTTGGACATGAATCTAACCTCAGTGGCTTATGGTGTAAGTATATTTTTACATGCACCGTTTTGTTCCAGCAAAATATTATTGTAAAAAAAAAAGAAAAAAAAGATAAGACTTCCAAATCTAATCTTAGAGAGAAATCCAAGCAAGGGAATTTATTTGTTCTGTCATTACAGATACATGGAAATAATGCTGCAGTCCAACAGGTTTAAGGCTTTAAGCTTTCTTCTCCAAAAAAAAAGAAAAGAAAAGAAAAAAGAAAAAAAGAAAAAAAAACTAAGTGTGTTATATGATCAAATTAGCCAAAGGAGATGGACTGATTCGTGTGGGAAATATCATAGAATGATACTAGATTACTAGTATATGGTTTTAATCACCTTTTTTTTATGTCAAATATATATGTCACTAGAGAATAATGAGGAATATATAGGGTTAATGATTTCATAATTTGTTAAATTTCCCTTATTTTATTTCTTCTAGCAATTCAAACTCATATTCAAAGTGATGCATGGCAGAGTACCATTGGCGTTGGAGTTTCATATTACTTGCAGTCATGGACCATTGAGAAAAGAGGGCCAGTTTTTTAGCCATGTTCATGCCGTTAACTCTAGTTATCACAATGATACTCTCTTCATTTCTCCTAGGAGAACAAGTTACTTTAGGAAGGTCTAGTTCCATGCTCAACAAAATCTCCTTTCTCAACTTATCTTAGCATGCTTAAAGTGGAAGTTTAGCTACCAATCTTGCATTGTCATTGCAGTGTTTTAGGTGGAAGCCTGGTGATTGGAGGCCTTTACAGTGTTCTGTGGGGAAAGAGTAAAGAACATGCAGATAGCAACATGCAAAGGAGCGAAGATGGAAAATCTGCCTGGAGGAGAAAAAAATGGCACCATCAGTTGAGACAACACAAGCAACATAAGTTTTCCAATTGCAAATCTAGATTAAAGTAAGCTTGTACTTATAGATTCGGGTTTGAGTGATGTGAAATGCTGATCAATGTAGCACCCTAAGCTGTTGCTTCCCTTATCCAAAAAAAGGGGAAAAAAGAGGAAATGGCTAAAAAGAAAGACTATGTGAGGTCCCAAGTTCCATGCTATTGGCAAACCTTCGGTTATATTCAGTTTGGGTTCGAACAATGGAAATGGGTCTGGATTGGAGCCAGTCTCTTGTCCCTTGGTCAGGCAAGAGAAGACTGGTGCAAAATGCATCAATCATGGACTGTGGATAGGGTGGACACTGGTTCTCAATTAGATCGTAAACATGAGACGAATGTTCTTTTACTACAAAAAACAAAAAAAAAAAAAGAAAAAAGAAAAAAAGCATGCGTCAAATGCTGAAAAAAATTGAGGGGCCAACTATAGCTTATTGTGCCATTTCATCAATGGGCTAACATGTGGGTAAAATGGCATAAGTAATTTGAGAGGGACATGAATGACTGGGTCAATTAATGGGGTAGCAGCTCCATGGACATGGTAGCTTCATGGAACCAGGCTGGATTGTTTTTTCATGAGATTTTGTGGGTAATGTGGTGAAATGGGTTTATTTTGGATGGTTGAGCACGGCTAGGATCTACAAGATTAGAGTTCTTAAGCATCGACTGTGCTTTATAGACTAAATGGACTGAGAAAACCCATTTGTCTTATCATGAGAGAGGTTCGCCCGTTTGTTTATTATTAAAAGGAAAGAAATCCAAATGTGGTTCGAAAAAGCAGAAAACATTGATAGAGATATTTATTGTTTATTTTACCGAACTATCTCTTATTTAAAGAATACTTTTTCATTCTCTCTCTCAAAAAAAAAAAGGAATAATTATATTTTCAAGATAATATTTATACAGATGTCTGATAATTTTTCATCAAGGCAATTTATGAATTATGACTGAATGAAGAAATAATTCAATTCACTAAAATATACAAACTACGAGACTTTTTCCCTTCATATATCATTTTTTTTTCCCAAAAGGCACATATAATAATACAACTGCAGAAAAATTTGAATCTCCAAAAAAAAAAAAAAAAAAAGAGTCAAAGTTAAAGTTAAAGCTCTGTAAATAGGCCCTAATGGTTTTAAAGGTCCTCTTTTCTTGCTTTTCTTTGAATTCCTCCGCTCACCTTCTCTCGAAAGCCCAAGGCGTTATCTGGATCGTGTGCCATGACAATCTTAATAAAATCTTAATAAAAAAAAGAATGTTACCTTCCCAGCCACCAGCATCAACCTTCCATAAAGAGCTCTTGTGATTGCAAGTCATTCTCACTCCTTAACTAAAGCCATTAGGCAATCACCTATCTATTTGATGGTCCGTTGCTGATCGGGTTCTCACCACTCCAGTTTCGATTCATCACAGTCAGGATTTGAGGGTCTGGGATCGATCCTATTACCATAGGGTCTCCTTGAGGGATCTATCCGAATTATGTAAACCAGCAACAAATAGGAGAGTGGCTGCCCACCCTAAAATGAGGCTTTTCTCTAAAAACTTGCTTGGGATCGACTTGCGACATGCACGATTCTTAGAAATAGAGGTATGGAGCTTCCGGCTTTGTATTCGATGTGTGAGATGAGTCGATGGAGCATGCATCCAATAAGTGAGGCTGATTTGGAGGCGGATAGGGGCTAGCTTGGGAGTCGAGCAGTGGCCCATGTGGAGTCCTTCCTGAGCATAATCCATCAGAGTATGACTAAGAGAACGACTTCTACTTAGAGGGGTTGGATGGCTTATATTGCCTATCAGATTTGGCTTTTCAAAAATAGCTTGGTCTTTGAAGACGAGGTGGTATCTGCTTATCAGGTTCTAAAGAGAGCCATCTATTTGACTGTGGAGTATAGCCAGTTCAACACTGCTAGCCTATTCCTTGATGCCCTGATCCCTAGGACTCCCATGCTACTCTTGCAATGACTCGAAGGGTTATTTTTATTTCCTAGGGGCCCCTCTTTTGGGGTTTGTCAAGGTGAATTTTGATGGCGGTGTCAGGGATGGTAAAGATGGTGCAGAATTTGTCATCTGGAGCTCAGATACTAAGTTGTTGGCGATTAGAGGCTCTTATCTTTTTAAGCCTTCAGTCTTGAGAGCTGAGCTTCATATCGCCTGGGTAGGCATCATATATGCCAAATAAGAGCTGCGATCGAAAAAGATTTTCATTGAGGAAGATTCTACTACAGTCATTGGTTGGATTCTGAGATAATATGAAGCAGCTGGAAGTACATCCACTTCTCGTGACATCTGGACTGTTCTTTGTCATTGTATTGCGGTGTCGATTCGGCTTGTTTATTGAAAGGTGGATAGTGCGGCAGGTTAGATTGCATCTTATGTACTCTGAAGATTGGGCCGAAGATAGGGTGACACATGCCGCCGGCCTTGCGAGACCTTTGTACCTTGATTTTATGGGCTGCTCTCATATCAGAGTTGTGTGACTACCTGCTTGTATAAAAATAATAATAATAAAGCTGTTATGTTCATATTTGCATTGCTGCCTTCCCTTACCCCTCCAAAGAGTGTAGGAGATCCACTTGCAAAGCTAGCAAAAGTTTTAAAACAAAAAAAAAAAAGAAAAAAAAGGGTGAAATAGGATTCTAATGAATTAATAAAAGTTAGAAAGAAAGAGGAGCTACCTTTTATAAGGAACTATAGAAAATTGGAAATGCCAAAAAAGGTGTCTTTCTTTTCTTCACTTTTTAAACCTTCAAATCCTTCATATACGGATGCTATAGCTTTACACTAAAGAGAGACCAGTGTTGCCATCCCTTGAACACAATAACTTGGGAAGACTATGCCTCCGTTTAGTATTGGAAGAGAGATTAGCCCAATTCAAACACACTTCTAGACTTTTGTGTCGACAACTTTGACGAAGTCTACAAGATACCCTCCACTCCACTGAAGATCCTATATGACCTAAGAAGAAATTCATGGCATGGAATGCTAGATCTCATCGAACTTCAATGTCTATCCACCAAGGTTGGTAAAGAGGGATGCTAGGTGATTATGGTGAAAGAAAGGGGGAGGGCACAGCAAGAGATTAGCATTTGCTAATATGGCTTGGGGCTGTATGGCGGGTTAGGATGGCTTGGGATGAAAGAGAGACAAGGGGAGGCAATAGTCATCATGAATTTGAGAGATAAGGATAGTCAAAGGTGTTGGGATTGTGTTTTAAAGCCAATTGTCTAATCATAGACAGTTGTACATTTATATATAAATTATAAATAAATTAATAAATATTATTTGGTAGTTCAACATATTTTATATCTTTTTATATAACTCTTATTATTATGATGAAGTCCTTAGAACTATTAACAATCAATAAAAATGATGAAGATTTATCGAGTAATTCTTAAATTTTATTCGTAATCAAATAATACGTTATTAATAGGATGATAACGTTTATCAAATATAGGTCATTGTGTGCTATATGAGTGGGTTATCATTATAACAAAGAGTATAAAGACACTGATATAGCATGCAAGTGAAATATAGAAATATATTTTCAGTGAATGTGACTCAACTACGGAGTGCTCTATTATCAAGAGTAGCTTGTGAAGGATATGGATATAAGTGTCCTTCGATCTGAGATCACCATGATGACTTGCAAGCAACTCACTGTACTTTAGTACTGAATTATCTGTATTTTTAATATAGTGATGAAAGATTTTTGGGCACAGTCAAGTACTTGTGAAATCTATGTGTGAGTCAAGATGGAATTGATCGTTCTAAGTTTTAGAAGATAATGCTTCACTGTATTTTAATTCAGTAAAATCTTAACCAAGGTAATCCTTGTTATCAGTCACAGGATTTATAAAGTTGAAATACAATATGGATGACTGATTAAGAGTTTGACAGTTTACTCTAAAGTCATCCTACGCACTGAGAGTCAAAGGGATGAATTATACGGTAACCATATGCGAAGATTCTTGAATGTTGCTTTTAATAATTCGATCTATCGGACATCAGATATCATTGCTAAATGATTATTTTAATTAGTGCAGGAATTAGTTTCTGTACTATCAGTTTAGTATTCGAATCTATGGAGTCACGCACATTGTCAAGTGACGTAGGAAAGGATTAACCTAGCATCTATATGTTCAATTTGAAAGTAGGTGACTTGATTGAACAAATAGATTAACTTAATTAAGAATTAAGTTCAAGATCATAAAGAATTAAATATGATGTGTCTAGCTAGCACTGGGCATTAGCTATAGGATTAATTTTGGGGATGAACTTAAATAAATTTGAATCCAAAGAATGTGAGGAGATTGAGTTCGGGTCCTAATCAATTCGAGTCCTAATTTGATTAGGACTTGAACTTCTGATCAGTGTTTGATCTGTAATTTTGAGAAGATTGGATTTGAATCATAATTAATTTAAATCAGATTTAATTTAATTAGTTTGATTAGATTTAAGCTAATTGAATTTAATTATCCAAGTTGGACTTAGATCTCAATCCTAATTAGATCAGGATTGACAGCCTTTTTCAATTTGATTCGAATTGGATCCGAATTGGATTCGAATTGAACTCAAATTAGAACTAAATTGAAATTGATCATCTAAGCCTAAAATCCCTAAGTTTCTTTCTCCTTGTTGGCTGACCAGGAGGGAGGAAGGGTGCTAAAATCATGCCTCCTTCGTGCATGTGAAAGGATGAGGTGGCACATGTTGGCGCCTCCCCTTTCTCCTTGGGTTTCTTATGGATAAGAACCAATTCAAAATTAAATTTAAATTTGATTTGAATTATTTGAATTGTATTCTTATCTGATTGGGTTATTGAGTTTGTTTTTGTGTGACAAAAAAATAAGAAGAGGGGGTGAGCATGGACGTGAGGTATTCTTCTGAGTATTTTTCCTTACGATGACATCTGATCTCCATGCCATCTTTTGCTTCCCTTCTAAAGTGAGGATGCCCCAAAGCCTTCATCCTCCTTTTTTCTATAAAGCATGGCGTGCATGCAAAGTAGAGGAGCCACACCAACAACTCTTGCAAAGTGACTTCCTACTACCCGAATCAAGATCTTCCACTGCAAACAAAGGTATATCGTACTTTGTTCAAAATTTTAATCTAGAACCTACTCAATTTTTCTTGGCGATCCCATTTTTGTTCATCAAAGATTGGATCTTTTCTTTTAAAAGGCTCATGGCTCAAATGGATCAATCTTCACTCTTGTGTACATGAGGTATTGTTGTACACTTCGGCCTCTGGCACTATGGTATGGGGCCTCACAGTTTTATCTTTTAAAAGATGCCTTATGTGAAAGAGAAATGTTGGGCTTTTGAGTTCTCTTCCTATGTAGAGAAAAATCTAAAATTTAGTTTATTTTTAGTTGAGATCTGTTTGTAGATATGGCCCATACATAAGTCCACTATGATTCATATAAATATGACTCTTGTTGCCCTAATTTTGAGAGAGAGCGTTTAGCCACTTGAAGAGAGAAAAAGAGAGAGAAAGGGAGAGAAAAACATAATCTTGTGGGTTTTGGACAGCTGTACGCAATTCTGATCTAGTTGACGATCGAAAGTCATTCATTGTTTGATTAAGCTGATTTTAGACAGCACGTAGAAGACACATGGTTCTTCAATTTCAATGGTGCTGATCATAATTTGGATGATTGAATATCTGATTTTCAGGACTTGAAACAGAGGCTGTATTTTGGTAACTTTTCTCCACTCTCTTATTGTTTCTTTCTTATTATTCCATAGTTATTAGAATTACGGTTTGGTTCTAAGTTTGTAAGCCATTTGTGGTTATTTATGGCTGTTACAGACATTATATTGATTATAATAAAGCTTTTTGGGTGGACCTTTGGTCCTGTGGTTTTTACCCTTCACATTGGGGGGATTTTCCATGTTAAAAATCATGTGTTCTCTTTTGTGGATTTTTTGTACATTCTTGGGCATATTTGTGTGTTAGATATTTATTTTAGTTGCTCAAAATTTTTTTCGCTCCTCACATATTCACTCAAGCAGGAAAGGATTACCCATCTTGGTTGTCACCGCCTCTTTTCCAACAATCTTGTATCAAAGCGATTCATTTATTTATTGTGGATGGAGCTTGTTTGAATGATAGAGGCAAATTTCAGTAAAATAGTTTGCTTGAATGGAACAAATTATCATAAGTGGAAGAAAAAAATGAAAGATCTTCTATTTGTAAAAAATCTACATCTATTGATATTTGTGACTCAGAAACTCAAGTTTAAATCTAATGAAGAATGAGAATTTGAGCATCAACAAGTATGTGGCTTTATTCGGCAATGGATGGAAGATAATATCTTGAATCATATTGTTAATGAGACACATGCTAAAACTCTATGGGAGAAGCTAAAAATCTTGTATGCTTCGAAGACTAGAAACAATAAACTATTTCTGCTTAAACAAGCAATGCAGTTGAGGTACAAGGGAGCTCCATATCTCATCACTTGAATGAATTTCAAGGGTGCTTTGACAGTTATCTAGAATAGGTGTGAAGTTTGACGATGAAATTCAGGGACTTTGGCTTCTGAATACTCTACCTGATTCTTGAGAAAATTTTCAAATGTCTTTGACCAATTCTGCTCCTAATGGTGTTGTGACCATAGAATATGCCAAGAGTGGTGTCTTGAATAAGGAGATGAGACAGAGAACTAAAGGTGTGTCATCATCATAATCTGAGATCTTGGTTATTGAAAACAGAGAGAGAAGCAAGAATAAGAGCCAAGGACAGAATGGTAGAGGCAAAACTAAAAGTAAATCAAAGTCAAGGTACAAGAATCATGAATGTCACTATTGTGGTAAAATGGGACATATCAAGAAATATTGCTATAAATGAAAAAGGGAGAAGAATGACAGTGACAAAGATGATCGTGTTGCCACCACCACTTCAAATGAACTTGTTATTGTTTATGATGAGAATGCGATCAATCTTGCTTGTCATGAGATAAGTTGGGTGATTGATAGCAGTGCCTCTTTTCATGTGACATCAAGGAAGGAATTCTTCACATCTTATACTCCTGATGATTTTGGGATCTTGAAGATGGGTAATGAGGGCTTGTCAAAGGTAGTAGGCATTGGAACTATCAGTTTGGAAACCAATAGTGGAACAAGATTGGTACTCAAAGATGTCAAGCATGTACTAGACATCTGTTTGCATTTGATTTCAGCAGGAAGGCTTGATGATGATGGATATTGCAATACTTTTAGTGATGGATAGTGGAAACTCACTAAAGGTTCTTTAGTTGTGGCTCAAGGAAAGAAGTGTCAATTTTGTATTTAATGCAGGCTTCAAGTTCTACTAATTCTGTGACTGCTGTTGAGAGTGATAGCTCATCAAAATTATAGCACAAGAGGCTGAGCCATATGAGTGAGAAGGACTTGATTGCTTAGCCAAGAAAAATTTGCTCTCAAGATTGAAAAGTGCAAAGTTAAAAAGGTGTGGTCACTGCTTTGCTAAGAAATAAAAAAGGGTCTCTTTCAAAGTCATCCTCCTTCCAAAAAGTCAGATTTGTTTGAACTGGTACACTCAAATATTTGTGGTCCATTAAAGTGAGGTCACTTGGCGGTGCACTTTACTTTGTGACTTTTGTTGATGATCATTCAAGGAAGCTTTGGATTTATGCTTTGAAGTCAAAAGATCAAGTACTTGATGTGTTCAAAGAATTTCATGTTTCTGTTGAGAGATAGATAGGAAAAAATTGAAATGCATTCGAATGGATAATGGTGGCGAATATCTTAGACCATTTGATGAGTATTGCAAATAATATGGTATCAGACATCAGAAGACACCTTCTAAGACTCCTCAGTTGAATGGGTTGACAGAAAGGATGAACAGGATATTGATGGAGAGAGTCAGATGTTTGCTTTTAGAAGCTAAGTTATCTAGATCTTTTTGGGGTGAGGCTTTATATACTGTTGCACATGTGATTAATTTATCTCCTACTGTTGCATTGCAGACTGATGTTCTAGATAGAGTTTGGCATGGTAAGGATGTTTCCTATGATCACCTATGTGTGTTTGGCTGCAAAACTTTTGTACATGTGCCCAAAGATGAGAGGTCCAAGTTAGATGTCAAGACAAGGCAGTGTATATTCATTGGTCATGGTCAAGATGAGTTTGGCTACAAATTTTATGATCCAATTGAGAAGAAACTTGTTAGAAGCCATGATGTAGTTTTCATGGAGGATCAAACCACTGAAGATATTGACAAAGTAGATAAGTCAGAGCCTTCAAGTAATGGTGGCTTGATTGATTTGGACCCAGTTCCAGTGATGCATATGCCTGATGTGGCTGAGCTTGGCATTCAAATAATGCATAGAATGATATTAAGAGTGATCAAGTTCAAGATGATCATGAAGTTGTAGATGGGATAGATGCTCCGTAGATGAGATTGTTGATGATCAATAAGAAGTGCTTGATGAGCAACCTACAGCTCCATTTAAGAAGTCGACCAGAGATCGAGTTCCTTGTACTTGGTACTCACCTAATGAGTATGTACTCTTGACTGATGGGGGAGAACTTGAATGCTCTGAAGAGGCTATAGATAGTGAATAGAAGGCAGAATGGGTCGTAGCTATGAAAGATAAAATGAAGTCTTTGTTTGACAACCATACTTTTGAGTTGGTTAAGTTGCCTAAGAGTATGAGAGCTTTAAAAAATCGATGGGTTTATAGGGTGAACAATGAAAAGAATACTTCACATCTACGATACAAAACCAGATTAGTTGTTAAAGGCTTCAGTCAGGAAAAGGAGATTAACTTTGAGGAGATCTTCTCACCAGTTGTGAAAATATCTTCAATCCAAGTTATTTTGGGTTTGACCACCAGTCTTGATTTAGAGGTTGAGCAAATAGATGTGAAAATAGTCTTTCTTCATAGTGACTTGGAGGAAGAAATTTACACAGAGCAGCCTGAGGGTTTTGAGGTCAAAGAAAAAGAGAACTATATTTGCAGGTTGAAAAAGAGATTGTATGGTTTGAAACAAGCTCCCAGACAGTGGTACAAAAAATTTGAGTCTGTTATGGTTCAGCAAGGCTACTAGAAGACTACTTCTGATCACTGTGTTTTTGTGCAGAGATTCTGTGATAATAACTTCATCATTTTATTGCTTTATATTGATGATATGCTTATTGTTGGTCATAACTCTTTAAAGATTGACAGATTGAAGAAAGAGCTTAGTAAGTCTTTTGCAATGAAAAACTTAGGACTAGCAAAGCAAATTCTTGGCATGAGGATCATTCGTGACAAAAAGTCTAAGAAGTTGTAGTTGTCTCAAGAAAAGTATATTAAGAAGGTGCTCCATCGGTTTCATATGGATAAAGCTAAAGTTGTAAGCACACCTTTTGCTACACACTTTAGGCTAAGCACTAAACAAACTCCTTCTAATGAAGAAGAGAGGCGAGACATGCAAAAGGTTTCTTATGCATCAGCAGTAGGCAATTTGATATATGCAATGCTTTGCACCAGGCTAGATATAGCTCATGCAGTTGGTACAGTTAGTCGGTTTTTTTCTAACCCAGAAGAGAGCATTGGAATGCAGTGAAGTGGATTATGAGATATATTCAAGGCACTTCCAGCTTAAACTTTGTTTCGAAAATGAAAAACCTATTCTTGCTGGTTATACAGATTCAGATGTGGTTGAGATATTGATACGAGAAAGTCGACTTCAGGCTACTTGATTACTTTTGCAGGGGACCTCTGGTTTGGCAATCTAGATTGCAAAAATGTATTGCATTGTCTACTATATAGCCTGAATTCATTACAGTGACAGAAGCATGCAAAGAGTTACTTTGGATGAAGAAATTTGTGCAAGAACTTGGGTTTGCAAAAGAGGTATGTCTTATTTTGTGATACCCAAAGTGCTATTCATCTTGGTAAGAATCCAACTTTCCATGATAAATCTAAGCATATTGATATACGATATCATTGGATACAAGATGTTCTTGATTCCAAGTTACTTGAGCTTGAAAAAATTCACACTAATGATAATGGCTCAGATATGTTGACAAAAACTCTACCAAGAAGAAAGTTTGAGGCTTGTCGGTTGGTTGCTGGTTTGACAACTTTCTCCACATAGTCAGGATGGGGAGAATTGTTGGGCTTTTGGGTTTCCTTCCTATGTAGAGAAAAATTCAAAGTTTAGTTTATTTTTGGTTGAGGTCTATTTGTAAATATGGCCCATACTTAAGCCCACTATGGATCATATAAATATGACTCTTGTTGCCTTAATTTTGAGAGAGAGCGTTCAGCCACTTGAAGAGAGAAAAAGAGAGAAAAAGGAAGAGAAAACACAATCTTATGGGTTTTGGATAGCTCTGCACAGTTTTGATCTAGTTGATGATCAAAAAGTCATTAGTAGTCTGATTGAGTTGATTTTTAGACAGCACATAGAAGACACATGGTTCTTCAATTTCAATAGTGCTGATCGTAATTTGGATGACTGAAAATCTGATTTTCAGGACTTCAAAGTATTTTGATAACTTTTCTCCACTCTCTTGTTGTTTCTTTCTTATTATTTCATAGTTGTTGGAATTGCGGTTTGGCTCTAAATTTGTGAGTTATTTATGGTTATTTGTGGCTATTAAAGATATTATATTAATTATAGTGAAGCTTTTTTGGATGGATCTTTGGTTTCATGATTTTTACCCTTCACATTGGAGGGGGTTTCCACATTAAAATTTTGTGTTCTCTTTTGTGGATTTTTTGTGCATTCTTGGGCATATTTGTGTGTTGGATATTTATTTTAGTTGCTAAAAAATTTTTTCTCTCCTAACATATTCACTCAAACGGGAAAGGATTGCCCATCTTGGTTGTCACTATCTTTTTTCCTAACAAGAAGGTCCCATCTCATATAAGATAGAGCTTCTCTTGACGCACAACTAATGTGGGACCAATGATGCCATCTTACCTACACCACAATATAGCCCTCCAGTTAAGAAAACTTTGGGCAAGATTGTAGGAGGTGCACCACAGTCCATCAGAGGTACATCGGCCCTATGGTGGATGCCAATGTTATGATCAAAGGCTCATAACTTGGGTAGATTAGTCTCTCCTTCCGTATACATGAGGTATTATCCACTTTGGCCTCTGGTACCATGACATGAAGCCTCACGATTTTGCTTTGTAAAAAATATCTCATATGAAAAAAAATATCTCATCCTAAATAAGCTGGAGTCTCTCTTAACTCACTATCAATATGGAACTAATGATGCTCTCTCACCTACACCATAATAGTCACCATGAATTTGAGAAGAAGATCCAGAAATGAGATAAAATGATGGCTAGTGACGAAGATGTAGGTATTCTTTCTGGATTAGCAAGTGTTGGAAAAAACTATAATCAAGAAATAATAATATCAAATTTTTTTTTCTTCTTTGTGCAACTAAATGGGATATTGCAAAATAACAAAAATCTCCACGCTCTAATAAAATAATTAATAAGCAAAAAAATAATCAAAAAAATCAACAAAAAAGAGACACCATAATTTTTTATGTGAAAATTCTTTTGATATGAATCTTTCACTATTTAGAATAATGAGATTATTGTAGGCCTTCTCTAGATCAACTAGAGGCTACACAAATAAATCTTGGCTTCCATAATAAAAATAATTATCACCAATAAGGCATATTTTAATAATAAATAGAAATATAGGACAGATCTCATCATATACGTATGGATATTTGAAATAATCAATAGAAAATATTTTGCAAAGATCGAAACCATTTAACTTATAGCTCTCGATGCCAGAAACAACATACTTAAATTTTCTTAAAATCGGAATACAATCAGCCATGCGATGATCCTACAAAATAGCACTCTTTTCCTTTTTTTCTCCCCAATTTTTTTCTATGCCACCTCCTCTATTATCGTGCCGCACAGACTTTTTTTTCTGCACCACTATTAAGGCCATGATCTTTTTTTTTTAATTTTAAAATATGTATGGGTTCCATATGAGGGACTACATGACAAATCTCATCCTCCTAACTCATCTGAAGATTCCACCAAGCTTGCTTTTTCTCTACAAGCAATCAATTTTTTCATGGATAAATTTTAGTCATGATATTTGACCCACTATCATCCATATAGATTTTCTTAAGACATAGCAACTTTATCTCTAAAGCATCCCAAACCAATGATATCTTATGTTAACATGTTTAAATCTCAAATGAAATATTGGCTTCTTTAAAAGATGAAAGGTTCTTTACCCTATTATAATAAAGAATCAACTTCTTTTATTCTAAGCCCAATGCTTATAGAAAATTTTTCATCTACAAGAGTTTTTTACAATCTTCCGTGACTGTAATATACTCGGCCTCTGTAGTGAATAAAACAATATATTTTTGTAACTTAGATTGTTATGACATTGCTTTCCATGAAAAGTCATCAAGTACTCTAATATAGAATTTCTAGAATCTATATCACCAATCATGTCTACATTTGTGTACCCATGTAATATAGGTTTGTCTTTGCCAAAGCATAAACAGACTGTATAACTGCCTCTGAGATACCTAATGATCCATTTAATAGCTATCCAATATTCTTTATCAATATTAGGGAGAAATTGAGTTGCATCACTAACTGCATAAATAATATCCAGCCTTGTATAAACTATGGCGTTCATCAAACTGTCAGTTACAGATGTATAAGTAATCATTTTTATTTCTTTTTTATCTTTTTCACTGCAAGACATTGCCTAGAACTTATTCTAGTGTGACCAATAAGTGCAGAGCAAATTAGTTTGGATGTACTCATGTTGAACTTCTTCGTAAGTTTGGACATACTTATGTTGAACTTTTTCATATATTTTTTATATACTTCTCTTAAGATAACCAAAGCTTTCTACTCTTCCTATTATGAATAATTCTTATATAAAGAATTTTTTTAGCCGGCCCCAAGTTCTTCATGGAAAAAGACTTGTTCGACTCTCCTTTCAAACTTTCAATCTTTCTAGTATTATAGGCAATAATTAGCATATCATCTATATAAAATGAGAGAATAATAAAATTTTTATCAAAAAATCTCTTTATAAATACACAATAATCAAAAATGGTTTTGCTCTGCCTATGGTCCATTATGAAAGAATCAATTTTTTATACCACTACTGAGGTA
This sequence comes from Elaeis guineensis, assembly GCF_000442705.2. Lineage (NCBI taxonomy): Eukaryota > Viridiplantae > Streptophyta > Magnoliopsida > Arecales > Arecaceae > Elaeis > Elaeis guineensis. The sequence continues at coordinate 30,168,379 of NC_025998.2, read as the reverse complement.
CCTGCTTGAGTCTATATGAGCTCTTAATCTATATATAAATAATCTTTGTCTTTAACTGTGAATCTCTCTGGCTACTTCATGTAAATTTTTTTTTCTAAATTATTATAGAGGAAAGCAATTTTTACACCAAATTATTCAATCTCCAAATCAATCCTTACAGCTAAACCAAGAATAACTCAGATTAAAGACATCTTAACCATAGATAAGAAAATTTCTTTAAAGTCAATACCATTTTTTGACCAAATCCCTTTACAATCAACTGTTCTTTATACCATATATGTGAGCTCTTCTCTTTAGTCTTCAACCTAAATACCCATTTATTCTTGAGTGTTCTCTTACCCTTAGGTAGCTCCATCAACTCAAATATATAGTTCTCATGTAATGATTTCATCTCCTCCTATATGACTTTTAACCATTCTTTCTTTGGTTCATGATTCATAGTCTCTTAGTAGCATTCTGATTCTCCTCCATCAGTAATCATCACATACTTATAAGAAGAATATCTTTAAGAAGGTCGATATTCTCTACTAGATCTTCTCAACTAAAATTCAACTGATAGTTCTGGAGCAGCATGCTAAACATGGTTATCTAACATATCATTATCAAGTTTGAGGACATCAACTATGTTACCATCATCTTCCTATACATCTATCTTGTTATTATCACTTATCATGGTAAAAGGCATTGAACCTAGATCCATATAATTTTTAGTTACAGACTTTGGCTTTTTAATTTTTTCAAAATCTTAAATAGTCTAATCTTCTAGAAACATAATATCTCTGCTTCTGACAACCTTTTTATCAACCAAATCTCATAATTTACAACCAAACACTTTATGTACATAATCCAGGAGGATACACTATTTAAATTTTTCATCAAACTTGGATCTCTCATTTTTAAGGATGCGAATAAATGTCTTGTAGCCAAACACCCTCAAGTGATCATATAATACATCTTTCTCAATCCATACTTTTCTAGTACATCACCTTGAAGAGGAACTGAAGGAGCAAGGTTGATCCAATCTATAATAGTTCTCAATGCTTCACCCTAAAAGTATTTAAGCAATTTAGTATGAGAGAACATATACTGAATTTTTTCATAAATAGTATGATTCATTCTCTTAGCAATTCTATTATGTTAAAATATTTTAAGAATAATTTTCTCAAGCTTGATACCATGATCTGTATAATATTTCTCAAATGTATCCCTATATTCATTAGCATTATCTTCTCGAATACACTTCAATTGCCTTTCTGTTTCTCTTTCAATACTAGTATGAAAATATTTGAACACACCAAATACTTGATCTTTAGATTTCAAAACGAAAATCTATACTTTTCTAAAATGATCATCAATAAAAATAATAAAGTATAAAGTACCATCAAGAGTTCTAGCATCCATAGTGCAAACATCAGTGTGAATTAAAGTCAAAACATGTGATCTTCTGTGTGGAGAGGATTTATGAAATATCACTCTATCTTGTTTGCTAATTAAACAATAAGTCCATGTCTTTAGAAATATATCTTTTATAGGAAGGAGTTTCTTTTTAGCAAAGATGTCAAGCCTCTTCTCACTCATTTAGCCAAGCTGTTTATGTTATAATTCAATGGAGGAATCTTCAATTGTATTCATCTCTTTTTTGTATAATTTGACCTGTATTATGTAAAGCATACTTAATTTCTTCTCTCTTACTACCACTAGAGAATCTTTAGTGAACTTCTATTTTTCTTCACCAAAGTGGTTGTGATAATCTTCATCATCAAATACTCCAATGAAAATCAAGTAGAGGTCAATATTTGGAATATGTCTTATATTTTTCAGCAATAGTTAACATCGAATACTAATTTTCAAGCAAATTCATTGTCCACAATCTTAGTTACTCCATCATTTCTCATCTTGATACTATCAAAATCACCGTTAGTATAGATGTAAAAAAGTCACATCAAGAAATAATATGAAAAAAGATATCTGAGTTAACAATCCAAATACAATCATGACATATAAGATTCATAGAATTATCATCATAAATAATAGCAACATCAACATTAGATGCAACTATCATTGTATCCTTTTCTTCATTCATTTTTTCACCTCTCTCTCTTGATTGCTCTCTTTTAAAATTTTTGCACTCTTTTTTTATGTGTCTTAGCTTACCACAATAAAAATATTTTATCTCTTTTCTGAATTTGGACCTTTCTTTTGACTTATCGTGCTATTAAAATTTTGTGAGTTTTTTATTTTACTCCTCACCCACCTTTCTATAACCAATGTCTCTAACTGTAGGCATACCCTATTCTCTTTTTCTGATCTTCTCATTAAGTATACTATCATTTACCATCCTCAATGTTACCACATCATTAAGAGCTGAGTTACTGAGTGATACAACCAGAGTGTTCTGACTGTTAAGCAAAGAATTAAGCATCAATAATACTTGCAATTTATCATCTACCATCATTTTTATAATAGCCAACTATTTTACTATATCCTGAAATGCTCAACTTCGAACTTCCCTCCTTATATTTTATATTCATAAATTTTTTGATCATGAATGTCCTATTCTTTGCAATCTTCCACTCATAGAAACCTTTCAATTTTGTCTATAAACTATAGACATTAGTCTCCATAGTAATATGATGAAAAATACTATCATTTATCCATTATCTAATTAATCCAACTATCCTTCTCTTTATTTTCTCCCACTCTTGTTAAGTTGTTCTTACTTAATTTGGTGCTATCCTCTCCAATGGGATCATGCATACAAATCTTTGCAAAACAATAAATCTTTCATTTGAGACTTTTAATTTGAATAATTGGAAGATATAAGTTTAACCATACTTTCATCCATATATTCTTTCATTAATTTATACAAAAAAATTTAACAAATAACAACCTTGCTTTGATACTACATTGTTGGGAAAAACTACAATTAAGAAATGATAATGCTAAAATTTTTTTTTCTTTGTGTAATTTAATGGGATATCATAAAGCAACAATAATCTCTATAATCTACTCAAGTATTAATAAGCAAAAAATAATCAAGTAACTCATAAAAAAGAAACATGATAACTTTTAATATGAAAATTCTTTCAATACAAATATTTCACTATTTAGAATAATAGAATTACTGTAAATCTTTTTCAGATCAACTAGAGACTATACAAATATATCATCAAGAATAAATCTTAGCTTCCACAATAAAAACAGTCATCAATAATAAGATGGATTTTAATAATAAACAAAAATAGGTGACAAATCTCATCATGTGTGGATACTTGAAATAATTATCAGAAAAAAAAAATTCTAAGATCGAAACTATTCAACTTGTAGCTCTCGATATTGGAAACAACATACTGAAATATTATTAAAATCAGGACACAATCAGTTATCCGATCATCCAACAAAATAATATCTTTTTTTCCTTCTCCTTTTTTTTATGCTGCCTCCTCTATCGCAATGTTTCTTTTTAGTTTGTTGCTAACTGAGAAAAAGTGGCTAGAATCAATAGTCAAGTCCTCCAATCGGGTTCTAATTAATCCCCAGTTTTGTTTTAATTATTCCTTTCCTATTAATGTTGCAACCAGTTACAGGAGTCATGAGAGTAATTTTTGATGTGGAAAGATTATCAAAAGTCAAGACCTTCAACCAAATTCTAACTAAATCCAATTTTTCTATTTTTATTTTACTCTCTTTTTGGTTGTGCCTTAATTTAGGAGTCACAGGAGTTATTTTTGACATGGAAAGATTATTTTGTTGTATACCTTTTCAAAATTATAATACATAATTACTTGTTTCATTAGCATTGAATCATTGGCAAGTAGAAATTAAGAATAAGATATTTCAAATAAGAAAATATATTGATGCAAAATATCTAAAAAAATAAAATTTGAAAGTATTTGACAATATCTGACCCACTGTCAAACTAATCAACTAAGGAGTTATTGAATTGAAATTCTAGAGATTGGTTATATATGAAAACTAGTCCAAATTATAGTCAAAATTTGAAATTATTGATGACTAGATATTCGCATAGGAATTTTCAAATAACGAAATATACCACCAATCATTGGCTACTTTAAAATTTCCAAATATATGAAAACAAAGATTGCATCAAAAATATCAATGCAAATTTTTATTTTCTTTTAGTATAAGACCTAGTTATTTTACTAAAATCCAATCTTTCCTTGTGTCCGATATAAAAGTTCAATCATGAATCCATGATGGGTGGCTAGGCATATTTTTTTGGCAACCGTATCTTCATTCTTGTTAGGAAGAAAAATTGTTCTAATAATTTGGAACAAAATCAAGAAATATTGTTACTTTTTGCAAAATTTCACAATGAGTAAAATTTAAATTATTTAAAAATAGCCCACCTACTATCAAATATGTTACATAAGAAAAATATTGGGTTAAAATTTTAGAGATTAGTTATATATAAAAGCTAATTCAAATTACCATCAAAATGTCAAATTATTGATAGGTAGCTACTAAAAATAATAAATTTATCAAATAAGGAAATATGATACCAATTGTTGGCTACCTATATTTTGAAAGATATGGAAATGAAAAAAGCAAGAAGAATATCCATTATATTGTGTTGGGTATAAAATACCCCCCAGCCAAAGTTCGCGATGGGGGTGACCCTCCGGGGATCCAACTGACTTTCGACCTTCGGCAACATCTCTTCAAACCTCCCAGACGATCGACCCTCCGCCACACCCCCAAGTTTTGTCGACGAGCAGGACCCCGCCAGCGCCGACCAAATTCTTCGCGACATCCGGACTCCTACGGGAGCCTGATCTCACCAGCTACAGGCAGACTTCGTCCGGACTCCTACGGGAGCCGGACTCCGCCTTCTACTCCGACTGCAGGAAGACTTCGTCTGGACTCCTACAGGAGCCGGACTCTGCCTTCTACTCCGACTGCAGGAAGACTTCGTCCGGACTCCTACGGGAGCCAGATCTCGTCTCCGACTCCAGCCACAGGCAGACTTCGCCCGGACTCCCACGGGAGCCGGGCTCCGCCCTTGACCCCGACTGCGGGAAGGCTTCGCCCGGGCTCCGCCCACGACTTCGCTTGCAGGCAGACTTCGTCCGGACTCTTACGGGAGTCGGACTCCGCCTTCTACTCCAACTGCAGGCAGACTTCGTTCGGACTCCTACGTGAGCCGGACACTGTCTTCCATTTCGACTGCAGGAAGACCTCAT
>NC_025998.2:30038284-30163075 GCF_000442705.2 Elaeis guineensis | reverse complement strand
TATCTAGGGTTTCAGGGTTAGATCTTGAACTTTTTCAAGATCATACAGCGAAAGACTAAAATAAATCAAAATTTATTTTTAAAATCAAAAAATCTCTAGATCTAAGATCCTATTACATGATTATTACATAGTATTAAATCAAAAATTAAAATATATAAATATAGCATGAACTACATGTTGATCATATCAACATGTTTCTATACTACATCTAATGTATGTATTAAACAATAGATCAGATCTATTACCTTGCAAGTTAGACATTCTAACCTTGTTGATCTGGGCTTGAGGATGATGTTGCAAGCCGCACATGCATCCGACCTCTAGGAGTCGTCTACACGAGCTCACGAATCTCGATCAGAAGTCCTGCTTCAGAAAATCAGCACAGTATGCTAGTACTGCGCTGATCATTCTTTGATGGTTGATCAGGTGCCTCCTTCTTCTTGATTTGGACTCTTCCAAAGATGGAAAGTAGATGGAGGAGTTTCAGATCTGAGACACTCTCAGAAAACTCAGATGGAGGGAGGAAGGATATGAAAACAAAAATCTAGAAGAAGACCCTCTTCTTCTTCACATTTTTCTCTCTAGACACCCAAACTTGCATCTTTTATATCTCCACAACCCAAAGGTATTTCTCTCTGATTTTTAGATGGCACAAAGGTCTCTCAAATCTCTGACTTTTCCTAAAATTTCATAAAAAAAGTCATCTATATAGAGAGATATGATAGAGTCCTTGTCTAGGTCAAACACCTAGTCAAGGCTTATCCAAACATGGCAAGTTAAGGGATGCCCAACTCTTGAGAACCTCCTTCATATTTTCATACATGGATTACCATAAAAGGGTGCACAATGTATACCCTAAAAGTCACAAAATTCCAAAAAAAATTTGGATAAATTCGGTGCAAAATTGAAAGAGTTTTGGATTTCTAAAACTCTATCTCATAGAATTCGAAATCCAAACTTATTCCTTTTAGATTTGATCCAAACCACCTTCCATATAAGAAAGAAGAGATGAGACCTTTTGTGAATGTGGGAGAGATCTGGGAGAGGGCTTTTGTCGCACAAAATAAGTGGAGATTGGCGTTGAATTAAGAGAGAGGGCGTGGAGAAGGCTTATGTGGGCAAGGTGGAATCCTAGTCTTACTAGGATTCTGTCTTATGACTTGTTTTAATTTGGTTTTCCAAACCAAATCAAATCAAAATTAGATCAACCCAATTAAAATAGGTCTTAACCCAATTAAGAACCTAATTTAATCAGATTAAATTAGATTTAAATTTGATTTAATTTTCTAATCAAATTAGAAATTAGATTGACCCAAGTCCTAGTTGAACTAGGACTAGTTTTTTCTTGCACTTGGCTTATCCAATAAACCAATTGGACTTGATCCAATCAAGCCCAAACCAAATCTAATTAAATCATATTTAATTAGACTTAATCTCAGCCCATTGGCTTAATCAAATTAAGCCAATTAGCAATCAAATTACTAATCGATCCTCCTGCAACACTTGTACTGGGTTAAATGTCAATCGTATTGATCATTTAACCCTAGAACGATTCTTAATCGTTGATCAACCATCCGATCGGATCATGAACTCTAATGTGTGTGACCTCATAGGTTCGAACCTAAGCCGGTAGCATAGGAATAAATTCCTATACCAATCGAAGTGACCATCTAGCAATGGTACCCGACGACCGGATAGGTCGAATGTGTAGAACAACATCCTTAGAACCCATGCGGATATAGTTTTCATATAATTCATCCCCTTGACCAAAATGATCATAGAACACCCCAGAGTTTAACTGTCAACTCTGATCAGGTTGTCCACATTGTATTTCAAAATATCAAATCCATCTGATGGATTATCCTAGCCAAGGTTTTGCTAAATTGAAATACAGCGACTCATTCTTCTCCAACTCTTGGAGTGGTCAATCCCATCTCGATCACACTCTGACTTCGCAAGTACTTGACTATGCCTAGAAGCCTTCCGTCTCTGAATTAAAAATTCAGTTAGTCCAGTTCCAAAGCACAGTGAGTTGCTTGCAAGTCACTGAGGCGATCTCAAGTCTAAGGGACACTTATACCTATATCCCATCAGAGACATTCTCGACAGCAGAATGCTCTGGAGTTGGTCACGTTCAATGACGATGTACCCTTACATCTCACCTGTATGCCATACCAGTGTCTCCACACTCCTTGGTTAAGAGGACAACCAACCCATATGGCCTACAGCGACCTATACTCGATAGAAGCTATTGTCCTTATTAACAACCTATCATTTGGTTGTGAACAGTTTTAAGGACTAATCGATAAATCCTCTCTTTATCTTATCTAAATAGTCCTAAGGACTTCATCATAACAACGGAGTTCATTAGAAGATGAAAGCTTATGATGAAAATGCCAAATATATTTTATTTATTAACAAATCAATTACAATACTTGGTTGCTCAACCGTCAACAGCTTGACGATTGGTTTTTTGGGACACATTTCCCAACAACTCTCACTTATCCTAAAGCCACTCGGCACAGTATCTAATACCCATCTTCGACTTGTGGTTGTCGAATTCCTTTATTGCCAGGGCTTTAGTGAAGGGGTCGGCTAGGTTCTCCTGTCCGTCGATCTTCTGTAGGTCGACGTCACCTCGATCCACGATCTCTCGGACCAGGTGGAAGCGGTACAAGATGTGCTTCGTCCGCTGATGTGCTTTGGGTTCCTTCACCTGAGCTATGGCAACAGTGCTGTCGCAGTAGAGCAGTACCGGACCATCGAGGGAGGGTGCTACTCCGAGCTCGTTGATGAATTTTTTCAGCCACACAGCTTCCTTCGCGGCATCCGATGCTGCGATGTACTCTACTTCACAAACAGAGTCTGCCACAGTATGTTGCTTGAAACTCTTCCAGCAGATGGCTTCATCATTCAGAGTAAAGATATACCCCGACACGCTCCTGCTGTCATCATGGTCAGATTGGAAGCTGGAGTCTGTGAACCCCACAAGTTTCAGATCTGACTCGCCATAAACCAACCATTGGTCCTTAGTATTTCTCAAATACTTAAGGATGGCTTTAACCACTTTGCAGTATTTTTCTCCAGGATCAGATTGGTATCTACTCACTACTCCTAGTGAGTATGCCACATCTGGTCTTGTACATGTCATGGCGTACATGATAGATCCCACGGCTGAAGCATATGGGACTCTACTCATACGCTCTCTCTCTTCAAGAGTTGTCGGACAATCCTTCTTAGAGAGAGAAATTCCATGGCCTATCGGTAGATAGCCCTTCTTGGAATTCTCCATGCTGAACCTCTTCAGCACAGTGTCTATGTACAGGACTGAGATAACCCAAGCTTCCTTTTAGATCTATCCCTATAGATCTTCATCCCTAGGATGTAGGATGCTTCACCCAAGTCCTTCATGGAGAACTGTGATGACAACCAAACTTTTATTCTCTGTAGTGCGGGGATGTCATTTTCGATTAAGAGAATGTCATCCACGTACAAGATAAGAAATACCACAACTGGACCATTTGCCCATTTATAGATGTAGGGCTCTTCTCCATTCTTAATGAAGCCATACGTTTTGATCACCTTATCAAAATGCATGTTCCAACTCCGAGAAGCTTGCTTCAGTCCATAAATGGATTTCTGAAACTTGCACACCTTGGACTCATCTGTGGATGTAAACCCCTCAGGTTGTATCATATACACCTCTTCGGTCAGCTCTCCATTCAGGAAGGCTGTCTTTACATCCATCTGCCAGATCTCATAATCCAGATGGGCAGCTATTGCAAGCAATATCCGAATGGATTTGAGCATTGCCACAGGAAAAAAGCATCTCGTCATAGTCAATACCATAACGTTGACGATACCCCTTGGCAACCAGACAGACTTTATAGGTCTCCACCTTTCCGTCTGCGCCCCTCTTCCTTTTGAAGACCAATTTACACCCAATGGGTTTAACCCCTTCAGATGGATCAACCAATGTCCATACATCATTGACCTTCATGGACTCCATTTCGGATTTCATGGCTTCAAGTCATTTCTCAAAATTAGGTCTCTGCATTGCATCCATATAGGTGATCGGATCCTCATTATTCTCATCAAATTCGATGGGATCACCGTCCCGGACCAAGAAATCGTAGTATCTGTCCGGCTAACGCGGTACTCTATCGGATCGCCTTAATGGTGCAGGTATATTGGGCTCCAGATCTGATCTAATCATATCCGACTCAGGTTCAGCTATTGGTATCGGTCCTTCTACCTGTTGAACTTCATCAAGTTCAACCTTAGAGGCAACGGTTCCTTCACCAAGGAACTCCTTTTCTAAAAAGATTGCCTTAAGACTGATGAATACCTTTTGTTCATCAGCATGGTAGAAAAAATATCCTTTTGTCTCTTTGGGGTACCCTATGAATGAGCATTTGTCAGACCTAGATCCAAGTTTGTCTGTGACTAATCGTTTGACATAGGTCGGGCACCCCCAGACCCTAAGGTGTGAAAGTACTGGCTTACGTCCTGTCCATATCTCATATGAAGTCTTAATTACAGACTTACTTGGAACCCTATTTAACAGATAACAGGCCGATTCGAGTGCATATCCCCAGAAGGATATCGACAAACTAGCAAAACCCATCATGGATAGGACCATATCTAACAGAGTCTGATTCCTCCTTTCAGACACACCATTATGCTGTGGTGTTCCTGGAGGAGTCCATTGGGAGAGAATCCCATTCTCTCCTAGATATGTGAGAAATTCACTAGAAAGGTATTCTCCTCCTCGATCAGATCGAAGAGTTTTAATACTCTTCCCAGTTTGTTTTTTTACTTCACTTCGGAATCGTTTGAACATTTCAAATGAATCCGACTTATGTTTCATCAGATAGACATATCCATATCGGGATAGGTCATCCGTGAAAGTTATGAAGTAGAAATATCCATCTCTAGCACTGGTGCTCATGGGCCCGCATACATCAGTATGTACTAGGCCCAAGAGCTCAGTAGCTCTCTCACCTTTTTCAGTAAAAGGTGACTTGGTTATTTTATTAAGAAGACAGGACTCACAGGTTGGAAGTGATTCACAATCACTAACTTCGAGGATTCTCTCTTGAGTCACCTGTTTATTCTGTTCTTGTTTATATAACCTAGCCTATAGTGCCATAAGTAGATATCTGACACACTATCTAATCTAGGGTGCTTGCCAGTAGAATAGACTCTTATCAGGCTTGATCTTTTTGGTCTGGCTCTGCACAGATGTCCCAGCCTGAACTTGCACCTTCTTGACTTTCTTCTTCTTGTTCTTCTTTCCTTTCTCAAAAGGTCGAGAACCAGAAGATGAACCTCCCACTAAGTTCACCGACTCCTTGAGGAGTTGGTGATCCTTCTCAAAGTTCTGAAGTAACCCCAGTAACCCGTGGTAGTTTACTTCAGGCTTTGTCATTCTATAATGAGTGAGGAATGGGAGATAAGACTTGGGCAGCGAGTTCAGTATTGCATCTTTCCCAAGCTGCTCATGCAAGGGAAAGCCGAGCTTGCTCAATCGTTCCATCAACTCGATCATGTACAATACATGATCAGTGACAGAGGCATCATCCCGTATTTTGGCATTGAAGATGATACAACTAGTCTTGTGCCTCTTACGTCATCGGGTGTGCCAAAGGCATCCTCCAACACTTGAAGCATGTCCTTTGGCTGAGCCGTCTCGAATCTGCGACTGAACTCATCGCTCATAGCAGCCAGCATGATACAGCGCACCGTGGTCCGGTCACTGAGCCACTTCTGGTAAGTGTCTCTGACTGTTCCACGTGCATTGACAGCTGGCTCCTCAGGTGTAGGATCCATTATCACATATAGGATCCGTTCATGCTCCAGGACTATCTTCAACTTTCGGTACCAGCTACCGAAGTTGGATCCCACCAACTTATCATTGTCCAACAATGATCGGAGCGATAGGGAGTGGCCATATTTGCACAAAGGAGAACCATAACCTAATTAGTAATTGATTCATTAAACCTAAAGATTTGGACTTTAATCAAAAGGTTTCTCCCACTATTTTATTCGAATTGGTAGCCTCTACCTCCAACTCGAGGAATTACCCTAATTCCTTAGCGGGTACTAGAATTCACTTAGACTGCACACAAGCCCAACTTTGGTTGGTCAACCCATGTACATCTAGGGGTAGGTTCATAACAAATTGTTTCTCTAAACAATTTTTAGTAATTTTAATTTTACCCCAGAAACCTAATCAGTAGTCTTTGGCCTCCACTGTAAGGATCCAGTTAGGTCTAACCATTAACATGATCATACATGGTGTATCTAACCAACGAATGATTAAGCCCAACTTTGGTTGGCTCACCTAACTACCATTAGAGAGACACTTCCAAGTCGTCATATGATGAGTGATAATTCCATTAGTCAACAAGCACCAAGCCTTTGGGTCTACAATGATTATTGAGTTAATGGACTCATTATCAAACACCTTAATGGGAGGCTATGATTCAGTTATCTCCATAACTTTATCATTTTAAGGACCTAATAATTTTTAAAGATTTAAATAATATAGAGGATGAAGTCAGATGAACCAGCTTATCATGATCCTCCCACTGGCTTCACCAAGTCAGCTTAAGGGAGACTATTAAAGGGCTGGTCTAGGAGCACCTAAATCAGTCACACTGATTTACCTAGCTGACATGGGTCAGCTCGAATAGTCAAGTGATCCAATCAAAACATAATTTCACTAAGAGGTCAGGTAAATTCGATCAGTGGGAGGGTCTGCCAAAGCTTACCTTAGACACCATCAGAAATGGCCAGGTAAGTGGGCTCCCAATTAAAAACCACCGGTCTGGTTTACCTTAGACACCAACTGGTTTAATTAGTTTCGATTAGATCAACCTAACAGTTCGTGCTAGACCGCTTAGCCAAGAATCAAGTCCATTTGGTTCTCGTTAAAGACATGGATTTGACCAACTACAACTATTGTAATTGATCTAGAGAATCCTTGACCTAATCTAAGACAACAATTGATTAGATTTAGTCAATTCTCTAATTAAGTCCATCTTCAATCTAACCATAGGTCTAACCCAATTAATGGACCTAATTTTCGCTAACCCATTAACCCAATGTGTTATGGTTTGCGTCTTAGGTTCTTCAATTCACAATCCTAGAACCTATTCAAACAACTTCTTAATTCTTAATTAAGTTTTGGGCTGAGGGTTGGGTTTGACTTTTCAAAAAATAATTTTCATATTTGTAAAATAATTTTACAATATGATTCTACCAACCATATTGCATGTTTTATTTCATAATCAAGATGCAAGTGAAATAAACATGAAACTACTTTAGATCTAATCTAAACAGGTTCATGTAATTGAAACAATTTCAACTTTAAATAATTTCTTTGCATAAAAATTATTAACAAAGAGATTTTATTTCAGATTTAAATATCTTTTAAATCTAATAAATCATAAATTTAATCTAGATCATATCTAACAAATTTATGATTAAAGATAGATCTACACAAACTAGGACAATCTTTGCACTGTAAGGGGTAAACCTTACAGCAGGACAACCTTGCAGTTTGTGATTGATCTAAAATTTTAATTTCAGATTTAATAATCAGATTATAAATTAGATCTAATCTAAAAAATAATCTAAGCATATATCAATAATCATGTAATAAAGAACCTAGGCTCTGATACCAATTGAAGGAACCATATCTAGGATTTCAGGGTTAGATCTTGAAACTTTTTCAAGATCATACAGCGGAAGACTAAAATAAATCAAAATTTATTTTTTAAAATCAAAAAATCCCTAGATCTAAGATCTTATTACATGATTATTACATAGTATTAAATCAAAAATTATAATATATAAATATAGCATGAACTACATGTTGATCATATCAACATGTTTCTATACTACATCTAATGTATGTATTAAACAATAGATCAGATCTATTACCTTGCAAGTTAGACGTTCTAACCTTGTTGATCTGGGCTTGAGGATGATGTTGCAAGCCGCACACACATTCGACCTCTAGGAGTCGTCCACACGAGCCCACGAATCTCGATCAGAAGTCCTGCTTCAGGAAATCAGCACAGTATGCTAGTACTGCGCTGATCCTTCTTTGATGGTTGATCAGATGCCTCCTTCTTCTTGATTTGGACTCTTCCAAAGATGAAAAGTAGAAGGAGGAGTTTCAGATCTGAGACACTCTCAGGAAACTCAAGATGGAGGGAGGAAAGATATGAAAACAAAAATCCTAGAAGAAGACCCTCTTCTTCTTCACGTTTTTCTCTCTAGACATCCAAACTTGCGTCTTTTATATCTCCACAACCCAAAGGTATTTCTCTCTAATTTTTGGATGGCACAAAGGTCTCTCAAATCTCTGACTTCTTCTAAAATTTATGAAGAAACTCATCTTATATAGAGAGATATGATAGAGTCCTTGTCTAGGTCAAACACCTAGTCAAGGCTTATCCAAACATGGCAAGTTAAGGGACGCCCAACTCTTGAGCACCTCCTTCATATTTTCATGCATGGATCACCAAAAAAGGGTGCACAATATATACCCTAAAAGCCACAAAAATTTTAAAAAAAATTTGGATAAATTCGGTGCAAAATTGAAAGAGTTTTGGATTTCTAAAACTCTATCTCATAGAATTCGAAATCCAAACTTATTCCTTTTAGATTTGATCCAAACCACCTTCCATGTAAGAAAGAAGAGAGGAGACCTTTTGTGAACATGGGAGAGATCTGGGAGAGGGCTTTTGTCGCACAAAATAAGTGGAGATTGGCGTTGAATTAAGAGAGAGGGCGTGGAGAAGGCTTATGTGGCGCAAGGTAGAATCCTAGTCTTACTAGGATTCTGTCTTATGACTTGTTTTAATTTGGTTTCTCAAACCAAATCAAATCAAAATTAGATCAACCCAATTAAAATAGGTCTTAATCAAATTAAGAACCTAATTTAATCAGATTAAATTAGATTTAAATCTGATTTAATTTTTTAATCAAATTAGAAATTAGATTGACCCAAGTCCTAGTTGAACTAGGACTAGTTTTTCCTTGCACTTGGCTTATCCAATAAACCAATTGGACTTGATCCAATCAAGCCCAAACCAAATCTAATTAAATCATATTTAATTAGACTTAATCTCAGCCCATTGGCTTAATCAAATTAAGCCAATTAGCAATCAAATTGCTAATCGATCCTCCTGCAACACTTGTACTGGGTTAAATGTCAATCGTATTGATCATTTAACCCTAGAACGATTCTTAATCGTTGATCAACCATCCGATCGGATCATGAACTCTAATGTGTGTGACCTCATAGGTCCGAACCTAAGCTGGTAGCATAGGAACAAATTTCTATACCAATCGAAGTGACCATCTAGCAATGGTACCCGACGACCGGATAGGTCGAATGTGTAGAACAACATCCTTAGAACCCATGCGGATATAGTTTTCATATAATTCATCCCCTTGACCAAAATGATCATAGGACACCCCAGAGTTTAACTGTCAACTCTGATCAGGTTGTCCACATTGTATTTCAAAATATCAAATCCATCTGATGGATTATCCTGGTCAAGGTTTTGCTAAATTGAAATACAGTGACTCATTCTTCTCGAACTCTTAGAGTGGTCAATCCCATCTCGATCACACTCTGACTTCGCAAGTACTTGACTGTGCCCAGAAGCCTTCCGTCCTTGAATTAGAAATTCAGTTAGTCCAGTACCAAAGCACAGTGAGTTGCTTGCAAGTCACTGAGGCGATCTCAAGTCTAAGGGACACTTATACCTATATCCCATCAGAGACATTCTCGACAGCAGAATGCTCTGGAGTTGGTCACGTTTAATGATGATGTACCCTTACATCTCACCTGTATACCATACCAGTGTCTCCACACTCCTTGGTTAAGAGGACAACCAACCCATATGGCCTACAGCGACCTATGCTCGATAGAAGCTGTTGTCCTTATTAACAGCCTATCATTTGGTCGTGAACAGTTTTAAGGACTAATCGATAAATCCTCTCTTTATCGAATCTAAATAGTCCTAAGGACTTCATCATAACAACGGAGTTCATTAGAAGATGAAAGCTTATGATGAAAATGTCAAATATATTTTATTTATTAACAAATCAATTATAATACTTGGTTGCTCAACCGTCAACAGCTTGACGATTGGCTTTTTGGGACACATTTCCTAACAATCTTCACCTCAGGTATTATCTTACCTTGATCTATTGCCGAGGCTGAGATTGATAGATCTGATTGGATCTTGGTTACCTTCTATTCGATACTCTGTTGCCTTCTTGTTGGTTTCGGTTAAAGGTATTTTATACCTCATGTTTACCTATTTTTCGGGACGGATTTATAGTGGATTGCTCCTCCTCCCCGTGGATGTAGGCCTCTTGTGCCGAACCACGTAAATCTTGGTTTCTTTGTCTTTGTTTATTTATGCCTGCAATGTGTTTGGTGAATTGTCTCAAAGAGATTAGACTTTAGATCAAAAGCCTAGATCGATCCAACCTGATGCGCGTGACCTCAACAGTATTCAATGGTTCCTGCTTTGACATTAGATTCCTCCTACAGTTTACTGCCGACTTTACAAGTGGATACTCTTTTGAGAAAAAAATTATTTACAGATTCCTCATTTGATTCTAAATTGATTTTAAGCCCCTGGCTGGCGAGCTGCAAATGAAGGTGGCAGCACCTGCTGACTTGGATTTGTTGAGAACAAATTATTTACAGTCATTGGTTTCTTCTTCAATTATTTTGGAGGTTCTTATCCTGCCATCATCATACAAAGTTGGCAGCACATGCCGACTTCAGTTTAAATGAATCAAGGAGACAAAGCTTCATAAAGGACAAAGTTTAAATCACTTATGAGAACTCTATCTTACAAGCCTCATAAAAGGCAAGTTCTCTTGCAGTGATCATCTGCATATATAAACAGAGCCTCTCTCATGCATATTATCTGAAAATGTCCAGAAAAATAAAGAAAACAAATTATGCGTCATATCTTCTCCCCTTTTTTCCTTTTTTTTTTTTTTTTTTGAGGAAATAGGACGTCATATCTTGTCTTTATCATTAATGATATTTTAGATGTGAGATCAAAGCCATTAATGATTTACAGATATACAACCCTTTGTGAAACAACAAGTGCACGGTACTGTAAAAATTGAAAAACAACAGAAGTCATTTCACCTTAAAAATTTTTTAAAGATACACAGAGCTACAAAAGAAATGCATAAATATACAACTAAGCAAGTTATTGCACAGTACCATTTGCTGGCCTCTCTATCACCATAAAAATCTGTCCTAATTTACCCATGGGTGGCAGCATGGAATCTTGTTAGTATCAACCTGCTAACCCAATTATCCCATGCATGTTCTTGCACCTCTTGTATCATTTTCTGAATGTCTCGACATATCTATCAAGCGAATCATTAGATGGGTCACCTGTAGATTTTGAAACAACACTGAACTACCAGAATCGATCCAAAAGTGAATTCCCAAACGAAACCTAGTGCAAGACTAACAATGCTCAAAGACTTGGTCTCCCCAGTCATCAACACAAGTTATCCTTCATCGATGCGAACACCTTGACTGCAACCAAAACTATGGAAAGAAGGCTAACACTCCGTCGATAACCATCTCCTAATGGTATGTCATCAGAAAGTGTACACTCCCACGTGGAACATCAATACCAGATCAATTTATGTATATGTATGTTTCAAAAAAACTTATAGTACGTATCAATAAGTCATTTAGTGTATATCATTTGCTCATGTACTATGTACCGATGAATATTATGTTTTGAAAACTGTATATCACTTTACTTATAGATGTGTATTGAGATATTAGATGAATATTTCGTTAGGTATGCATTAATTAGTCATATATTATGTACTAACAGAACTAAGTTCCATAAATTGTGCTCCATTTTAATTATAAATGTATATAAGATTATTACTTGGTGTATATCAAAAAAGTTTATAGTATATACCATTTGATTATATATTTAATGTATATTATCTGATTATATAATATGTATTGCTATGCGGTGAAAATGAAGAAGAAAGAAAATATCTCAATTATAAAATTAATAATTTTATTAATAATTTTTTTTTAATTTTTAAATTTATCTTTTAAATTTAATATTAAAAAAAATATGACACGCTATCAAAGCCGTCCATATGATATTTTATAGTGCCCAGCCCATATGATTTTTGTTCCACCATTGGAGGGGTAAGTGGAAGGCAGGCAATGCGAATACGAATGTCGAGGGCTTTAATTGAGGAGGGAGACTGGGCTTGCAATTACAAAAGCTCTTTATGGAAGGTGGATGCTGGTGGCTGGGAAGGTAACATTCTTTTTTTTCCTTTTTCGATGTTTTCTTCTACTTCAATTCCAGGGATCTTATTAAGATTGTCGTGGCACATGATCTACAGAATGTCTTGGGCGTTACAGAGAAGGTGAGTGGAGGAATTCGAGGAAGAGGTCAGAAAAGAGGACCTTCAAAATTATTAGAGCCTACTTTACGGAGCTTCGACTTTGATTCTTTTCGAGATTCAGATTTTTTTGCAGTTTGTATTATTACAAGTGCCTTTTGGGCAAAAAAATTGCTATATCAAGGAAAAAAGTTTCGTAGTTTGTATATTTTAGTGAATTAAATTAGTTCTTCATTTAGTCATAATTTGTAAATTGCCTTGATGAAAATTTTTGAACGTTTGTATAAATATCGTCTTGGAAATATAAGTATTTTTTTCTCTTGAGAGAGAATGAAAAAGCATTCTTTAAATAAGAGATAGTTCGGTAAAATAAATTATAAGTATCTCTATGAATGTTCTCTGCTTTTTCAAAACACACTTGGATTTTTCATCAAAAAAAAAAAAAAAAAAAACACTTGAATTTCTTTCTTTTTAATAAACAAACGAGAAAACATCTCTCATGATGAGACAAACGGGTTTTCTCAGTCCATTTAGCCTACCAGCTGACTGAGAGTAGTCCACATATCCCCAAGTCTATAAAGCACAAATAACGCTTAAGAACTCTAAACTTGTAGATGCCAACCGTGCTCAACCATCCAAGATAAACCCATTTCATCACATTACCCACAAAATCCCATGAGAAACCAATCCGGCCTGGTTCCATGAAGCTACCATGTCCATGGGGCTACTACCCCATTGGCCCAATCATTCATGTCCCTCTCAAATTAGTTTTGCCATTTTACCCACATGTTAGCCCATCGATGAAATGGGACAATAAGCTATAGTTGGCCCCTCAATTTTTTTCAACATTTGACTCTTTTTTTTTTTGGTAAAAGAGCATTCGACTGATGGGTGCCATCTAACTAAGAACCAATGTCCACCCTATCCACACCCTCCATGATCGATGCATTTTGCACCATGTCTTCTCTTGCCTGACCAAAGGACAAGAGGCTAGGTCCAATCCAGACCCATTTCCATTGTTCGAACCCAAACTTAACATAACTAAAGGTTTGCCAATAGCATGGAACTTGGGACCTCACATTGTCTTTCTTTTTGGCCATTTTCTTTTTTTTTTTTTTTCTTGGTTTTTGGATAAAGGGAAGCAACAGCTTAGGGTGTTATATTGATCAGCATTTCACATCAGTCAGACACGAATCTATAAGTACAAGCTTACTTTCTAGGTTTGTAGTAGGAAAACTTATGTTGCTTGTGTTGTCTCAAGTGATGGTGCTATTTTTTTCTCTGCTAACCAAGACTTTCCATTATCTCTCATTTGCATGTTGCTATATATCCACATGTTCTTTACTCTTTCCCCACAGAACACTGTATAGGCCTCCAACCATCAGGCTTCCACCTAAAACACTGCAATGACAATACAAGATTGGTAGCTAAACTTCTACTTTAAGCATCTTAAGATAAATTGAGAAAGGAGATTTTGTTGAGCATAGAACTAGACCTTCCCAAAGTAACTTGTTCTCCAAGGAGAAATGAAGAGAGTATCATTGTGATAGCTAGAGTTAATGGCATGAACATGGCTAAGAAAACTGGCCCTCTTTTCTCAATGGTCCATGACTGCAAGTAATATGAAACTCCAATGCCAATGATACTCTGCCATGCATCACTTAGAATATGAGTTTAAATTGCTAGAAGAAATAAAATAAAAGAAGTTTAACAAATTATGAAATCACTAACCCTATATATTCTTCATTATTCTCTAGTGACATATATATTTGACATAAAAAAAAAAGTAATTAAAACCATATACTAGTAATCTAATAGCATTCTATGATATTTCCCACACAAATCAGTCCATCTCCTTTGGCTAATTTGATTATGCAAAGCACTTGCTTTCTTTTCTTTTTTTCTTTTCTTTTCTTCATTTTTTTTTTTTTTTTTTTTTTTTTTTTTGAGAAGAGAGCTCAAAGCCTTAAAACTTTTGGACTGCAGCATTATTTCCATGTATCTGTAATGACAGAACAAATAAAGTTTAGTTTTCGAAGTCTATCATTTTTTCTTACAACAATGTTTTGCTGGAGCAAAACGGTGCATGCAAAAATATACTTACACCATAAGCCACTGAGATTAGATTTATGTCCAAGCCTAACTTCCATCGAGAGAAGTCCCTCTCAAAAGCCAGGGCTACGAAGAATGATTGAACGGTGCTAAAGAGGCACTGTAGGGTGGTGAACAGAAGCTTGGAAGGATACGCTTTCAACACAGGTCCCTAATTTGAAATAAGATGCAAAAGATCAACGTTTCCATGTCTACTTTGAAGCATAGAAAGCATGATTAAAGCCTAGAGTCATACCTGTAGCACCATCCACAAAGACAATGCTGAAGCGGCAATGGTCATGAGGAAGGTTCCCAAGACCCATTTAATGTGAGAATGGCTTCGAGCTTGGTCGCTGTGGGTATCTCCTTGGCCAAGGAGGTGATGGTGGTTCAAGGATTTCAAGTGAGGTCCTTTGCAGAAGGCCATTGTCAAAATACCAGCTAGGCAAAGCACTACTCCAGAAACTTTTGCAATCCCTTGGAGCCTCCTTATGTCGAAAACTTCCATTCTGTTATTTACAGGCACTGCGTTATTGAGATTTTATGGTAAAATTCATTCAATTAACTATCGTAATTTGGCATCCAATATGATAGCATGATGTCCACATTCTCATTTCATTTGGTGGATGTAACTAGATGTATCACGACCCAAGATCTTATCCTAAAATAATAGTAGAATATATTATTTGATTTCTTTCACCCAATATAAGTACCGAAGATCTATCCAACTCATGTTGGACTAACATGCTCACATGGATCCTCATATACACCTCATTTAAATCTTGGTATCTTCAATAGGCTAAAGATCCAAATCCATTCAAATTTAATCACAAGCACTATGATTAGCTCATGATTAGTCTAATAAGCCCATGCGATAGTATCTCCTAATCTATATAGACCATGGGCTAAATCCGTTTTAATAGTATTTATCACAATACAAGACTTCATTTAAAAGACTAGCTGAAGATATTATTTCGATTCTCTGACTTTATATAATTATCTAAGATTTATCTGATGTATAGCTAATATTAGACTAAACACACATCTACACATGTCCTCATACTATGAGTGATAGGTTTGTGGCAGTCATTTATCCTTTTGTTTTGTGTTTCTGTGAAAACATATCCTATATATTATCATTATGAATGGCATAAAATCATCTGAACTCTCACAAGGCCTCCTCTTCAAAATGATAGCTGTAGATGCCCTCTTTTTTTTTTTTTTTTCCTGTTGAGAACAATAGTTGGTGGTCAATGAGAATTGTTTGGATTAAATTCTTCAAAAATGCTTCTTAGGTTTACCCCCAAATTAATCCTCTTCCCGATTGAAGGAAGGAAACACTTAAACAGTGGAGCTATAGCATACTTTATGGATCCAGAGGTTCTCTTTTCTTATCAATATAAAATAGAACAACAATCTTTCTGCAAAATATCCATTAACAGTTTCTTATTTTTACAAATATTAGGATCTGTACTGAGCAACAAGGTTGGGCCATACCCAAATAGAGCAGCCAAAATGAAAGTAAGCACAGGAATGAAATTCATCATTGCAGCAGCCAATGTTGCTGAAGTATAATCAAGAGCAAGAGAGATTATGTTGAAGTAAACCGTAAGCCTAACCACACAAAAAAGGAAATGTTAGAAAAACATGCAGAACTTTAATGCCATAAATAAATTCACAGTTTTTTTAATGTTTGAGTACTTTCTGTTTGTTGGAGAGAAATGCCAAATCCGTAGTATGAAGGATAATGTCACATAAAAAGAACCATACGCTTCAAACTAAACCAGATGCGCAGAATGAAATCTTTGTGTGGATATATGAGTAGAAATTTAGTAAATACATGACAAAGAGTTGTCATGTTGATTTGAAGTTAAGTGCTTGATAGCTATCAAAAGCCAAAACTTACCCCAAGCAAGCTAGCATGAAAATCTGGAAGCAAACCCTAAATGGCAGAGGTGGAGCTCTTTTCCTGAATAACAAGATTCTTCAATGATCCGTGAATACGGTAGCTACTAAAGAATGGAATTTTAAGAAAGGGTAGGAAGGTGTACCTTTCAAGAACAAATGCAATAGGAGCCAAGAAAAGAGATGCAATTACTTGTCTATAGAACACAAAAACAGTAATGCTCATGCCTGTATTGAAGGCAGCCTTGGTGAGAATCTGCATGCCTACACGTATGAAACTTATCAGAACAGCAACTAGATAAACCTTTGCGTCATTCATGACTAGAACTTGGCTTAGAGCTTCTCTAGGTGGAGGGATGGGCAGGGAAGACAATGAACTAAAGTGGCTAAATGGATGTGCATGCAAAACATATCAAAATAAATGCTCTCCTTTTCTTTTTAATGAAGAGTCTTGTTGATTTGGACCAATCAGGAGCAAAAGGATGATAAAGTGCTGCATAATGGACACGATTCTCCACCACTAGTAGCTAGCAGTGACATATTATATATATTCTTCAATCATATCTTATCACGACATAGAGAACAAATGAGCCAGGTTCAGTGCCCTGTCCGTGAGATATTATGCAATGGGTCCGATTGATGCATATTAAGCTAAGCAGCATCATCAAATTGTCCGCGAGGTCGTGTCCAATGATGGCAACATGATCTTAGCCTGCAGTAGCAGCTGGGGAAATAGGAACCTGCAGATACTGTGCCACACACACGGCAGCGAGATTGGCCACGATGCTCAAACAAAGATGCTGCAAAGCATTGCCGATCTCCACAAGTTTATCTTTTTTTCTTTTTTTTTTTTTCTTAAGGGGAATGGAGGTAGCCAGATGCTTCCCCTGATATTTTAAAAGGAATATTTACAAGAGTGAAGAGAAGGAAGAAGCAGAAGAAAAAAAAGAGGGACGAAGAAAAGAGTTTTACATATATAGCTGGCAATAATGAGTTAAGATTCCTCGATAGTTTTGTAGGGTTGCGATGGCACAATGGAAGCACAGATTTTAAAAATTTTTACTATAAAATCCTTACCATCAAATCCTAACCAGGATCTTCTGGATGATTAACAATCATATATGTAATATTTGCATAACATAATAGAAGGTATAGAAGAATATCTGTAGTGCTATATCTAAATTTCGGCAGAGCTTTCACCAGACATCCAAGTGTTTGCTCTCCAACAGTGATTTACATAAAGTCTTGATCAAGACTCTTACTCTTTAATCAGGTTTTTCCCACTGAATTCTATCTCAAAGAATTTTCTTGGACAGCGCAACACTTGGGCTTTCTTCTTCTCTTCCTAGCATTTCCTTTCTCTATCTTTCTTGTCTTCCTATCTTCCTTAATTCTCTTCCTAAGCCCTTGTCCTAAAATTGAACTTGTCCTTTCTATTTTGGACTTATCCTAACAAGGGAAGGAAGAGACTAATTGGACAATAAAGAGAACTTATATAAGAAAAAAGAGATAGGATTCTTGGATGAATAGAATACCCCAGGTGCGCCATCCTTTTATAGTTGGCGATTGGACGTCTTAAGCACCATCTCGTGCCCCATCAAAGGATCCATCTCACACCTCCTCAATTTTTTCATGCCCCTCCTTTAATCTCATGCCCACTTGAAACCTCTGTGATATGTGGAAATATCAGGAATTAAATCTGAAAGTCGCTTCATGCAGAAAGACTTTCATGCAGAAAGACTCTTCAGAGAAAATTTTTCTGTATTCTTTTGGGGAGTCATGAGGCTTCTTATGACGTGCACTTAATCCAAGGGATAGAGTTCCTTCTCAGGGCCATCCAATGGCTCAAAAAGGAGGTGCCACTTTTGATTTGTGCATGGAGAAATAAGAAGGGAATCAGAGAATTTAAGACTCCATAACCTCTTGGACTCTCAGTCCAAGTGGTGCATCGATTTAAGTGGGCGGCTAGGGTTTTGGCTAGGATAAGATCAAGTCCAACTTGATTAAAACTTATCCAACCAACCAGCTATCTCATGGCCAACCAAAACTCCATGCCCAAGAGAGAAATAGCATGGAGAATGGATAAGGATTAGGAAGGATGTGCCATATCTCATATGGCGCACAATATTTTTGTGCTAGAAAAGAATGCTCCACGTGCCAAAGAGAGAGAGACTCTCTAATGCATGGGAAACCTAAAAATAGGTGCCATTTCTCTTGGCTCAATCAGCCAAGGGTCAACCCAATTTAGACCCAAAAAAGGTTTGAGTTTGATTGGATTTAATTAGCCCAACCAGGAACTAATTTTGAATCCAATTCGAATATGGGAGCCAGGGTTTACAACATGTGCTAGTATGTTTATCCTGCAAATATGATTTAATGTAATTAGACACTTGATCAATTCTCTTTATATGTGATCCATTGGGTTTCACATCTAGCCAGCAGTAGGTTCGGATGCAAGTTGACCTGATTTGATTAGAATCCAATCTAACCGATTTAGGTCCAATCGAGCTAATCCGATTTCAACAATTAGAACCCTTTCTAATTGATGATCGAATTAATCTCTTTAATTCGATCAAACTTACAAGATAAAATTGACGTGTAGCAATGTATCATATCTACCTGGAAGATATAAAATTTTGATGAAAATACCAAAAATATCCTTCAGTGGCGAGTTACCGTACAATTTAATTCTTCAATCATCCCCGTATCTCGAATATATTCATGAGTATGGAATCATATCAAATTTAAACACATATTCTTATTAATTCTCCATTAATCAATGATGACTCTAATGAAGCATTAGAAATTCTTTCAAATCTTCATCCTACTCTGACCAGAGACTTCTTGAGTCATCAAGAGATGAGAATGTATAGGATGGCATCTCTCTTACTAGGAGTGATCGATTTTTTGTTGACCGACTCATGATCTTTATACACACTACACCATATCTAGAACATCCTGTGCATGTCTTAATGCTATGCCTGAGTATAAACCAAAATATGAGTTTATATGCATAAGATTCTATAATGGTCTCAGATCTAAGGATCACTTGTCCAACTCTCACTTAGAGAACCATCTTTTGACATGCAAATAAGGCTCCATAAGATGTTCTCAAAAGTTAGATCAATTCACTAAACTCATTCTCTAACGAGCACACACATCCTTATATTAGTATCTCATATAAGTGACTATGAAATCAATCACCATCTCCATCGAGCATACATAGGATGTACCAATTTTTTCGAAAATATTAATCCCCGACTCAATAATCCAATGAGTAAAAATATTTTAGATTAGAATTTTAAGATTTTAGATCTCACAGATATAATCTCATCATAGCCCTAAAATCATTGTCCTAATTTATAGGATTCATCATAATCTTAACAAATATAAGATGCAGCATATGATGAAATATAAATATCTTTTATTCATTTATAAAATATTATTACATGAGTCAGAAAGATTAAAGAATAATCTATAAAAATATAAATTTTAATTAGCTTATAGGATATTATTTTTTTAAGTTTTTTGATGAGAAAGGAGGTTAGAATATAGCCACCATCTTTGTTAGTAGAAGAAAAGCATAATTACAAAGGGACAGTTAGTTAACAAAAAAAAAAGAAAAGGGACAGTTCAAAACTAGTTAGAGACAGTACAGCTTTATGAAGGGAACATCAAAACAATAGGGAAAAGATAAGATTCTTCCACGGTGGTTGGTGGTTCTCCTCCACTTTCACCGGCAGACTTCTTCGAAGGAAAATTCTCTTGTTTCGTTATCGCCAAAAATCTCACTCAAGTTTATCATGGAAGTGCCTCATCCCTCAGAACAGACTCGATATAGGTGAAATCTTCAACTGGAAAGGATGGAGTCAGTTATTGTACCTCCTAAACACCCTGCTGGGTTCCGTATATTGATCGGGAAACTTAAGATTCGTGTTGGGTGGATGTCTGGCCAGGACACCACCTCCCAAGATCCTTTCAGTACCACGCGATGCAGCAGGAAGAAAGAAGAAACAAAACAAAAGGAAAAACAATCAAAATACGTGGATCAGCCACAAAAGGGCTCGCCTCCACGGGGCATGCAAACTTCACTATGAAAAGAAAATTTTACAAGAGGAGACCTCACCCTCAACCCTTGTACACCCAATTCTCTCTCACATGAAGTTCCCCTCACAAAAGCTCTCTCTCTCTTGGAGACCCCCCTGAACCCCTGAAGAGCCTGGCGACCGCTGTCCAGGAGCCTCCTGCTCCTTCTCTCACAGCGCCTCACGCCTCTCTCTCTCTCTCTCCTCTCGGTTCGTACGGCGGCGAGAAAACAACCACGCACACTCTTCTGTTCGTTCTCAGGCTTTTTAAAGCCTTAAACATAGGTTAGAGAGTGATTAGGAATCCTTAATCAAGCCAAATCACGTCCCAGACCGTCCGATCAAGACCGGGAGCCACCTGGGGTGTCCGATCGCGCTCCGGTCCACGAAATAGGGCCGTGGACCGTGAGAAACGCGTGGAAAACGCCCACGCGGTCCACAGACCGCGCCGTGGACCACCCGGTCCACGGTGGACCGGGGCAAGGGCCAGCAGGCCGCTGGGTCGCGCGTCCCGCGCGGGCCTGGGCCTGGGACGCGCGTCCCGCGCAGGCCTGGGTCGCGCGTCCCGCGCGGGCCTGGGTCCCGCGTCCCACGCGGGCCTGGGACGCGCGTCCCGCGCGCCGCCGCCTGCAGCCGCGCCGCTGCCGCCCGCCGCCGGTCGCCGGCGATCCTCCGCCGCCTCGATTTTCGTGCCGACTTCGAAAGCTCGTATCTCCTCCATTCGAGCTCCGATTCAGGTGATCTTGGTCTCGTTGGACTCCGTTTTTCGCCACGAACCTCGCTGTGGGCTCAATGTGGGCTGAATCTCGAGGCGTTAAATCCTAACAATCTCCACCTCGACTCGATATTCGGCCTCCTCCAAACTCCGAGAGCTTCTGGATCTCCTCGCCCCCATGCCCTGGGGCAATCGCCTGCTGATCATGGATGGGCAAACATGGGAGTCGAGCCAGGCTGCTCGATCCCATCTCCGTCGTATGCTGTGCTCCTCCTGACCTGAGACCTGCTCGGGGCATCATCCTGCGGCAATAGGAATCTTACCTTGCGACGTCGCCTCTCGTCCTCCCGAGTCTCCTGTCTCGTGCCCGATCCGCCTCCTGGAGCTCCACCTCGCTCTGGGCTCCACCTGGCTCCCGATGCTCCACCTCGCACTGGGCTCCCTGCCAGGTAATAATGTCCTCTGCTCCCCTTCTTCCCCTCCAGCACAATCCTATCGCCGCGTAGCACCCTCAGGATTCCTCCACCAGCTACCGTCCTGTAGCCTCTCGAATCCAGTCTGCTAAGTGAGATAAGATTCCGCCTGAAATCGGGTATGTATCGGACCTCCCCCAATCTCCTCACTGCACCGTCATGTGTCCTCCAGCTGACCGTCCCAATGCCTCTGATCGCACAGCTCGATCCATCTGGCAGATATACAGTGCTCTCACTGTTCTCCAGGGAGTCAAACTGCTCCTCTCTGCAACACACATGATAGGGGCATGCAGAATCTAATATCCACTGCTGGGAAGAAGTAGATACCTCGTCAGATATCTCCAGGACATCTCCATCTGAATCGCTGCCGGCCGTCGCTACAGCAGCCACCGTCCGATTTTTCAGTTGAGGGCAATCTCTGGCTAGATGCCCCAACTCCTCACACCGGTAACACCTGGTTTTGCTCAAGTCCCTCCTGGACTTAGACCGCCCTCGATGCGATCTCCTGTCGCTCCGTCTACCGCCTCCTGCACCTCCAGAAGCCACCAAAGCTGAGCTATCGACACTTGAGCTCGAAGCTGGGTTCTCCCTCCTGAGAACCTCGTTCTGGAGTATCGCCGCGGTGACCTCGTCCATCTTGATAGTGCTCTTCCCCACTAGAAGAGCAGTCACCAAGGACTCGTACGAAGGGGGAAGCGACGCCAGCAAAACCAGCGCCCTGGTCTTCTCCTCAACGTTCTCGCCAACGCTGAGAAGGTCGGTGAGGATCTTCTGGAAGTGGCTCAGATGCTCCTGCACGCTCTGTCCCTCAGTCATCCGCAGTTGGTAAAACTGCCTCCAGAGGAAAAGTGTGTTGGTGAGAGACTTCGCCATGTACAACTCCTCGAGCTTCGACCACAGCACCGTCGGGGAAGTCTCGCTCAGCACATGGATCACCACCTCATCCGCCAGATACATACGGATGGTACTCACCGCCTGCATCTGTAGCCGTTTCCAATCCCGCACCTCCATGGTGGTCGGTTTCTCATCGCACAAGAGAGCATCGATCAACCCCTGTTGGATGAGCACGTCCTTTACCCTTGCCTGCCACAAGGAGAAATTGCTCTTACCATCAAACTTGTTGATCTCCATCCTGATTGTTCCTGTTTTCTCCATCTTCAGTCTTGCTCACCACCACTGCAATCTGCGTCCTTGTACCGCCTTGCTCTGATACCACTTGTTGGGTGGATGTCTGGCCAGGACACCACCTCCCAAGATCCTTTCAGTACCACGCGATGCAGCAGGAAGAAAGAAGAAACAAAACAAAAGGAAAAACAATCAAAATACGTGGATCAGCCACAAAAGGGCTCGCCTCCACGGGGCATGCAAACTTCACTATGAAAAGAAAATTTTACAAGAGGAGACCTCACCCTCAACCCTTGTACACCCAATTCTCTCTCACATGAAGTTCCCCTCACAAAAGCTCTCTCTCTCTTGGAGACCCCCCTGAACCCCTGAAGAGCCTGGCGACCGCTGTCCAGGAGCCTCCTGCTCCTTCTCTCACAGCGCCTCACGCCTCTCTCTCTCTCTCTCCTCTCGGTTCGTACGGCGGCGAGAAAACAACCACGCACACTCTTCTGTTCGTTCTCAGGCTTTTTAAAGCCTTAAACATAGGTTAGAGAGTGATTAGGAATCCTTAATCAAGCCAAATCACGTCCCAGACCGTCCGATCAAGACCGGGAGCCACCTGGGGTGTCCGATCGCGCTCCGGTCCACGAAATAGGGCCGTGGACCGCGAGAAACGCGTGGGAAACGCCCACGCGGTCCACAGACCGCGCCGTGGACCACCCGGTCCACGGTGGACCGGGGCAAGGGCCAGCAGGCCGCTGGGTCGCGCGTCCCGCGCGGGCCTGGGCCTGGGACGCGCGTCCCGCGCAGGCCTGGGTCGCGCGTCCCGCGCGGGCCTGGGACGCGCGTCCCGCGCGCCGCCGCCTGCAGCCGCGCCGCTGCCGCCCGCCGCCGGTCGCCGGCGATCCTCCGCCGCCTCGATTTTCGTGCCGACTTCGAAAGCTCGTATCTCCTCCATTCGAGCTCCGATTCAGGTGATCTTGGTCTCGTTGGACTCCGTTTTTCGCCACGAACCTCGCTGTGGGCTCAATGTGGGCTGAATCTCGAGGCGTCAAATCCTAACAATTCGACTGTATAATTTTCTCCTTCTGTAATCTTGCTTTTATTTGTTTAGGATCCCCGATGATCCTCTATACTGTACCCTTTCTTCATTCTCCAAATCAAGCGGGTGGAGTCCTCTCCCTCTTTTTTCCTTGTGCGCGTGCAACAAAAAAAAAAAAAAAGAAAGGAGAGAGAGAGAGAGAGAGATGGAAAAAAGTATTGCCTTATGGGTCCAAGACTGAGATTAGAAGCTAATTTAAAATCAGTACAGACAACTGAGACAAGAATCCAACCAATTCATATCTCATTTTTGCAATTTGACATTCAAAATTATGTTTCATAACTACCACCATATCTATAAGCCAAGCTGGACCGATTTGATGGTATTTTAATTCTAATAATTAATCGTTGTTCAGTGATAAGATTCTCCACTAAGCTACACTACAATTAATATTCGTTAATAATGTAAGGTGCCAAGCACACTTGCTAAAGTGAAGATGGCGGAGAAAGAAGCGTATGCAGTTGTCAAGGCAGTTCACAATTTCAAACCTTCTCCCGTCTAAAAAAGACAAAGGAGTAAAGGAGCAGGTAACACGTTGCTTATCTCGCAATAAACTTATACCTCAACAAGAGAATCGCCTTGGAAAACAAAAATAGTGGAAGGGGGGCTGCTATTGGTGGGTTCGATTCTCATTGATGGCACTGCAGGCATATAACTTATGGCATCAACGACTTTTGCTTGATGCCTCGTATCTAAATTTTCAGTTATCCAATGTTCTCTTGAAGAATTTAGTCACACTGGTAATGTTTTGAGTTCTGGTGTCACGTCTTTCTCCTCCAAGTTGGTTAAATTTCTGCCATTTGGTAGTTTCTCTGCTCTTTCCCCAAGGGACAATGTAAGGACATCTCCACATAAAACAACGTGACAACAGCACCAAAAAGTTAGGTAGAATTCCATTTCAAGCATGTTGACGTGATATGCTATAAGCGATGTGACCAAGCATCTAAGATTACCTTCCCAGATTAATTAGTACTCCATGGAGAAATGAAGATAAGATGAACATGATAATCAGAGTTAATGGTGTCCGCAAGACCACAAAAATAGGGCCTCTTTTCTCCATTGCTCATGATTGCAAGTAATAGTAAGAGTATCAGAGAACTGGTATGTTATTGGATTGAAGAAATTAGATCATGCATGCACCGTATATAATGGTGCACACCACCAATCATAGCCGAATAAAAAAATCTCAATTCATGCTATCAAAAACTTTCTTAAAGCCTAGTTTACACAGAATGACTTTTCTCTCCTATTCTCTTTCTGTTGGGTGGATGTCTGGCCAAGACACCACCTCCCAAGATCCTTTCAGTACCACGCGATGCAGTAGGAAGAAAGAAGAAACAAAACAAAAGGAAAAACAATCAAAATACGTGGATCAGCCACAAAAAGGCTCGCCTCCACGGGGCATGCAAACTTCACTATGAAAAGAAAATTTTACAAGAGGAGATCTCACCCTCAACCCTTGTACACCCAATTCTCTCTCACATGAAGTTCCCTTCATAAAAGCTCTCTCTCTCTTGGAGACCCCCCTGAACCCCTGAAGAGCCTGGCGACCGCTGTCCAGGAGCCTCCTGCTCCTTCTCTCATAGCACACCCGCGCCTCTCTCTCTCTTCACGCTGGTTCATACGGCTGTACGTTCGTTCTCAGGCTTTTTAAAGCCTTAAACATAGGTTAGAGAGTGATTAGGAATCCTAAACATAGCCAAAAACCCTCCTGGACCGTCGGATCAAGACCGGGAATCACTGGACCCTTCGATCGCGCTCCGGTCCACGAAATAGGGCCGTGGACCGCGAGAAACGCGTGGGAAACGCCCACGCGGTCCACAGGCCGCGCCGTGGACCACCCGGTCCACGGTGGATCGGGGATGGGCCAGCAGGCTGCTGGGTCGCGCGTCCCGCGCGGGCCTGGGCCTGGGTCGCGCGTCCCGCACGGGCCTGGGCCTGGGATCGCCTGCTGATCATGGATGGGCAAACATGGGAGTCGAGTCAGGCTGCTCGATCCCATCTCCGTCGTATGCTGTGCTCCTCCTGACCTGAGACCTACTCGGGGCATCATCCTGCGGCAATAGGAATCTTACCTTGCGACGTCGCCTTTCGTCCTCCCGAGTCTCCTGTCTCGTGCCCGATCCACCTCCTGGAGCTCCACCTCGCTCTGGGCTCCACCTGGCTCCCGATGCTCCACCTCGCACTGGGCTCCCTGCCAGGTAATAATGTCCTCTGCTCCCCTTCTTCCCCTCCAGCACAATCCTATCACCGCGTAGCACCCTCAGAATTCCTCCACCAGCTACCGTCCTGTAGCCTCTCGAATCCAGTCTGCTAAGTGAGATAAGATTCCGCCTGAAATCGAGTATGTATCGGACCTCCCCCAATCTCCTCACTGCACCGTCATGTGTCCTCCAGCTGACCGTCCCAATGCCTCTGATCGCACAGCTCGATCCATCCGGCAGATATACAGTGCCCTCACTGTTCTCCAGGGAGTCAAACTGCTCCTCTCTGCAACACACATGATAGGAGCATGCAGAATCTAATATCCACTGCTGGGAAGAAGTAGATACCTCGTCAGATATCTCCAGGACATCTCCATCTGAATCACTGCCGGCCGTCGCTACAGCAGCCACCGTCCGATTTTTCAGTTGAGGGCAATCTCTGGCTAGATGCCCCAACTCTTCACACCGGTAACACCTGGTTTTGCTCAAGTCCCTCCTGGACTTAGACCGCCCTCGATGCGATCTCCTGTCGCTCCGTCTACCGCCTCCTGCACCTCCAGAAGCCACCAAAGCTGAGCTATCGACACCTGAGCTCGAAGCTGGGTTCTCCCTCCTGAGAACCTCATTCTGGAGTATTGCCGCGGTGACCTCGTCCATCTTGATAGTACTCTTCCCCACTAGAAGAGCAGTCACCAAGGACTCGTACGAAGAAGGAAGCAATGCCAGCAAAACCAGCGCCCTGGTCTTCTCCTCAACGTTCTCGCCAACGCTGAGAAAGTCGGTGAGGATCTTCTGGAAGTGGCTCAGATGCTCCTGCACGCTCTGTCCCTCAGTCATCCGCAGTTGGTAAAACTGCCTCCAGAGGAAAAGAGTGTTGGTGAGAGCCTTCGCTATGTACAACTCCTCGAGCTTCGACCACAGCACCGTCGGGGAAGTCTCGCTCAGCACATGGATCACCACCTCATCCGCCAGGTACATGCGGATGGTACTCACCGCCTGCATCTGTAGCCGTTTCCAATCCCGCACCTCTATGGTGGTCGGCTTCTCATCGCATAAGAGAGCATCGATCAACCCCTGTTGGATGAGCACGTCTTTCACCCTTGCCTGCCACAAGGAGAAATTGCTCTTACCATCGAACTTGTTGATCTCCATCTTGATTGTTCCTGTTTTCTCCATCTTCAGTCTTGCTCACCACCACTGCAATCTGCGTCCTTGTACCGCCTTGCTCTGATACCACTTGTTGGGTGGATGTCTGGCCAAGACACCACCTCCCAAGATCCTTTCAGTACCACGCGATGCAGCAGGAAGAAAGAAGAAACAAAACAAAAGGAAAAACAATCAAAATACGTGGATCAGCCACAAAAGGGCTCGCCTCCACGGGGCATGCAAACTTCACTATGAAAAGAAAATTTTACAAGAGGAGATCTCACCCTCAACCCTTTCACACCCAATTCTCTCTCACATGAAGTTCCCTTCATAAAAGCTCTCTCTCTCTTGGAGACCCCCCTGAACCCCTGAAGAGCCTGGCGACCGCTGTCCAGGAGCCTCCTGCTCCTTCTCTCACAGCACACCCGCGCCTCTCTCTCTCTTCACGCTGGTTCGTACGGCTGTACGATGAAAACCCGAGCCCCTCACCTCTTCTGTTCGTTCTCAGGCTTTTTAAAGCCTTAAACATAGGTTAGAGAGTGATTAGGAATCCTAAACATAGCCAAAAACCCTCCTGGACCGTCGGATCAAGACCGGGAATCACCTAGACCCTCCGATCGCGCTCCGGTCCATGAAATAGGGCCGTGGACTGCGAGAAACGCGTGGGAAACGCCCACGCGGTCCACAGGCCGCGCCGTTGACCACCCGGTCCACGGTGGATCGGGGATGGGCCAGCAGGCCGCTGGGTCGCGCGTCCCGCGCGGACCTGGGCCTGGGTCGCGCGTCCCGCGCGGGCCTGGGCCTGGGACGCGCGTCCCGCGCGGGCCTGGGCCTGGGACGCGCGTCCCGCGCAGGCCTGGGTCGCGCGTCCCGCGCGGGCCTGGGTCCCGCGTCCCACGCGGGCCTGGGACGCGCGTCCCGCGCGCCGCCGCCTGCAGCCGCGCCGCTGCCGCCCGTCGCCGGTCGCCGGCGGTCCTCCGCCGCCTCGATTCTCGTGCCAACTTCAAAAGCTCGTATCTCCTCCATCCGAGCTCTGATTCAGGTGATCTTGGTCTCGTTAGACTCCGTTTTTCGTCGCGAACCTCGCTGTGGGCTCAATGTGGGCTGAATCTCGAGACGTCAAATCCTAACACTTTCAATAAGCCAACATCTCGTGTGTATCGAGGAAATATTCAACAATGCCTCTCCCACCAACAAATGCCGACTCTGCGTCATCAATGAGAGTAGTAGGAAGGAAGGGGCTGGGGATGCCTTTTTGATAGAATTTTTGAGATGATATTGTTGAGGCTATTTAACAAACTAATAGGTCTAAAATATTTCACTATCGGTGCACCCTCGTTATTGGGAATAAAAGCAATAAAAGCAAAATTTAGTCTATAGAAATCCAATGCTCCATTGTAAAAATCTTCCAGCAAAATGACCAACTTATCATAATCAATATTCAAAAATTTTTGAAAGAAAGAGAGGAAGAAACCATCTGGGCTAGGAGCTTTGTTACAATCAAAGGAGAATAAATGTCTTTAATCTCAACTAGTGGGAAACCATGCTCAAGATCAGAAAGGTTGCCAATGGGCTTACCCAAAATTAAATGCCGATTATTTCAATCTTGGGCACAATTGATCTGTCAAAGAGGTCGTTGAAGAAGTAGTAGAACCTCTTTAATTTCAATTTCCACCTAAGTACATAGCTCTCCACCATTCACTGCTAAAGTTGCAATGTGATTCCTCCTTTTTCAACTTGAATCAACTTTGTGAAAGTAGGTTGAATTCCTATCACTTTCGTTAAACCAAGTCATCTTCGCCTGTTGTTTCCAATAAATTTCCTCTTTCCTATATAGCTCATCTAATGATTGTCTTAAAATTCTTCTAGTAGAAAATTTTGAAGGTGAAAGATCCGTCTTCTCTTCCTTCTTATGTGGAGCATCAATATCCTATAAGATCTTCCCCTTGATCTTACTATTGACAACTTTCCTATTCCTCGTCCAAGATTTTAGTGCAATTTGGATGTTCCTCACATTATTCCCCAGGCCTTCATTGAGTTGCAATTGCCCCTATTGCATCTCCAATTCTCAACCATAATGTCCTCTAATTCAGGCTCTTCCAATCACCAAGATGCAAATCAGAAATCGTAGAGCTCAGGAATTTAACATTGTAGTCTAAAGCAATAGGCACATGATCTAAAGCCTGATTAGAAAAGGCTTTTTGGGTCTAAGCTAGATATAGGTCCTCCCACTTAGTATGAAGAAGAAAAAGGTCCAAACGAGCCAAGAACGGGTGCTCCCTCCTATTGCTTCACATGAAATCATGGTCTTTAGATCAAGGTCAATAAGGTTCATCTCGGAAATAAATTTCATGAAGATCAAGTTATCTTATAGACATTATGGATTACCTTTTCTATCATCCATTCCTTTAGTAATGTTAAATTCTCCTTGGAGCAACTATGGTCCTTCCAAAATATTATGGAGATCAACAAGTTCCTTAAAGAAGGCTCCACAAAGATCACTGTCACATGGCCCATAAACTAATGAGAGGCATGTGTTCCTATTGAGACAATTAACAACCCAATCCCATAGATAGAGAAAAGGATAATTTGATGGTCTTCTTTAGGGAGAATTTGAGGAGTTCCATCAGATTAGCAATCCACTGGCTATGTCAAGAGCATCCAAACAACACCATACATCAATTTTCGAGTCACCCAAATATCTGAGAAAATTGGAGGACAATGCCACCACCTTAGCTTCCTAAATTAAAATGATGTCACAAGATAAAACTGCAAGTAGATCTCTGATAGTTCTTCTCTTCTCCACGATTAATCTAGGAGTATCCCCAAACTCCATGTGGATGACTTTGGTCACTACGAGTAGGGCTGGACAGTATTCAAGAGCAAAATCCACTATATTGGGAAGCCAATTCACAAGACAAACTCCTGAAAGTTATAACTTGATCATACGACATCTAATCTCGATGATATTTTTTATGAATTTGGATAGTTTTTTGAGATCTATGATGTGATGCCATCCCATCAAGAAGATAGCACCCTTAGCGATTAGACTAAAATTTCTTCATTTGGGTTCCAAAACAAACTAGTTAATTCAAAAATTTTTCTTTCAGATAAAATTTTGACCGAGCATAGCTTCTAATCCGAAAAGAATTTGATAGAGCGATAGAAAGTAGAGTTGATATAGAAGTCGAGATTTATCTCCTAGAGAGTTTTAATTTTTTTCTAAATTAGTTCTACTAGATATGTTTAGTTCTATTAGAACTAGAAGAGGAATTCAATCCAATTTATATAAAAACTGATCTCGTTATTATAAATAGAGGATATATATTTCATTTTTAATCGATAAAAAAATAAGAAAAAGAAAAAGAAACTTGAGCCCTACTCTCAAAAATTCTCCTCTTCTTTTATCTTTTTTTTTTGAGACATTCGAGTTGAGCAAGTTGAAGAAAATTTTTTTTCTCCTTGATTGAATCAAGTTGGTAATAGAGCATTGATCTTTTACATCTATAAGGGGCTTATAGTGCATGCTCTAAATGATACAAGCAATTGGGAGAAGAGCTATCCATGCTTCAAGTATATTGAAGGACCAAGAAGAGTATGGCTGCCAGTTCTTCCTCAATTAGTGCTAGAAATGGGCCAAGCCAGGTTGGACCACACCTTTGCCCGAGTCTAGCCTAATTTTTTTTAGATTTTGGGCTAGGCTTAGGTTCGAAAGTTTAAAAAACTCAGGCCCGAGCCTGAGCCCGACCCGAGCTCGGCCCAAACCGATTAGGCCAGCTCAATCAGGTATTCAGTAGCTCTCTTCCCTTTCTTAAAAGGAAAAAAAAGGCTAAGCCATAACCTTCGACTCCTCTACCTCCCTCTACCCATGGCCGCACCACCCATGGCTCCTTCGCTGGCCCATGGCTCCTCTATCTCCCTCTACCTATGTCTCCTCGCCCTTAGTTCTCCTCCCAAGAAAGGCGGTAGCGTGCTGGAGGTCCAACATGCGAGATCCCAAGAGCAATCGTACATGTCAGTGCCAGGGATGATGGGTGGCGGAGTGGTGATCTCAATGGTGCTGAAAGCCCAATAGCATGTGGGGCAGTGAAGGGAGTAGTTCATGAGGTAGGCACGGATGTACTAGTGGAGATGTTAGCAGAACGTGCATGCTATCCAGAAGTTGGCGGCCATGGGGTCGTTGGTAGCAGTGGAGGATGGTGAGGGTTTGGAGGTGGTGGAGGCAGTGATACGGATCTCGATGTTGAAGAGGGACTTCTTGGAGGGGTCATCAGGCATTGGAAATGAAGCGAAAGGCGGCATCTACATCGAGGGAGCGGTTGCAGTCAGGGTGGAGGAGGGCGAGGCGGTGATTGGCTAGCTTGACAGTAGAGGGGTTGCAACCATCAGGGGAGGAGGGGAGCTAGAGGATGGCGTACCAATCGATGTGGTTGATGACACGACATTGGGAGGCAAGGAGGACGTTGGCGACGGTGAGGATCTAGTCGATGCCATCAATAAGGGGGTCCACCTCCATTGTCCACTCTGCAAACCATTGGCTCCCCATGAGGTCCCACACTGCAAGGAGCTTCTCCACTATCGCCAGACACCACTCCACCTCTACCTGACCCTTGGGATCCATGGCTTCTTCCAACTTTCTCGGATGGAGCGGTGAAAGGAGGGGGAGAAAATAGGATATGCATTGTAGAAATGTCATTTACATAGTGTGTTATCCACCATGGCATGTTATTCACCATGGGATATAGGAGATAACATGGAGTGTTATTCACCATGGGATCTAGCATGCAATCGGGCTCCTAATCAAACTAGACTTCGGGTTCGAGCATGGGTTGGGCCAAAGATATACTCGAGCCCAGCTCGAAAAAGCAAACGGTCCATATAATTAGGCCCAAATCTGACCTAAACTATTTTGGGCCTAGCCCAAAGCCCATCGGACTGGCTCGAGCCTAGTTCTAGCCCTATCCTTGATGGATGATGAGATGAAAGAATATCTCATATAATTAGAGAAGAAGATTATCCAATTCTCGGAGATCATTTTCAAATTGATAGTACCTTTAATATAAGTACAAATGCCAACAACTCCTGTTGCGAAGTTGTCTCCAATATTTGGCAATGATGATCCTCCATTTAGTGAGGGGGATGACCAAATAATAGGTATAAAAATTTTCTCTCTTCAATGATTTAAAGTTGAAGCCCCAATCCCCACATACGATGAGATTGTTGATACAGAAAAGCTAGATAACTGGCTAGACCAGTTAAAGACGTACTTTACTATCTGTGGATACTTTAGTATCCAAAAAATAGCTTTTGCTCATCTCAAGCTTTCTAGCCATGCTCTCATATGGTGAAATTCATACATGAGAAACAACAATGTTTCTAATTTGATGTTGAGCAAATTGAAAGGCCTAATCAACAAGCAATTTTATCCAATCGGCCATGAGGAGGATCAGTGGATTAAGTAGTAGTACCAATGGTAGAAGTATGATCAATCTATCAAGGACTACACCACTGAGTTCCACAAGTAAGCTATCTCCTTTGAAATCTCCATCAAAGATTATGTAGTTTTCATGAAGTACATTAGAGGTCTCTGCACAACAAAAAAATAGTATATTAGCGATGGCTTTTAGTGATGGCAAATAAGCCATCGCTAATAGCAATATTTACCGACCACATGTTATGATGGAAATTAATCCCATCGCTAAAAGACTGATAACTTATTAGTGATGACTTATTTGGTTATTAGCGATGGCAGTGCCATCGCTATAAATTTAATTTTAAATAATTAGTATTAGGAATGGCTTAAGCAATGCAAGCTAGCCATTGCTAATAGTCTGTCCTAAAAATCACTCCCATCCCTGATCGCTCGATTTCATTTTCTGTCATTGCCCCCTTAATCCCCCACCTTCGATCCCCGTTCTTCCCCCTCTGCACCATCAGAGGCCCCATCCCTACGCCCAAGCACCCACACCACCGTCCCCTCCTCGGATCCGACATCCTTATATCGGATCGATCATCCCCGAGCCCACACCCTCCCCCTTCTTCCCTACCTCTCCCCTGTTCTCTCGGTGTAGTCGGAAGCTCGTCGGGACTACCATCCTGGTACCCCAATCTCCCCCTCTTCCCAGCTTCCCCCCTTCTTCCCCCACCGCCCACCCCACATCGGATCGGGTGTCCCGATGTCGGATCGATCTTACCCTCACTGGATCCACCATCCCCCGCCTCCTCTTTCTTCCTGTGCCTCCTTTCTTTCCTTGCCGTGCCACCAGAATGCCGTGTCGCAGTCCCTTGCTGCATCCTCTTCTTCCCTGCACCGTCTGATGAGTATTAGCGATGGCAATGATAATGGCGACGGAGCCGTTGCCACACACTATTTTTTTCTCTTTAAATTTTTAATATTTAAATTTAAATTTATCAGATTTATTTAAGTTTATAATATTTGATGTAATTTATGCATGAAAAATGCATTCTCGATCATCGACAAGATCTGAAAGAGTGCCACTGCCATATGAAACCTCGCATCTAGTGGTGCTCTCGAGAGGTGGAACCATTTCAGAGAGCTCTCTGATGAGAGTAGCCCCATTACTCGATGGCAGGGATTCAAGGATAGACCACTGTCGGATCAGCTCTAGCTCGCTCATTTACTCCGATGGCAGTGAGAGTAGCTCGATGAGTTCTCTAGTTACCAATGTTCTTTCAATGGAGAATATCTGCCCCTCGAGAGTAATCAACAAGACCCAGGCGGCGCCATTGATGAGCTTGCTTCCAACTCATCACAAATGATATGGGTCGGTCAAATTGAGTTTGGATTAGGTTTGGACCTCATATTTTAAAAGATTCTAGAGCCTAGACCCAGTCTGAAGCTTGAAAAAAAATTTCAGACTGCGCTCAGGTAGGGGTGTAGCCTGATCCAGTCTGATCCATTTTTAGCCCTATTTGTAATGTTGCTCACTACTTTGGAAATCCCAGGATGGGATTTACCTACATGTCATGCTAGTGTGCTAGCACAGTCTAATCGTCTGGTGTCCCCAAAGTCCTCATGTGTGGGATTCGCATCCCAACCCTCCCCATTTGCAATGCTGCTCGATACTTTGGAACCTTCTAATTTAAAAATTTTAAAAATATTACATTGCATAGAACTATAGATCTATCTTTTAATTA
The DNA here is from genome assembly GCF_000442705.2 of Elaeis guineensis. Lineage (NCBI taxonomy): Eukaryota > Viridiplantae > Streptophyta > Magnoliopsida > Arecales > Arecaceae > Elaeis > Elaeis guineensis. Next base: position 30,128,642 of record NC_025998.2, on the reverse strand, counting down.
ATGTATATATTTTATGGCATCCGTATATTTATATATTTTTATATGGATGGGAGAGTTATGTATATTGATCAATTGATTGTCCAATATGGATAGTTTGAAAAATCCTATTAAGCCTATAGGTCATGACAGTCTTCAAATAGTATGATGAAGATTTGAAAAAAATTTTAGACAGTATTTTCTTTTAGTTCTCCTCACACATCTTACATTATGTGGGGGAGAACTAAGGAGAGTATTGCTGAAATTTTTTTCAGCCCCTATTGCATATCGTTTGATTACTATACTTGATCTATAAAATTAATATAATTTCTGAATGGGATAGGACCTTATATACCTATTAGTTGATGACAGAATGATGGCAGGCTATAATTATTATATAAGCCATTCTAAATGATAAAATAATTATTTAGCAATTATCTTGTATTTGTATATGCAGAATCCTTAGGTAGTGTGTCATGGACCATAGTTGGATGGATCATCGAGTAGTCGATGGGACGATTTCTACTAGATATAAGGAGGGTATAAAGTACTTCTATGATTATGCTTTTAGGAATGCGACACTCTTACATCAAGGGTGGGCTCGTTATCTTTATAAGAGATGTGGCAATAGAGAAATACATGATAGAGATACAATGACTGTCCATTAATATAGGAGTGGATTTATGCCCAACTACAAGCATTGATACCTGCATGAAGAGATGTGGGAGACAGTTGCAAGGGATAGAAATGAGTAGGACAGGGACACATATAGAATGATAGATGTGGTTATAGATGCTACTGGTTCTGAAGTTAATTGGGATATAAAGACAATCTAGAAGCTAGCAATGGTGATTTCTATCGTATGCTGAGAGATGTTGATAAACCACTATGACCAAAATGTGAAACACATTGTATTATCGACTGTGTCAGAGTTGTTAAACTTAAAGGTCGAGTTTAATATGATGATCAACTGTTATGATAAGATGATAGCAATCATAAAGAAAATGCTATCAAAAGATAAGAAGCTTGTTGGAAGTTTTTATACTTCAAGAAAAATGATGAAAATATTAGACATGGGATACGAAAAGATAGATGCATGTCATAATGTTTGCATACTTTTCTATAAAAAGATTTGTTGTCCCAAAGATTGATTTTGATGATGACAAAAAATTTTGAGTATAAGTTATGAGTAATTCAAATTTAAAAAAATTTAATAAGGATTAAATCAATTTTAGAAGGCAAATCTAGTCTAAAAATAAATTTAGAGAAGAAAGGCTGAAAAATAGCATTTGGCATGTTTGGCATGCTAGTTGAGTCGACCTAGTGAAAATCTGAGCTGATCCAATTTGAGAAAGAACAAAAGACAGAAAGTAATATTTTTAGCCTAATGCCATTAAGTTGATCCAGTTCAAGATTGAGTCGATCTAGTAAGGAACTGAGCCGACTCAGAGAAAACTGAGTTGACCCAGTGACATATAATGGTTAGCTTTCTATTTTATAGCTTTTTATCTCCATTATCTCATAACGGCTACTTCAATCCTTCCAACGGCTAGAATACTTTTTCTAACCTTTGTCGAGCCTATTGAAAGGTAGAGAATCAAAGAAAAAAGAAAGAGAAATAGATTGAAAGAAAAAATTATTCAAGTTTGAGAGCTTTATTGAATATCCAAAAAAAGATAGAGAGATTCAAGTACAGCTTTTAGAGGGCATTCAAGAACTATCTTCAACACCATCTTCAACATTCTCTTAGCTTCAATGGAAGAGAAGGCCAAGCATTAAAGAGCAATTCTGTGGTCTCTTCATCGGGCTCAAAAAGAATTTTTTTTCTTTTTGTTTTATGTTGAATTGTATTTTTTATTTTTTTGTAAGTTTCTTTTAGAGAAAGAAACTTGAGGTTGATTGTTAGTTTGAAAAAATAATCATTGTATGGTTGTGGTTGGTGAGCCAAGGTTAAAACCAACTGGATTGATAGTGAGCCCGAAAAGCTATCGGTGTAGGATTGTGATTGGTGAGCTTGAGAAAATCAACTAAATTTATTTGTAAGCCTGAAAAAATAAACACACTGTAGCCAAAAAATTATAGTGAAATTTCTAAGGGAGCTTAAAGAGTGGACGTAGGAGCAGATTGCTCCGAACCACTATAAACCTTGTGTGTTTATATTATGCTTGCTTTCTTACCTTAGTTTCTTACTTTACTTATTTTCATTTCTTGCATAGCAACTTATATACTTTATTTTTGCTGTTATATATTATAATGATCATATAATTACTTAAGTTAGAAGTATATATTTATTTCAAATTTTAATTTAACTTAAAATTTTATAAAACATCCAATTCACCCCCCTCTTGGGTAGCCATATTTGGACAATAATTGGTATCAGAGCTGGTGCTCTAATTTTTTAGAGTTAAAGATCTCATGGCTGACCCATTTTGGTTGTTTGGTAGGTGAAGGACACTCAACTATTAGATCTCTTTTTTTCAATGGCATTAATTACACTTATTGAAAAATTAGGATAAAAATTTTTATTTAAGCACAAGACTATGATATGTGGAGTGTCATATTTAATGATCAAAATGAAACCATATAAATCTATTTCTGATGTGTTCACAAAATTTATGAATATTATTAATGTTTTGAATGGTCTTGGCAAAACTTATACTAATCATGAACTTATGTGCAAGGTTTTGAAGTCTTTGCCAAAAGAATGAGAAGCAAAGATGATGGTAATTTAAAAAGCTAATGATCTCACCAAGCTATCTCTAGAAGAGCTTATTGGTTCACTCATGATACATGAGTTGAGCATAACACAAAAAGAAGAAGAAAATGAGCCTAAAAGAAAGATCGTTGCTCTTAAGTCATCGATCATTGAAGAAAGTTCAAGTAAGTCCATTGAGGATTCGGAAGATGATGAAGAAATGGTGGTGATTACAAAAAGGTTCATGAGATTTATGAGGAAGAAAAAAAAATTTGAACCAAGAAGAGAAAAAAGAAAAAGATCAACATAGAAAATATTGAAAGGACTACCCCTCCTGAAAAGGAGCTCGAAGAAATTAAGAAGAAAGCTATATTGGCTAATTGGAGTAGTAGTGAGAGCTCAAATTCAGAAGAAGAGTCATCCTCAAGTGAAGAAGAAACAAACATATATTTGATGGCTCACAATAAAGAGGTAAACTCAATTCAAGCCAATGATTTTATATTTGATGAATTATTTGATGCCTTCGATGATTTAATAGATGAGTTTAAAAAATTAAGATTGAAAAATAAAGAACTTAAAAAATCCAATCTTTTTTTAGATAATGAAAAGAGTAAATTATCGAGAGAAAAAGAAGATATCTTAAATGAAAATAATACTTTAGCTAAAGAAAAAGATATGTTTTTTGAATTTGAAAATTTTTTAGTTGAAGAAAATAAAAAGTTGAAAGAAGAATCTAAAAAATTAGTGAAAGAAAAGAAATCTCTTTTAGAAGATAATGCTAAACTAAGAAAAGAGATTGATAACTTAAAGTCTATACTTGAAAAGTTTACTTTTGGTTCACAAAAGCTTTAATTGATTTTGAATAATCAAAAGGATGTTTATGATAAAGCTGGAATTGATTACAAACCTAAAAATAAGCAAAAACTTTTGAAAAACTTTTTTATTAGCACATCATCTCATGTTACATCACATATTACATATTTTTGTTGTGGAAAGATAGGATACAAAGCACATGCATGCAATTTCAAAAAATTGATGGTAAATTAGTAAAGAAGATTTGGGTTCTAAAAAGAACCATAAGCACTAACACTCATGACCCAAGATGGCTTGGGTACCAAAAGAGATAATTTTTGCAGATTGATCAAGCATCCAATTAAGGAAAAAGAGCTAATTCTTATGGATGGATGGCTTGAAATTGAAAAAAAAATGGATGATGATGTTTGATAAAAGTTAAATCTTCTTTACATCATACCATCATTAATTATTAATTAATTTTAATAATTTGTCAATATATGTAATGATCTTATTATACGAGTTAAATGTTTTGAATTTATTGCTTATTTGCATACTATCTTAATATTTTATATCATGTTCTTTTGATTGTTAATCATTTGAAAAATCTAAGATAAGCTTGATTGTATAAGATCTTGTTTGGATGCAAAACTTATAAATTAGTTTTCTAATATACTTACAAGAAATATTAAAAGTTGTATATCAAAGATAAAACATACATTCATAAAAGATTATATACTTGATTGATGTGTATGCTATATATGTATGTTATACTTATTGAATTTTTGGATGATTATTTTCATTATAAATATCTTATATAAACATTCTTGAAAATTAATTTGGTACTTGAGTAAATGTTATGTGCATTTGGTATTTGCTTAGTTGATAAATTTTACTTGATTTTGAATGGCTTTGTTGGCAAAAGAAAGAGGAAGAAAATTTGGTAATTAAAGAAAACAAATTTGACGTCAAAATCTTGTCATAATATGATATCTTTCATAATTTGTTATCAATTTGAATATGAGATACAAAATTCCATAAGAATAAGAATTAATTTAGTTGTATCAAGAGTAAGCAAGAAATAAAACTAAAAAATTGACATATAGTAAGGGGAAGCAAATTTTGAATAAAAATTAAACTCAATTGTTTATGATATTAAGGGAGAGTTTAATATTTTTGGATTGTTAAAAAAAAATTCACTCTCTTAATCTTATTGATTATTTCATTTAAGTTATTCTTTTTGATGATGTCAAAAGGGGGAGAGATTGTGAGTATATGCTTGAGCTTAAATTTGAATGAAGTATGTTTGTATTATTTAGTAGTTTCATACTTTATAAATATGTGATTTTTCAAAAATCCACTATATATTATTTGTATATATTCAAAAATTTTATCATCATAAAAAAAGGAGAGATTATTGATTCAAAAATTGATTTTGATGATGACAAAGAGTTTTGAGTATAAGTTATGAGTAATTCAAATTGAAAATTTTTAATGAGGATTAAATCAATTTTAGAAGACAAGTCTAGTCTAGAAATAAAATTGAATAAGAAAGGCTAAAAAGTAGTATTTGGCATACTTGGCACGCCAGCTGAGTTGATCCAGTAAAAATCTGAGCTGACCCAGTCTGAGAAGGAACAAAAGATAAAAAGTAGTATTTTTAGCCTGATGCCACTGAGCCGACCCTGTTCAAGACTGAGCCGATTCAGTGAGAAACTGAGCAGACTCAGAGAAAATTGAGCCGATCCAGTGACCTGTAATGGCTAGTTTTTTATTTTACAGCTTTTATCCCTATTATCTCCCAATAGCTACTTCAGTCCTTTCAATGGCTAGAATACTTTCTCCAACCTTTGTCAAGCCTATTTAATGATAGAGAATTAAAGAAAAAAGAAGGAGAAGTAGATTGAAAGAAGAAATCATTCAAGTTTGAGAGCTTTATTGAATATCTAAGAAAAAGAGAGAAAAGAGAGATTCAAGCATAGATTTTAGAGAACATTCAAGAGCTATCTTCAACACCATCTTCAACATTCTCTCAGCTTCGAAAGAAGAGAAAGCCAAGTATCAAAGAGCAATCCTTCGGCCTCTTCATCGAGCTCAAAAAGAGTTTTTCTTTTCCTTTTTGTTTTGTGCTAAATTATATTTTTTGTTTCTTTGCAAGTTTCTTTTAGGGAAAGAAACTTGGGGTTGATTGTTAGTTCGAGAAAATAATTATTGTATGGTTATGATTGATGAATCAAGATTAAAACCAACTAGATTGATAGTGAGTTTGAAAAACTATCGGTGTATGGTTGTGATTGGTGAGCTCAAAAAAATCAACTGGATTTATTTGTGAGCCCAGAAAAATAAATACAGTATAGTCAAGGGATTATAGTGAAATTCTCAAGGAGAGTTTGGGAAGTGGACATAGAAGCGGATTACTCCGAACCACTATAAATCTTTTGTGTTTGTATTATACTTACTATCTTGCCTTAGTTTCTTGCTTTATCTATTTTCATTTCTTACATAGCAATTTATATACTTTATTTTTGCTACTACATATTATAATCACAACATAATCACTTAAGTTAGAAGTATATATTTATTTAGAATTTTAATTTGACTTAAAATTTTGTAAAATATCCAATTCACTCCCCCTCTAGGGTAGCCATACCTGGGCAATAAGATCCAACTGAAGAGCTTATGTGACGTATGCGGTGAAGCCGATTTAAGCTAAGGCAAGAGGGTAGAAATCAAAAGGATATACCATACAAGGTTCTTCGATATCTTCCCCTCACGTTAGGCTTTGAAGGCTTTACTTGTCTAAGAGTACTGTCGGATAGATGATATGACACAAAGAAGAGATTCGCAAGCACTTTGATATGATGACTCATCCATCGGATAGTGAGGTATGGAAGAAATTTGATGCTTGCCATCCTTTATTTGCTCAGAAATCTTGTAATGTCAGATGGTTTATCTATTGATGGGTTTACACTATTCAGTCATGTAGCGGCTCCTTATTCATGTTGGCTAGTCTTTACTCCATACAATCTACTGCCTGAGATATGTATGAAAGAACATAACATCTTTCTTATATTAGTCATTTCTAGATCACATTGACTCCGAAATGGACTGTACCATCTCAGGCAGTCCGTCATTTAGTTCTCCAGTTTTGAGTCACCATCGGATTGAAAATCTTTTATGGATCACTGGATGCGGGGAGACGTATGGGAGGTCCTCTACGATCAGTGGAGCAGTGAGGAGTACTCCGATAGATGGTAGAGGATCTGACAGAATTGGGCCATCTATCATGATCTAATCAAGCACACTGGCAGCTCCATTAGCACACATGTCATAGTGGATAGATTGATAAAAATTTTATACTTATATTAATCTCATATTTAATTGATCATATATTTATTTTTATTAACTTAATTTTATTATTTATTATAGACACGATAGCTAGGTCATGTACCCTATCAGTTGCAGTTGTGGGAGTCTACACATCAGTCTAGGAGGATCGATGATTACTTAGATTCTAGATCCAGATGGATCGTGCTAACTTAAAATATTATTTATTAATCTTTTATATGTACTGATATATATAATAGTACTAATAAATTTTTAACTGTATAGATGGATTATGCGGAGTACGTTGTAGCGTAGTACAGTAAGAACCTATCCTTGCAGCCCCTCCTTGACCTCAAAGGATGGCTTAGGGCCACCGGAGGGGTTAGTAGGAGTCGAGTCATAGGGTTCAAATATAGCTTCGACCCTCCAACAGCTCGCTGGTCTTTGACGTCCTCCTCTTAGGCCTTGAGGACCCAGATATTGGTGCAACTTCTCTAGATTGTGGACGTCAGGAAATAGCAAGGATCTGATCGTGGAGATCTTTGAAGGCCAGCAACCAAGCAAAATAAAAATAGCCTTTAAGATTTTAGCAGCTTTGTAAATCCTATCGGCAGGATTTTTTTCTGCGATTTGAATTCTTTCTCCATCAGATCTAAAAATTACTTTTTGAGATCTGAAAATACTCTTGATGAAGCCTCCAAAAAATAAAATATAAGGTGTGGAACTCCTCTTGGACGTCCAAGAGGGGGCATGCAAAAGGGGGGGTGTGCACTAGGAGGGTGCTAGAAACCCTAGCACCTCCTTTCTTTCTTTTTTGATGTGGGTGGCTAAGAAACCTTAGGATTTCTTGCTTCTAAGATGTGGAGAAGACTAGAGAGAGAGGAAGGAAGAGAAAGGAGATTAGGAAGAAAATGATTTAGTATTCTTTTGATTCCTCGAGTCAGAATACAATGTATCTTTATATACAGGGTCAATATGACCCAACCCAAAAACTCTCCTGGCTAACTCAATATAAGATTGCACTCACCTAAGCCCATGTACACCCATGACTTGATCCAATCTCATAATCTTGGACTCAATCCTAATCTAAATATAAGTTAGCCTCTCAAGATCCAAAATCTCTGAACCTCAAGGCTCGAAAGGCTGACAGCCTTTCATTCTAGGACTCAAATTAGTCCTAGCTCCATGACACCTCATGGACTTTAGACCTTAGCCTTAATCTTGATCCTCTGAGCCTTGAGAGCACCACAAAAGGTCCAACAATCTCCACCTTAGTGCCCCAAGGTCTCAACCAACTTCATCCTGTCCATCAAGTACATCAGTATCACACATTTTCGAAAGCTATCCTGTGAAAGTACCTTCGTCAGTGCATCCGTTGGATTCTCCTTGGAATAGATCTTCACCAGCTCCACCTCATCTTCTTCCACAAGCTTTCTGATTCGATGATACCTGATATCGATATGCTTTATTCTCGCATGGTAGACAGAGTTCTGTGCAGGTAACAGTGTACTCTGACTATCGCAGTGCACCCTGACGGCCTCCTGTGCGAGGCCTATCTTCAATGCCAAGCCCTTCAACCATAGAGCCTCCTTCACTATCTTCATAATGCTAATGTACTCCACCTCAGTTGTGAATAAGGTCGTGATGGGCTGCAAGCATGATATCCACGAAATGGGACCTCCAAACAGGCTAAATACAAAACCTGTCGTCGACCGTTGGGTATCCACATCCATCGAAATCCACATCCATGAACCCTCCTATTAGCCCTCGAGCCTCTTTGGATGTGTTGCAGAGTCCCTCAGCACCTCCGTGCTATCTGTAGCAGATGCTGACTCCAACAGTATCTGTCAAGTACCTGAAGATCTTCTTCAGTGCTCGCCAGTGCTCTTTTTCAGACTGCTCCAAAACTTACTAACCTAACTCACTGCGTGGGCGATATCTGACCTACAACACACCATGACGTACACAAAGCTCTCCACACTAGAGGCACATGGCACTCTCTCCATCTCCTGAGCCTCTATCTCAGTTTATGACAACATCGTCTTCGAGAGTCTAAAGTGCCCGACGAGTAGCAGCTCCGTCGAGTTCGCTTCCTTCATCCCAAATCTCTCTAAAATCTTCCTAATATAACCTTCCTGAGATAAATGCAACACCTTCTTGGCTTGATCTCTGAAGATTTTTATGCCTAAGATCTGAAGGAACCAGATCTAGGGTTTCAGAATTAGATCTTGAAACTTTTTCAAGATCAGACAGTGGAAGACTAAAATAAATCAAAATTTATTTTTTAAAATCAAAAAATTTTTAGATCTAAGATTTTATTACATGATTATTATATAGTATTAAATTAAAAATTAAAATATAGAGCATGAACTACATGTTGATTATATCAACATGTTTCTATACTATATCTAATGTATGTATTAAACAATAGATCAAATCTATTACCTTGCAAGTTAGATGTTTCAACCTTGCTGATCTAGGCTTGAGGATGATGTTGCAAACCACACATGTATCTGATCTTTAGAAATCGTCTACACAAGCCCACGAATCTCGATCAGAAGTCCTGCTTCAGAAAATCAGCACAATATGCTAGTACTGCGCTGATCCTTCTTCAATGGTTGATCAGGTGCCTCCTTCTTCTTAATTTGGGCTCTTCCAAAGATGAGAAATAGGAGGAGGAGTTTTAGATTGAGACGCTCTCAGAAAACTCAAGATGGAGGAAGGAAAGAGATGAAACTAACAACCCTAGAAGAAGACCCTCTTCTTCTCTTTACTCTCTCCTAGACATCCTGTCTTGTGTCTATTATATCTCCACGATCCAAAGGTCTTTCTCTCTGATTTTTGGATGCCCCAAAGGTCTATCAAACCTCTATGTTATTCAAAAATTTTATGAAGAAACTCATTTTATAGAGAGAGATATGATAGAGTCCTTGTCTAGTTCAAATACCTAGTCAAGGCTTATCCAAACATGGCAAGATAAGGGGCGCCCAACTCTTGGGCGCCTCCTCCTTATTTTCATGTATGGACCACCAGAAAAGGGTACACAATGTGTGCCCTAAAAGTCACAAAAATTACAAAAAAAATCTGGATAAATTCGGTGCAAAAAGGAAAGAGTTTTGGATTTTTAAAACTCTATCTCATAGAATTTGAAATCCAAACTTATTCCTACTTTGATATGATCCATAATCACTTTCCATGTATGAAAGAAGAGAGAAAATCTTTTGGATGTAGGAAAGACCTGAGAGAGGGCTTTTGTTACAAAAAATAAGAGGGGATTGGTGTGGAATAAGAAAGATGGCGAGGGGGGGCTTATGTGGCGCAAGGTGGAATCCTAGTCTTACTAGGATTCTATCTTATGACTTGTTTTAATTTAGTTTCTCAAATTAAATCAAATCAAAATTAGATCAATCTAATTAAAATAGGTCTTAACCCAATTAATAACCTAATTTAATCAGATTAAATTAGATTTAAATCTGATTTAATTTTTTAATCAAATTAGAAATTAGGTTGACCCAAGTCCTAATTAAACTAGGACTAGTTTTTTTCTTACACTTGGCTTATCCAATAAACCAATTGGACTTGATCCAATCAAGCTCAAACTAAATCTAATTAAATCATATTCAATTAGACTTAATCTCAGCCTATTGGCTTAATCAAATTAAGCTAATTAGCAATTGAATTGCTAATCGATCCTCCTGCAACACTTGCACTAGGTTAAATGTCAATCGTATTGATCATTTAACCCTAGAATGATTCTTAATCATTGATCAACCATCTGATCGGATTATGAACTCTAATGTGTATGATCTCGTAGGTCCGAACCTAAGCTGGTAGCACAGGAATAAATTTTTATACCAATCAAAGTGACCATCTAGCAATAGAACCCGACGATCGGATAGGTCGAATATGTAGAACAATATCTTTAGAACCCATACGGATATAGTTTCCATATAATTCATCACCTTGACCAAAATAATCATAGGATACCTCAGAGTTCAACTGTCAACTATGATCAGGTTGTCTATATTGTATTTCAAAATATCAAATTCATCTGATAGATTACCCTGGCCAAGGTTTTGCTAAATTGAAATACAGTGACTCATTCTTCTCCAACTCTTGGAGTGGTCAATCCCATCTCGATCACACTCTGACTTCGCAAGTACTTGACTATGCTCAGAAGTCTTTCATCACTGAATTAGAAATTCAGTTAATCCAGTATCAAAGCATAGTGAGTTGCTTGCAAGTTACTGAGGCGATCTCAGGTCTAAGGGACACTTATACCTATATCCCATCAGAGACATTCTCGACAGTAGAATGCTCTGGAGTTGGTCACGTTCTATGATGATGTATCCTTATATCTCATCTGTATGCCATACCAGTGTCTCCACACTCATTGGTTAAGAAGACAACCAACCCATATGGCCTACAGCGACCTATGCTCGATAGAAGCTGTCGTCCTTATTAACAGCCTATCATTTGGTCGTGAACAGTTTTAAGGACTAATCGATAAATCCTCTCTTTATCAAATCTAAATAGTCCTAAGAACTTCATCATAACAATGGAGTTCATTAGAAGATGAAAGCTTATGATGAAAATATCAAATATATTTTATTTATTAACAAATCAATTACAATACTTGGTTACTCAACCATCAATAGCTTGATGATTGGCTTTTGGGACATATTTTTCAATAACTCTCACTTGTTCTAAAGCCACTCAGTACAGTATCTAATACCCATCTTCGACTTGTGCTTGTCGAACTCCTTTATCGCCAGGATTTTAGTGAAGGGGTCAGCCAGGTTCTTCTTTCCGTCAATCTTCTTAAGGTTGATGTCACCTCGATCCATGATCTTTTGAATCAGGTGGAAGCGATACAAAATGTGCTTCATCCACTGGTGTGCTTTGGGTTCCTTCGCCTGAGCTATGGCACCAGTGCTATCTCAGTAGAGCAGGACCGAACCATCGAGGGAGGGTGCTACTTCGAGTTCGATGATAAATTTTTTCAGCCACATAGCTTCCTTCGTGGCATCCGATGCTGCGATGTACTTCGCTTCACAAACAAAGTCTGCCACAATATGCTGTTTGAAACTCTTCCAGTAGATAGCTCTACCATTCAGAGTAAAGATATAACTCGACACGCTTCTACTGTCATCATGATCAGATTGAAAGCTGGAGTCTGTGAACCTTACAAGTTTTAGATCTAACTCACCATAAACCAACCATTGATCCTTAGTATTTTTCAAATACTTAAGGATGGCTTTAACCACTTTTCAGTAGTTTTCTTCAGGATCAGATTGGTATCTACTCACTACTCCTAGTGAGTATGCCATATCTGGTCTTGTACATGTCATGGTGTACATGATAGATCTCACAGTCGAAGCATATAGGACTCTACTCATACGCTCTCTCTCTTCAGAAGTTGTCGGACAATCTTTTTTAGAGAGAAAAATTCCATGGCCTATCGGTAGATAGCCCTTCTTGAAATTTTTCATGCTGAACTTCTTCAGCACAGTGTCTATGTACGTGGACTGAGATAATCCAAGCATCTTTTTAGATATATCTCTATAGATCTTCATCCCTAGGATGTAGGATGCTTCACCCAAATCCTTCATGGAGAACTGTGATGGCAACCAAATTTTTATTCCCTGTAGTGCGGGGATGTCATTCCCGATTAAGAGAATGTCATCCACGTACAAGATAAGAAATACCACAACTGGATCATTTGCCCATTTATAGATACAGGACTCTTCTCCATTCTTAACAAAGCCATACGTTTTGATCTCCTTATCAGAATGCATGTTCCAACTTCGAGAAGCTTGCTTCAATCCATAAATGGATCTCTGAAGCTTGCACACCTTGGACTCATCTGTGGATATAAACCTCTCAGGTTGTATCATATACACCTCTTTGGTCAGCTCTCCATTCAGGAAAGCTGTCTTTACATTCATTTGCCAGATCTCATAATCCAGATGGGCAGCTATTGCAAGCATTATCCGAATGGATTTGAGCATTTCCACAGGAGAAAATGTCTCGTCATAGTCAATACCATAATATTGATAATACCCCTTGGCAACCAGACGGGCTTTATAGGTCTCCAACTTTCCGTCTGCGCCCCTTTTCTTTTTGAACACCCATTTACATCCAATGGGTTTAACCCCTTCAGGTGGGTCAACCAATGTCCATACATCATTTACCTTCATAGACTCTATTTCAGATTTCATGGCTTCAAGCTATTTCTCAGAATCAGATCTCTGCATTGCATCCATATAGGTGATCGAATTCTCATCATTCTCATCGAGTTCGATGGGATCACTATTCTGGATCAAGAAATCGTAGTATCTGTCCGGCTGATGCGGTACTCTACCGGATCATCTTAATGGTGAAGGTACATTGGGCTTCGAATCTGATCTAATCAAATCTAACTTAGGTTCAGCTATTGGTATCGGTCCTTCTACCTATTGAACTTCATCAAGTTCAACCTTAGAGGCAACTGTTCCTTCACCAAGGAACTCCTTTTCTAAAAAGATTGCTTTAAGGCTGACGAACACCTTTTGTTCATCAGTATGGTAGAAAAAATATCCTTTGATCTCTTTGGGGTACCCGATGAATGTGCATTTGTCAGACCTAGGTCCAAGTTTGTCTGTGACTAATCGTTTGACATAGGCCGGGCACCCCCAGACCCTAAGGTGTGAAAGTGCTGGCTTATGCCCTGTCCATATCTCATATGGAGTCTTAATTACAGACTTACTTGGAATCCTATTTAATAGATAACAGGTCGATTCGAGTACATATCCCAGAAGGATATCGACAAGCTGGCAAAATCCATCATGGATCGGATCATGTCTAACAGAGTCCGATTTTTTCTTTCAAACACACCATTATGCTGTGGTGTTTCTGGAGGAGTCTATTGGAAGAGAATTTCATTCTCTCCTAGATATGTGAGAAACTCACTAGAAAGATATTTTCCTCCTCGATCAAATCGAAGAGTTTTAATGCTCTTCCCAGTTTATTTTTCTACTTCACTTCAGAATCGTTTGAACATTTCAAATGAATCCGACTTATGTTTCATCAGATAGACTTATCCATATTTGGATAAATCATCCGTGAAAATTATGAAGTAGAAATATCCACCTCTAGTACTTATGCTTATGGGCCTGCATACATCAGTATGTACTAGGCCCAAGAGCTTAGTAGCTCTCTCACCTTTTGCAGTAAAAGGTGACTTGGTCATTTTACCAAGAAGACAGGACTCACAGGTTGGAAGTGATTCACAATCACTGACTTCGAAGATTTCCTCTTGAGTCAATCTGTTTATTCTATTCTTGTTTATATGACCTAGCCTACAGTGCCATAAGTAGATATCTAACACACTATCTAATCTAGGGTGCTTGCCAGTTGAATAGACTATTATCGGGCATGATCTTTCTGATCTGGTCCTGCACTGATGTCCCAGCCTGAACTTGCACCTTCTTCGCTTTCTTCTTCTTGTCCTTCTTCCTTTTTTAAAGGGTTGAGAACCAGAAGATGAACCTCCCACTAAGTTCACTGACTCTTTGTGGAGTTGGTGATCCTTCTCAAAGTTCTGAAGCAACCCCAATAACCCGTGGTAGTTCACTTCAGACTTTATCATTCTATAATGAGTGAGGAATGGAAGATAAGACTTGAGCAGCGAGTTTAGTATTGCATACTTTTCAAGCTACTCATGCAAGAAAAAGCCGAGCTTGCTCAATCGTTTCATCAGCTCGATCATGTACAATACATGATCAGTGACAGGGCACCATCCCATATTTTGGCGTTGAAGATGGCACAACTAGTCTTGTGCCTCTCCACGTCATCGGGTGTGCTAAAGGCATCCTCCAACACTTGAAGCATGTCCTTTGGCTGAGCCGTCTCGAATCTGTGACTGAACTCATCGCTCATGGTAGCCAACATGATACAGCGCACCGTGGTCCGATCACTGAGCTACTTCTGGTAAGTGTCTATGACTGTTCCACATGCATTGGCAGCTGGCTTCTCAGGTGCAGGATCTATTATCACATATAGGATCCATTCATGCTCCAGGACTATCTTCAACTTTCGATACCAGCTACCGAAGTTGGGTCCCACCAACTTATCATTGTCCAACAATGATCGGAGCGATAGGGAAGTGGCCATATCTGCTCAAAGAAAAATCATAACCTAATTAGTAATTGATTTATGAAACCTAAAGATTCAAACTTTACTCAAAAGATTTATCCCACTATTTTATTCGAATTGGTATCCTCTACCTCCAATTCGAGGAATTACCCTAATTTCTTAGTGGGTACTAGAATCCACTTAGACTGCACACAAGCCCAATTTTGGTTGGCCAACCCATGTACATCTAAGGATAGGTTCATAACCAGTTGTTTCTCTAAATAATTTTTAGTAATTTTAATTTTGTCCCAGAAACCTAATCAGTAGGCTTTGGCCTCCACTGTAAGGATCCGGTTAGGTCCAACCATTAACATGACCATACTTGGTGCATCTAACCAACGAATGATTAAGCCCAACTTTGGTTGCTCACCTAACCACCATCAGAGAGACACTTCCAAGTTATCATATGATGAGTGATAATTCTATTAGTCAACAAGCACCAGGCCTTTGGGTCTGCAATGA
This sequence comes from Elaeis guineensis, assembly GCF_000442705.2. Taxonomy (NCBI): domain Eukaryota; kingdom Viridiplantae; phylum Streptophyta; class Magnoliopsida; order Arecales; family Arecaceae; genus Elaeis; species Elaeis guineensis. The sequence goes on along the minus strand of NC_025998.2, from coordinate 30,113,215 downwards.
TTATTGAGTTAATGGACTCATTATCAAACACCTTAATAGGAGGCTATGATTCAGTTATCTCCATAACTTTATCATTTTAAGGACCTAATAATTTTAGAAGATTTAAATGATCTAGAGGATGAGGTTAGATAAACCAGCTTATCATGATCCTCCCACTGGCTTCACCAAGTCAGCTTAAGGAACACCATTAAAAGGACTGGTCTAGGAGCACCTAAATCAATCACACTGATTTACCTAGCTGACATGGGTCAGCTCGAATAGTCAAGTGATCCGATCAAAACATAATTTCACCAAGAGGTCAGATAAGTTCGATCAGTGGGAGGGTCGGCCAAAGCTTGCCTTAGACACCATCAAAAATGGCCAGGTAAGCGGGCTCCTAATTAAAAATCACCGGTCTGATTTACCTTAGACACCAACTGATTTAATTAGTTTCAATTAGATCAACCTAATAGTTTGTGCTAGATGGCTTAACCAAGAATCAAGTCCATTTGGTTCTCGTTAAAGACATAGACTTGACCAACTATAACTATTGTAATTGATCTAGAGAATCCTTGACCTAATCTAAGACAATAATTGATTAGATTTAGTCAATTCTCTAATTAAGTCCATCTTTAATCTAACCATAGGTCTAACCCAATTAATGGACCTAATTTCCACTAACCCATTAACCCAATGTGTTATGATTTGTGTCTTAGGTTCTTCAATTCACAATCCTAGAACCTAATCAAACAACTTCTTAATTCTCAATTAAGTTTTGGGCTGAGGGTTGGGTTTGGCTTTTCGAAAATAATTTTTATATTTATAAAATAATTTTATAATATAGTTCTACCAATCATATTGCATATTTGATTCATAATCAAGATGCAAATGAAATAAACATAAAACTACTTTAGATCTAATCTAAACAGGTTCATGTAATTGTAATAATTTTAACTTTAAATAATTTTTTTGTACAAAATTATTAACAAAGAGATTTTATTTTAAATTTAAATATTTTTTAAATTTAATAAATCATAAATTTAATCTAGATCATATCTAACAAATTTATGATTAAAGATAGATCTACACAAACTAGGACAACCTTTGCACTGTAAGGGGAAAACCTTACAACAGGACAACCTTGCAGTTCGTGATTGATCTAAAATTTTAATTTTAGATTTAATAATTAAATTATAAATTAGATCTAATCTAAAAAATAATCTAAGTATATATAAATAATCATGTAATAAACAACCTTAGGCTCTGATACCAATTGAAGGAACCAGATCTAGGATTTCAGGGTTAGATCTTGAAACTTTTTCAAGATCAGGCAGTGGAAGACTAAAATAAATCAAAATTTATTTTTTAAAATTAGAAAATTTCTAGATCTAAGATTCTATTACATGATTATTATATAGTATTAAATCAAAAATTAAAATATATAGAGCATGAACTACATGTTGATCATATCAACATGTTTCTATACTACATCTAATGTATGTATTAAACAATAGATCAGATCTATTACCTTGCAAGTTAGATGTTCTAACCTTGCTGATCCGGACTTGAGGATGATGTTGCAAACTACACACATGTCTGATCTTTAAGAGTCATCCACACGAGCCCACGAATCTCGATCAGAAGTCCTGCTTCAGAAAATCAGCACAGTATGCTAGTACTGCACTGATCCTTTTTCAATGGTTGATCAGATGCCTCCTTGTTCTTGATTTGGGTTTTTCCAAAGATGAGAAGTAGGAGGAGGAGTTTTAAATCTGAGACGCTCTCAGAAAACTCAAGATGGAGGAAGGGAAGAGATGAAACTAACAACCTTAGAAGAAGACCCTCTTCTTCTTCTCTTTACTCTCTCCTAGACACCCTGTCTTGTGTCTATTATATATCCACAATCCAAAGATCTTTCTCTCTAATTTTTGGATGCCTCAAAGGTCTTTCAAATCTCTGTGTTCTTCAAAAATTTTATGAAGAAACTCATTTTATAGAGAGAGATATGATAGAGTCCTTGTCTAGGTCAAATACCTAGTCAAGGCTTATCCAAACATAGCAAGATAAGGGGCGCCCAACTCTTGGGTGCCTCCCCCTTATTTTCATGCATAGATCACCAGCAAAGGGTGCACAATGTGTGCCCTAAAAGCTATAAAAATTTCAAAAAAAATTTAGGTAAATTCGATGCAAAAAGGAAAGAATTTTGAATTTCTAAAACTCTATCTCATAGAATTTGAAATCCAAACTTATTCTTACTTTGATTTGATCCACAACCACTTTCCATGTATGAAAGAAGAGAGAAAACTTTTTGGACGTAGGAAAGACCTAGGAGAGGGCTTTTGTTGCACAAAATAAGAGGAGATTGGTGTGGAATAAGAGAGAGGGCGTGGGGGGGGGGGCTTATGTGGTGGAAGGTAGAATTCTAGTCTTACTAGGATTCTATCTTATGACTTGTTTTAATTTGGTTTTTCAAATCAAATCAAACCAAAATTAGATCAACCCAATTAAAATAGATCTTAACTCAATTAAAAATCTAATTTAATTAAATTAAATTAAATTTAAATCTAATTTAATTTTTCAATCAAATTAGAAATTAAGTTGACCCAAGTCTTAATGGAATTAGGATTAATTTTTTCCTTGCACTTGACTTATCCAATAAACCAATTGAACTTAATCCAATCAAGCCCAAATTAAATTTAATTAAATTATATTCAATTAAATTTAATCTCAGCCCATTGGCTTAATCAAATTAAGTCAATTAGCAATCAAATTGCTAATCGATCCTCCTGCAATACTTGCACTAGGTTAAATGTCAATCGTATTGATCATTTAACCCTAGAACGATTCTTAATCGTTGATCAACCATCCGATTGAATTATGAACTCTAATATGTGTGATCTCATAGGTCTGAACCTAAGTCGGTAGCACAGAAATAAATTTTTATACTAATCGAAGTGACCATCTAGCAATGGTACCCGACGATCGGATAGGTCGAATGTGTAGAACAACATCCTTAGAACCCATGCGGATATAGTTTCCATATAATTCATCCCCTTGATCAAAATGATCATAGGATACTTCAGAGTTCAACTGTCAACTCTGATCAGGTTGTCCACATTGTATTTCAAAATATCATATCCATCTGATGGATTACCCTGGCCAAGGTTTTGCTACATTAAAATACAGTGACTCATTCTTCTTCAACTCTTGGAGTGGTCAATCCCATCTTGATCACACTCTGACTTCGTAAGTACTTGACTATGCCCAGAAGTCTTCCGTCGCTGAATTAGAAATTTAGTTAGTCTAATACCAAAGCACAGTGAGTTGCTTGCAAGTTACTAAGACGATCTCAGGTCTAAGAGACACTTATACCTATATCCCATCAGAGACATTTTCGACAGCAGAATACTCTGGAGTTGGTCATATTCAATGATGATGTATCCTTACATCTCACCTGTATGCCATACCAGTGTCTTCACACTCCTTGGTTAAGAGGACAACCAACCCATATGGCCTACAGAGACCTATGCTCGATAGAAGCTGTCGTCCTTGTTAACAGCCTATCATTTGGTCATGAACAGTTTTAAGGACTAATCGATAAATTTTTTCTTTATCAAATCTAAATAGTCCCAAGGACTTCTTCATAACAACGGAGTTCATTGGAAGATGAAAGTTTATGATGAAAATACCAAATATATTTTATTTATTAACAAATCAATTACAATACTTGGTTGCTCAATCGTCAATAATTTGATGATTGGCTTTTGGGATATATTTTTCAACAAGATCTTCCTTGCAGGCCCCAAATTCTTCATCTCAAACTTTCGAGACAAGGCTGCTTTTTCTGTACAACCTTCCTACTCTTGCATGCTATAAGCATGTCATCCACATACAAGAGTAGAAACACTCTAGACCCATCCTCTAAAGATTTAACATAAACACAAGAGTCATACTCACACCTGAAAGTTTAATGCTCCTCACATAAGAATCCAACTACTTATACCATTACCTCGGCAATTGCTTCAGCCCGTACAGCTATTTTTGCAACAAATAGACTTTTCCTTCTACTCCTGGCTCTCGAAACCTAGGTGGCTGCTCCATGTAGATGCTCTCCTCTAGATGCCCATAGAGGAATACCATCTTGACATCCATCTACTCTAGCTCCAAGTCCTGAGCTGCTACAATGCTCAGCAGTACCCTGATGGAAGTATGCCTGACGACTAGAGAGAAAATCTTGTTGAAGTCGATGCCTTTCTTCTGAAAGTATCCTTTAGCCACTAGCCTCATCTTGTATCTGATATCTTCCTGCACTGAAGATCCCTCCTTGTGTTGGTAAACCCACTTGCAACTAATGGATTTCTTCCCTTGTGGCAACTGCACCAATCGCTATATCTCATTTTTGTGGAGAGACTGCATCTCTTCAGACATTACTTGGACTCATCTCTCTCTTTCCTGACTCTCCATAGCCTCTTCATAGGTGTAGGGGTCCTCATTTACTATCACCAGGGCATATGATATCGTCTCCTCGAAGCCGTATCATTTTGATTGCCTGACGTTCTTTTTGGGCTTGTGCAGTGCAACCCCAATATCCATTCTAGATCTAGTTTGCTCCTGCTGGACCTCCTAACTTCTTTCATCCATCGAGCTCTCTCCACCTATGGAGACATCTTTGGAGAGTGCTCCACCTGAATACCAAGTCCTCCTGATGCACCTGTAAGTGGCAAAATAGAATAGGATGTTAGTTGTCCAGCACTGCCTTGCTGGACCTCCTGCTGCTCCTCCATGCCATCTCTCTTTTGGAGAACTGAATTTTTATCAAAGGTGACATCCCTACTGATGATAACCTTCTTCTCTAAGGGATCCCACAGCCAGTATCTTTTAACTCGTGGATATCCCAAGAGCACCATCTTCCATGATCTGGCGTTCAATTTGCTCCGCTCACCAGCACCAATGTACACAAATACCATGCACCAAACACTCTTAGATGGCTCAGTCTAATTTTTCTTTCAGATCATTTTTCCTCTGGAATACCATCATGGTGTGAGGTAACCAATTCATTAAATAATAGGCTGCATCCACTGTATCAATCCAGAACACCTTAGGAAGCCCTGCCTGCAACCTCATGCATCGTGCCTTTTCCATAAGGATTCTGTTCATCCTCTCGACCACTCCATTTTGCTGAGGAGTCTCTTTTATCGAGAAGTACCTTTTGATGCCACACTCCTCACAAAAAAATTAAAACTCTTTGCTGGTGTACTCCCCACCATTGTCGGACCGCAGATACTTCAAGCTCTGACTTGTCTCCTTCTCCACCTCATCTTTTCACACCTTAAGTTTGGTGAAGACTTCTGATTTCTCTTTTATGAATTAGATCCATACCTTTCTTGAGAAATCATCTATGAAGGTTAAGAAGTATCTCACCCCATTTTTGGCTAAAATCGGGGTCGGTCACCATACATCAGTGTGAACTAGTTCCAGTGGGGCTGCACTGTGGGCTGAACTGCTGGCAAACTACACTCTCCTCTACTTTTCCATCTTGCATGGCTCATATACCTCTGAGATACCTCCATTCAGATTTAGAATCAAATCATGTTTGCTCAGCTCCTTCATCCCACGATCTCCATGTGGCCTAGGCGGTAGTGCCACAACCGGTGAGTCTCCTACTGATCCTGCACTGCTGCTGTTGCATCAGATCCTTCAGTCACCACAGATTCTTCCATTCTGTAGAGGTTGTTCTCCATCTTTCTATCTCTCATCACTACTATGACTCCATTTGATATGTTCAACACCTCACTCCTAGCACGACTGCTGAAGCTATAGCCGCTCCACTCTAGGTAACCAAGTGACACGAGATTCTTCTTCAGATCAGGAACATGCTTCACATTAGTGAGAGTCCGCACCATCCCATCAAATATCCTCATCCAAATGCTCTCAATACCAGCAACTCAATATGGGTGATCATCTCAAAATGTCACGCTCCCTTCATCTATCCTGGTGTATGTAACGAACCAAGATCGGTTTGGAGTGTAGTAATGCGAACAGACTGAATCCAGGGTCCATACATTTGTGTTTTGCTTGTGACCATCTGATATAATCAAGAGGTCATCCTCCACCTCACTATTAGCCACCATACTCAGTGCATCAGATCCTCTCTTATCTCCCTACTTATTCTTCCACTGTGAGCAATCTCGTTTGAAGTGCCCGATCTCATTGCACTTATAACACCTGGCTTCCTTTTTGCTCCTGCTCTTTCGAGACTTTGACCATCTCCTTGACTTGCCTCTTTTCTTTCCTCTTCTTGATCTCTCCCTTATGGCCAAGCCTTCTTGGGGAGCACCTTCTTTGATCAACTTCTCCCACTGTTCATTTGACCGCTGTATCGAGACTATGTCTTCATACTCCAGGATCTCTTTGCCGTAGAGTAGCACTGTCACCAATAGATCATAGGAAGAGGGTAGCAAGTATAGTAGTAGCAATGACTTATCTTTTTCTTCCATCTTCATCTTGATGTTCAACAACTCATTACACACCTGATCGAATTTTTGGATGTGACCCGAGACATCTCCGCCTTCCTACATCCGAAGGCTATATAGTCTCTTCTTCAACATTAGCTTATTGCACATGTTTTCCCCATATACATGGTGTGCAACTTCAATCACAAATCATTCGAAGTCCTCTTTTCTAATATCGAATAGAGTGCCACACCTACCAAGTATCCTCTAATCATAGAACAAGGCTTCTTCTCTAGGGACATCCACTGACGATCCGTCATTCCTTTAGACTTCTCCTCTAATGCCAGATCCAGATCTGCTTGAACCAAAAGATCTTCTACCCAAACTTTTCATATGAAAATTTTTTTTTTCCATCAAACTTTTCAAAATCAACTTTTATGTTGCTTTCCATAGCTAGATCCAAACCAAAAACACAACAAAACTCCAAAGGATTTGAGAAATACCTTGATAGGTTCTTTGCTGAAATTTTAGTCTTTGAAGATTTTCAACTTTTGGAGTCTCCTTCTTTCTCCACACAATCTGTGCTCTGATACCAATTATTGGAGCAACTTTTTCAGTTTGTGGATGTTAGAAAATAGTAAGGATCTAGTCATGGAGGTCCTTGAAGACCAACAACCAAGCAAAATAAAAACAGCCTTCAAGATTTCAGCAGTCTTGTAAATCCTATCGGTAGGATTTTTTTTCTGTGATTTGAACCCTTTCTCCACTAGATCTAAAATCTACTTTTTGAAATCTGAAAGTACTCTTGATGAAGCCTCCAAAAAATAAAAGATGAGGTATGGAACTCCTCTTGGACGGCCAAGAAATCCTAGGATTTCTTACTTCTAGGATGTAGAGAAGACTAGAGAAAGAGAGGAAGAAAGAGAGAGAAGGTTAGAGAGAAAATGATTTAGTATTCTTTTGATTTCTCGAGTCAAAATACAATGTATCTTTATATACAGGGTTAATGTGACCCAACTCAAAAACTCTCCTGACTAATTTAATATAAAATTATGCTCACCCAAGCCCATGTACACCCATGACTTGACCCAATCTTATAATCTTAGACTCAATCCTAGTCCAAATATAAATTAGTCCCTCAAGGCCCAAAATCCCTGAACCTCAAGACCTGAATGGCTGACAGTCTTTCATCCTAGGGCCCAAATTAGCCCTAAAAATCTCATGACCATCTCATGGACTTTGAACCTTGGCCTTAGCCTTGATCCCTTGAGCCTTGAGAGCACCACATAAGGCCCAACACCAGACGTGGGGTGATGCACATATCAAGGAGGTCATGGAGAAGCTTTTTTCCAACAACCTCATAGCTTTCAGGACACCGTCTGCGATACGGTTGTTGAGATTCTCTGAGATCTACATCTTATGATCAGTTGAGCTCATTATCACAGCCATCACAGCAGGTAAGTTAAGTAATAAATTTTTTATTTAAAATTTTTATATTTAAAAGCTTTATATAGTTAAGCTTGAGTCATAGGAACAAAAGCTAGAGGTCAAAAATCAATCTACCCATTCAATGGATAGAATAGAGGTATAGATATATCTGTATCATCGAATAAGATGTGTAAAAATAATCTGTTCGAGAATCGAAGGAGCATCTTAAAAGATATCCCTCCATACTGATTTAGGCTTGAGACGAGAGAGAGGGATACCCAAGGGGTCAAAATTTAATCTAACTATCTGATGGATGGGTTGGAGATGTCTATAGCTCTATATCATCGAATAAAATATATAGGAATAATCTATTTGAAAATTGATGGAGTATATCAAAATATATCCTTCCATATCGGTTTAGGCTTCAAGCGGAAGGGAGGGAATATCCATGAGGTCAAAATTCAATTTAACCATCTGATGAAGTACTGACTGGGAGTGTCTATAGAACTGTATCATCAAATGAAATATGTAGGAATAATTCATTTGAGAATTATATCATATATACAAATATATCTCTCCATAAAGATTTAGGCTTGAGGTGCATCAATTACTTTAGTTTTACAGTTTTAATTAATTTAGTTCTAAAGTTATTAATATTATTTTATTTTTTATCATTACAGGATACTGGGACATCCGGCATTCATCCATCTGCTGCTACAGAGGACATACAGGAGGAGGAGGAGGATCTCTATTGATTTTTTTTAGCTTTATTGTAATGTATTTAATATTTGAGCAGTGTTATTTGTATAATTTAATTTGGATGGAATATATAATATTAGTTTGTTATTTATGATTGTGATAGTTAATTATTAGTTGTTATAATATTCATAAATATATGCTTTTTGTTAATTTAAGTATAACAAATTTTAGTAAAAATAATTACTTATTAATTAAATTATAATATATTTTAATATATATAATTATTAAAAACTATTTTTTTAAAAAAATTATTATTAACTATGGCTGTTGTGATGGTAACTCTGTTGCTAAAAGCTATTAGCGACGGTTTATTAGAGATAGAGAAGCTGTCGCTAATAATTTTTAAAATTTTTAATTTAAATATAAAAAATATTATAAGTGATGGAAAGCCATTGCTAATGACCGACGTTACTACCTGTTATTAGCGATGGTGGAAATGTTGTCGCTAATATACACCTTCCATATCGCACTTTTAGCTGACAACTTTTTAGCGACGGCTTGTGTTGGTAATACCATTAGCTATGGTGTTTTTATTATTAGCAATGGTACCATCACTAATAGTCAGCTTTTTTGTAGTAATACGAGAGCATCCGAAAGGATCTGAAGCTCTTCAAAATTAAAAACATTAGTGAAGCTATCATGGAGGCCATAGGGATCGAGAAGAAGAATTGGTCTAAGGAAGGCAAAAAGGGCAATAAATCCAAACAAGGCAGTGCTAAATCAAGCCAAAAGAGGGAGCTGGGTAAGAAGTAGGCCAACACAACGTAGAAAAATTATTGTGATCACTACAACCTTCATGGATATATCAAAGTTAAGTGTTAGAAGCTTCACACTAAATTAAAACTGAACGAAAAAAGACTGAAGGATGATGATTTTAAGAAGAAGGGAAAGGTAGTCTTCAGTGCTATGGAGGTTGAGGAGCTATCCACATTTGAGAAACTAAACTCCAAATTGAGCTTGGTAGCTAGAAAATCTGAGACAGTAATTGAGGTAGATCTAGAGGCATGTGAAGAACCTTTCAATCTATAGATCTAGGTGATGTAGAGCATCATTGAGACTATTTTAGATCCTAGAAGCCAAAAAAATTTTCTTTCTGAAAATCTAGTTCGTAAGTGAGGATTGCATACCAAGTCTTATCCACATCCTTACTTTCTAAGCTGAATTCAAAAGGACGTCGAATTGAAGATCATCAAGCAGTGTACCTTTAAGTTTACCATCACTGAGAGGTATATTAATGAGAACTTATAAAGTAGTTCCTTTAGATGTTTTCCAGGTTATCGTAGAGAGCTCTCATCTTTAGGATTACGATGCAATATTTTACAAGTAGTAAAGGAAGTATCATTTTGTTAAGGATGGAAAAGAATTTATGATCAAAGCTTCCAAGCTATAAGAAAACATAGACCTTACAACCGCGGTCCAGATGAAGCATTTTGTTAATGCCTGTAGCAAGCTTGTGATGATGGTCTGAGAAGCTAGTATTATTCATGATTAGCCAAACTCTTATCACGTAATTCCACAAGCCAATCAAGCAAGATTAAGATTGAAGAGAAGTCACCATAGACATCATTGACAACTAAAAAGGACAGCAAAAAGCATCCCTACATAAAGTTGAGATGTAGGAGCAGACCAAGTAGTTCACCAAAACTCGAGAGTAAGAAAGACCAAGGCCAAAAACTATCTTCGAGCAAACTCAAGTAGTTCAAGCCACCATCAATTTTGATTTAGTGGGAGCTAAATCCTCTAAACAAGGGAGCTTTAATCTAGAAAGATCTCTGAACTCGATGTGAATCACTTTAGCCACTACGGATAGAGCTAAACAAGGTCCAAGAGCAAGATCTGCCATATTGGGAAGTCAATTTGTAAGTCAAACTTTTGGAGGCTATAATTTTATCATACGATGTTTGATTTTGATGATATTTTATCTTAAAATTGGATAACTTTTTTAGATCTATAACATGATGCCACCCTATCAAGGGGACAGGACCCCTAATGATCAAGCCAACATTCCTTCATTTGGGCCCCATAATGGATCGGTCAACCCAAAAAAAAAAATTTAGATAAGATTTCATCGAGTGTAGTTTCGAATCCAAGAATCCGATGAAGCGATAAAATGCAGAGTTGATTTAGAAGTTGAGATTTACGTTTTGAAGAGTTTTAAGTTTTTTTAGATTATTTCTACTAGACATATCTACTTTAGATAAAAGAGTCTCATTAAAACTAGATGAGAAATCTAACCTAATTTGTGTAAGGACGGATCTCATTATTATAAATAGAGGATATATACCTTATTTTAATCAAGAAAAGAAAAATAAAACAAAGAAAAGGGACTTGAGTCCTACTTTTGAAAATTCTCTTCTTCTTCTATCTATTTTTTTTAGAGATTCAAGTTAAGAGGGTTGAAGAAAATCTTCCTTCTTTCTGATTAGATCAGCAATATCTATCTCTTTAATGTTCCATGATACAATTAACATAGTACACTCTACTCCACAACTAAGCACCAGACAGATGTTGGCTGGTGAGCAACCATTGCCAGCTACCCAAAATTAAGGAGACATCCTATCCACATGACAAACCATTTCTATCAACCCACTAGAATACTTCATATCAATATTAGCTTTGGCCCATTCCTTGCAATATAGACACCTATAGAAAGAACACACAAGAAAGGCCAGCCACACCAAGTAAAGGAACCATGCTAATCATCCAACAAATAGACATCAAAGAACAGCAATAATCATTAAGGTTTAAAATCCAAAAACCCTTGAATATAATATCAAAGGCAACAAGCACACTAACACCAATAGTGATAAAGAAGAGAACTTGTAAACTAGATGGTAACTAGGGAAAGTCAACCAAGGAAAACATTGACCTACAAAAGAACCCAAAAGAACACAAAACCTAAAGCAACACAAATAGAGAACTGGCAATTATTAGATGTATGTCCTAGAAGCCAATATGACCGACACATTGTAATAATTCTAGGACATACTTTTGTACTTAAACAATTGATTTATCAATAAAGTTAGCAATTTTTATCTATTTTTGTATTATGTATCCGAGAATCGTCCAAGAAATTAATAACTTAAAGATACATATTCTAAAGAATTTAGAATTTGAGACATATATAATTAATTTCTAAATTGCTCTCGATCGATGGATCATCATGGGGATGATGATTGATCCAGTTAGATTGGCGCACGGATTGCTTTCTTTGGAGTAGACGAGTCTCAAGTCTACAGTATAGTGATATCGAGTGAGAGTGCAGATGGTTTTTAGAGAACATCGATACTGAGCATGACCATATGAGAAATCACATAGATATCTATTCACTCATCAATGATCTTCTCAATGCTGTAGTGGTGTAAGTAATTTTTTGACCTACGGTGCCTCGACTACTCATAGTGGGATTACTATAGTTTGACTGCACATAAACATAATCTCCTAGTCATTTGTGTTCTTGTAGTGTATATTGACTACAGTAGATTCATTGTAGGAGTAAGATGCATACTTATAAGAGATCTATCGATCTTAATAGATAAGAAGTAGTCTATTAGATTTGAAAAGATAAGTCCATAAGTCTATGTCCATAACAAAGTGATTGATGGAAAGAAGTTTCTATGAGTATCATATACTGGACTTGAGCTAGTCTAATCTTTCATATGACAGATGTTGGGATTTGATGAGTTTTCATGATCTCCATCTTATCGAGACTCATGATAGAAGAATTGAATCATACGATAACTACACCTAGGGATTCTATTTTCTATTCTATTAGATTACCACCACATGCTGCTAGGTGTCACTAGTAGATTGTGAGAACTCACTAAGATCATTTTGGATCAATAATCCTTTTTGAGTGTGAGTTAGAATTATTCTAACCCATCAAAAGGTGTTTCGATGATACTATGATGGAGATCATGGCATGTCTTACTATCGGACAGAACAAATCCTATGGGGTCATACACAAAAGAGATTCTTGACTAATCAGATGGTTAAGTTATGATTATGAATTATAATAAAAATTAATTATCAATATAATTGATAATATAAAAGTTGCAATTAACTATTTTACTGTATTAGTGAATTGTAGGAGGATTAATTAGCAATTAGATTACTGTCTGACTCAATCTGATTGAGCTATGAGGTTCAAATTAGATCTAATTGAATTAAATTTAATTTGATTTAATTTGAATTTGATTAGATCAAGTCTAATTAGATTATAAGATAATCCAATTACATAAGGAGATTAATTCCTAGTTTGACTAAAACTTGATTCAATCAATTTTCTAATTAGATCAGGATCTAATCAAGATTTAATTGAGTTTTTAATTGGACAAGAAATTAAGTTAATTTGGGTGCAATCTAATCCTATTTTGGTTAGAATTAAATCAAATTTAAATCAGCAAATAAGGAATCCCAGTTAGACTAGGATTCTCTCTCCATTGTGCCACCCCATCTCCTTAGGCCACCTAAGCTCCACGCCAAATTGGATTTGGTGTGTGAATGGATCAGCCCAAGCCCTTCCATGCCTCCTCTCTCATCCCCTTTTTTGGATGAGGATCAAATCAGATTTGATCTGATTTTGATTGGATCAAAGTTGGAGTCCTGCTTTGATTAGGTTTGATCCTATCAAACCTAGTCTTACTCAAACCTTTGGACGCCACCTATTTAAAGAGGGGTTATGGGGTGTGGAGACAAGATCATAACTCCTCTTTGGGCATGAAAGCTTGGGCATGGGTTTTCCTTAGGGCATGGAAAAATTTGAGAGAGAAAGAGAAAACGGTTCTTACCTCTCCCAAGTCTTCTTCTTCCTCCTATTTCTTCTTCTTTCTTGAGAGGATCTTAGAGATTGAAGGAGATCAGATTCAAGTATCAAGGAAGGGATCTCTATAAGGGAGCTAGTACTTCGAGGAGATCAAAGAGTCACTACAAAAAAAAAAAATTTATGATGAATTTATTTACAACGGAATATCTTTTCATCATAAATAAGACTATTTACGATAAAAATTTATTTTCATCGCTAATAATAAAATATTCATGATGAAATTTTTTTCATCACAAATAACTTATATTAGTGATAAAAAAAGTTTTATCATAAATATATATTATTTGTAATGATTATTTTCATCATAAATAATAAAATATTTATTTTAATTTTAAATTTTAAAATATTAGTGATGAAAATAGTTTCATCGTAAATAATATAAGTGTTTATGATAAAAACTCACTTTTTATCATAAATATTTGTTATTTATGATCAAAAGTTTTCTTCACTAATATTTAAAAAAAATAAAAAATTTTAAAAATTATAGATTATTTATGATAAAAATTTTTCATCGTAAATAATGAGTATTGCTGATGAAAACTAATTATCCATCATAAGTAGTTGCTTATTTATGATGAATCTTTTTCATCATTAATATTTAAAAAAATAAAAAATTTAAAAATTTAAAAATTATAGATTATTTATGATGTAAATATTACATCATAAATACTAGAGTATTGGCAACAAAAATAAATTTTCCATCATAATTAAAAATTATTGATGATAAAAAAATTTTATTGTTAATTTTAAATTTTATAGATTATTTATGATAAAAATATTACATTATAAATAATTGAGTATTTATGATAAAAAATTAATTTTTGTTGCAAAATACATGATGATTTATGATAAAAAATTTTTATCACTAATACATGAAAAAAATAAAAAAAATTAAAAATTTAAAAACTATAGATTATTAGTGATGAAAATTTTTTCATCGTAAATCATGATGTATTTATGATGAATATCTACTTTTCATCACCAATACTCCAATATTTATGATGAAAAACTTTCGTCGCTAATATTTAAAAAAATTTAAAAATTTAAAAATTATAGATTAGTTGCGATGAAAATATTACATCGTAAATAATTAGATATTTATAATGAAAATTTACTTTTTATCACAAATACTCATTTATTTACGATGAAAATTTTCATCATTAATATATTAAAAAAATAAAAAATTTTAAAAATTCAAAAATTTCAGATTATTAGCAATGAAAATTTTTTTTCATCGTAAATAGTTAATTGTTTGAGATGAAAATATTTTCATCATCAATATTTCTAAAAAAAATTTAAAAAATATAAAAATTATTTACAATAATACTTTTCATCTTTAAGTTTCTTTGAATCATCTCATTACTCAATTTTGTATAGGTTGTTGGTTCTATGGACTGACCAGAAATCACAAAGTACAAAGGCCTTATATCTGCCCAAAAATATAGAAAGGAGATGATATTGGATCTTTATATGTTAAAACATGATCCACAAAAATGTTATCCAAAGATTCTCAAATATATACCAAACTAGTCCTCCTAAATTTTTTTAAATAAAAGCTCTTCTAAATTTTTTAGTAATTGTATAAGTCATTTGCATGATGATGTAATTAAGTCATGCATACTAGGTGTAATGTTCATCAAGTTTAAAATTTATAATATTGATTGATCATGTCCAAATAGTAAGATATTTTTTATGATAAATCATATTAATTATGATGTCTCTATCTAAGTTACTCTAATAAAGAAAGAAAAAATAGAGTATAATTAATATCATACAAAATAATAATATTTATCATAATTTTTTATAATAAATTAGTATTTTTTAAAATATTTAGTTATCCATAAATTATTCTAAGTTTAATTAGAAGGTATGAAAAGTAATTTTGAGCATTTGATTATCTCAAAAGATCAAAGTCAGTTTCCAACCTGAAGATCCAAATTCAAAAATACTTAGAATGACTTGGACTAATAAGAACTAAAATGAGTTCTACTCAAGTTATCAAATACTCTTAACTCAAACTACAGTTGATGCTACTAAAGCATACTTTTCATAGTATTAAATGAAATAAGTTTCAATAATAAAAAAACTAAAACTAATAGAATATGACTACATAGGGTGGATATATATTGCATAACTTAGTAAAAAAAAGCTTGAAACTTGAATTTAATATAAAAATAAATTAATATCTTTCCTAGTTTATTCTTGTTTGAGGAAGAGAGAAAATTGTACCTCATAAAATCATATATTTTTTTCAAATTACAAAAACAATACCCTCCGTGCATATGCCCAACTATAATAAATTATTTATCATTACCATTTATTTTAAAAAATTTTAAGAATAGAGATTGGAGGAAACTTGATTGAGATCCAATATATTTACTAACTAATTTTGAGCCCCTGCATTATGTGCGGGTTCTAGATCATATAATGGATTATTTTTTTTAAAAAAAATATATATATATAAATAGTAAAATAATATCCATTCAAATTTTTTTATGAAAAATAAGTAGTGATAAAAATTATTTTTTATTACTAATAAGATAATTAATGATAAAATATTTTATTTTTATCATAAATTTTTTGAAAAATTGAGGCAATTTTTTTTCATCAGAAATTATTAGCAACAAAAATCTTTTTTCGTTGCTAATAACCTAATTAATGATGCAATATTTTTCATCGCAAATATTTTTTTTTTGATGAAAAAATTTTTTTAGTAGAAAAATGGGGTAATTTTTTTTTGGTGAAAATTATTAGTGATAAAAATTATTTTTTATCGTTAATAGTGTTATTAATGATGAAATAATTTTTTTATCGTAAATAATTTTTTTTTAGAGGAAAATTTTTTTTATCGGAGAAATTTTTTTCTGAATTATTAGCGATAAAAATTGATTATTCACAATGAAAATTTTCATCGCTAATAGTTCACGTCCCATCACGTCTCTTTGCACAAAACCCTTCTTCTTCCCCCTCCCCCATTTTGCATAAAATCTCCTTTAGCCCCCCTGCTCTCCCCCGTCTCCCCTCCGTTGCTTCCCGCTGTCGAGTCCGCTGCCATCTGCGTCCGTCCGCCATCACCGTCCGTCGCATTCATGTCTGTCCGCCGTCTGCCATCCCATCGCTTCCCATCCATCGTAGGAGGTAACGAATTCAAGACTTTTTTTTTTGTATTTTCTCGGACCATCGGAGGGCCGGAGAGTGGCAGCCAGCGGCGGCGGAGATGGGGCCAGCGGCGACTGAGATCGGGCCGGCGGGGATGGGGTCTGGGGCCAGAGATGGGGGCCAGGGAGGGTTTGGGGCGAGATGTGGCCGGTGGAGGATGGGCCAGGGAGGGGGGAGCCGGCGGCCCTGTCTTCATCGTCGGGGAGGGTGTAGGCTGGCGGAGATGGGGCCAGAGAGGGGACGGCTGGTGGCCGAGGGAGACGGGGCCGGGGAGGGAGGAAGGGAAGAGAGAAAGGAGGGGGAAAAAAGAAAAAAAAGAAATAAAAAAAAGGAGAGAAAAAAGAGAAAAAAAAAGAAGAAAAAAGAGAAGATGGGGTCGGGGAGGGGGCGGTCGGTGGTGACGAAGATGGGGTTGGGGAGGGGGGCGGCCGGCGGGGATGGAGACGGGGCCGGGGAGGGGGCGGCTGGTGGCTGGGGTAGATGGGGCCGGGGAGGGGCTCTGTCGGTGGCCGAAGGAGACGGGGCTGGGGACAGGACCACTGGCGGTTGAGGGAGATGGGGCCGGGGAGGGTGTCGGCCGGTAGAGATGGGGTCGGAGAGGATGTCGACCGATGGAGATGGGGCCGGGGAGGGGGCGATCGATGATCGGGGGGACGGGATCGGGGAGGGAGCCTGTCGACGGTCGAAGGAGATGGGGCCGGGGACAGGGCCACTGGCGGTAGGGGGAGATGGGGCCGGGGAGGGTGTCGGCCAATGGAGATGAGGCTGGGGATGGGGCCAGGGAGGGTGTCAGCCGACAGAGATGGGGTTGGGGATGGGGCGATTGGGGAAGACGAGGCCGGGGAGGGTGTCGGCTGGCGGAGACGGGGTCGGAGAGGGGGCTTGCTGGCGATCGAAGGAGATGGGGCCGAGGAGGGGGCTGCTGGCAGCTGGGGAGATAGGGTTGGGGAGGGTGTAGGCCGACAGAGACGGGGTCGAAGAGGGGGTGGCCGGGGGAGATGGGGCAGGGGAGGGTGTCAGCCGGTGGAGACGGGGTCGAGGAGGGGGCGGATGGGGGAGATGGGGTCGGGGAGGGGGCGGCTAGGGGAGACGGGGTTGGAGAAATTATTTGATTATTTATATTTATTGCATAAATTTTTTTATATTATTATTGAAATTATTTAATTATTTGATTAATTATTTTTTATTCCACTAACACAATGTATATTGCTGTTACTTATGATAATTTAATTATTTTATGTGTTATTTTGTATTCTTTTGTTTATTATAATTAAGTATAAAAAGTATTTTTATTTTAGAGAAAACTCTATTGAATTTTTTGATGAAAAAATTTCAATGCAGAGTTACTTTTTTTGATAAATTAAAAATCTATCTTCGAATATATGTTCAGAGATGGTAGTTAAATTGTATTAAGCTGTAGATTTCTGTTCAAGAGTTGATGTTCATCAAGATCGACTCTTGGATATCCCATATTCAAGCTTTTTGGAAAAGTAATAATCTTATTATTGTTAATAGTTGATATTTTGTTTCATTATGTGGTATTCAGTAGTTATCTATCCATTATTTTTCGGGTACATGGTGGATAGGGTACGTAGGAACCATATTCATATCGTATACTTGGAGAATCATGGAGAGATGCTGTCAAAATTTTCATAATAATGAGATAAAATATCCACTAATAATGATAATAAGATTATTACTTTTTTGAAAGAGATAGAGCCACACCTGTTAGTATTGATTTGAAAAGGATAGGATCATGCATTTTTACTTCATTAAATTGATGAAAAGATATTTTTTATTTTACTGTTCAGTCTGTATTTTTTAATATGTATTATTTTGTATAAAATGATCCATGTTTGGATCTGAATCAAAATTTTGGTCGGAATTCAGATCGCGATTCAATCCAAAATTCGGATCGAGATCCAGTTCGGATGAATACCACTGAACCTTTTTTTTGTTGTTAATGATTTTTTTGTTTGTTATTAGATGGATATCAACAAAAGTTGGATGAATGCTAGAGATATTTTTTTATCTGAATATCGAAAAGAAGTTCGAGATTTTATTGAGTTTGCACAGTATAAGGCTGACAGTGCTAGTCGGATAAAGTATCCATGTAAGAGATATGTCAATATGATATATCATCATATAACACTTGTTGAGGAGCATCTGCTACATTATGGT
The DNA here is from genome assembly GCF_000442705.2 of Elaeis guineensis. Classification (NCBI taxonomy): domain Eukaryota; kingdom Viridiplantae; phylum Streptophyta; class Magnoliopsida; order Arecales; family Arecaceae; genus Elaeis; species Elaeis guineensis. The sequence continues at coordinate 30,094,432 of NC_025998.2, read as the reverse complement.
ATGGATAAGAAGTATACTTGTTGGATATGGCATTGGAGGATGATCCGAATGAAATGGTGCGCAATGATGACGATACTGAAGATGATAGTGATGCTGCTGGATCTGTCGAACATAGTGGTATAGGAGAATTATTAGATGATTTATATCAAGATGCTTGTTCAAATATACGCATGAGTACTACTGCATCTGAAGCAATTCTGATCATGAACATAATATCCAACTTGAGGTAGAAGGGACTTCTAAATAATTTGTAAAGCTTGTAAGAGATACACAAGAGCCACTCTATCCAAATTGCATAAAGTTTTTCAAGTTAGAGTTTTTGATAAAATTACCTCATATTAAAATTGTAAATCGATAGAGTCAGAGGTTATTTGATCAAATTTTGACATTGATTAAATATCTCTTTCCGATGGAGAAAGACTTTCGAAGTCATATTCTGAAGCAAAAATATACATGCGAAAATTGAGACTTGACTATATTCCTATACATGCCTACAAAAATGATCATATATTATTTTATAAAGATAACGAACAAGTAACTGAATGTCCGAAATGCGGTGAGCCTAGATACAAAATTGATAATAAGAAAGCAAAAAAGATATCTCAAAAGATTTTGAGATATTTTTCATTGATTCTAAGACTTCAAAGGTTGTATATGTCTACAAAGACAGCTGAAGAAATGAGATGGCATTATGAGCAATGGATTTCGGAGGAGAACATACTTAGCCACCTGATCGACTCTTTAGTGTGGAAAGACTTCAATGCAAAGCATCCGCACTTTACGAGTGGCCCATGCAATATCCGATTTGGTCTAGCGACAGATGGATTTAATCCCTTTGGCAATCTGAGTACCTTTTATAGCATGTGGCCTGTGATGCTAGTTGTATATAATGTGTCATCTTGAAAGTAAATAAAAGAATCATTTATTTTTATGTCACTGTTGATTCTGGGTCTGAAAGTATCAGGTAATAAAATTGATGTATATCTACGATCTTTAATCAATGATCTGAAGGAGCTATAGAAAAATGGGGTACAGATATATGATTCTGTAAGTCAAAGTAATTTTAAGTTGCATGCTTCGATTCTATAGGCCATAAATAATTTTTCTGTATATAAAAATTTATCTGGATGGAGCACCAAAAGATATCTTACATGTCCAATATGCAATAGGGATGCATCCTCCTTACATTTAAAGTATGAACGAAAAATATGTTTCATGGATCATCGACGGTTTCTCCTTGGTAATCATTCTTGGAGGACCCATTATAATCAATATTTTGATGGTAAGTCTGATCGACATTCACCACCTAAGGAGTTAAGTGGAGCAAAAATTTTAGAACAACTTGAAGTCATTGAAAACATCCAATTTGAAAAATATCGAATACTTACAAACAGAAGCATACTGAAGCTGAGCTGAATTGGATGAAGCGAAGCATCTTTTTTGAACTATTGTATTGGAAGTAGCTACTACATTAAAATCTGGATGTAATGCATATTAAAAAAAATATTTGTGATAATTTCATCAGTACTGTAATAAATATCTCAGAAAAAATAAAAGATGGTACAAAAGCTCATCTTGATTTACAAAAAATGAGAATCCAGCTAGAGTTGCATTTAGTTCATCAAGGAGAGAGATTTTTTATGCCATCTGCATGCTATTCACTATTTGGTGAGGAAAAGAAGAATTTCTGTGGATGGTTCAAAACCATAAAGTTTCCTGATGTATACGCTTCAAACGTATCGCGGTGTGTTGCGAACAATGACGGTAATATCTCTGGCATGAAAAGTCATGACTCCCATGTGATGATGCAACGTTTGCTTCTTGTGGTCATGCGTGGCTATTTAGGTGGTGATGTTCAAACTACATTGATTGAGCTGAGAGTATTCTTCTGAGAACTGTATTATCAAAAATTAAAAATTAACTTACTTGAGAGATCTGAGAAGGATATCGTACTCATTCTTTGTTAGTTAGAAAAAAATTTTTCATCATCAATTTTTGATGTTATGGCACATCTGACTGTTCATCTTCCAAAAGAAGCTCTTTTGACCGGACCTGTACATTATCGATGGATGTATCCTATTGAAAAGTAAAAAAATTATACGTACTTTATCATATCAATAATAAGATGTAAATATATTTCTAAAATTTAAATTTCTTTTTATTTATAAATTTTTGTGTACCTTAAAAAAGTATGTGTGCAATAAAATAAGGTCTGAAGGATCTATAGCGAAAGCATATGTAGCTACAGAGTGTGTCACATTCTGCTCAATGTATCTTGACGATATCAAAATAATATTCAATCGTATAGATCGTAATGCAGACCGTGAATGGAGTGACAATGAATCGATATTATCTATATTTAAATAAATGGTTCGACCTATTGGTACAAGGAGATATAAATTTATGGACGTGAATGAGCTATCCAAGGTATACTTTTACATTCTAAATAATTATAAAAAAATTAAATATTTTATTGAGTAAGTATCATCTTAGCATACTATTTAATATTTTAAATAATTTTTTTATATCAATTTAAAATTAAAAATCATAATTTATTGCAGTGAGCACAAGAGTATACTATGTAGAGAGAATAGTACAGATGCTGATGATCGACATAGAAGGAGATTTACAAAATAGTTTTGTAATCTTATAAGTTATATTAGTAATACATTATTTATTTAATTATAAATAATATTATTTGAACCAACATAATTTTTTATGTTATGATGTAGATGAAACATAAGTATTTCATAAAGAAGTGGGTGCAATCGATGAGTTGTATGATTTAGCATGTGATCCTGATTGAAGGATTAATCACTATGCATCCTGTATCATTAGAGAAGTAAAATTTTATACAAGAGAGTTTGAGATGCAATGACGGACCCAGAATAGTGGGATTGCTACAATAGGATATGAAGGAGAAGAAGAGATTGAATATTATGGTGTACTGATAGATATTATAGAACTGAAGTATGGGTCCAGTAATTCTGTATTCTTGTTTCAGTATGAATAGTGGGATATTAGTAATAAAAAGTATTCATATCGATTCACATTTTATTAGTGTAAATTTTACACGAATATGGTACCAGAATGAGTCGTATATATTATCAACTCAAGCAAAACAAGTAATATATTTAAAAGATCTAAAATATCGAGATAATTGGCATATTGTATAAAAAATAACACCTAGAGATGTATATGACATACCAACCTGATTAGAGATGGATGAAAATTCAGATTTACATGAAGAGGAAGCTTTTCAGTAAGAAGAATAAATATTAATCGAGCTTTTTCTTGATGAAAAACTTATAACGATACCTTTGAATAGGGCTGATCTGCCGTCCAATGAAGTTGAAGCTGATTTTGTATTTAATCTTGATGAGTTGGAGGGCGACGATCAGTTATAAATGATGATGAGATAGAAGACGACACATATATCAATTATTGTGATTCGGAGGAGGATCTACACATCGAGGAAGATACGAATATTGATGAGTAGATCTATATTCTTCATTCAATCTTCTCTTGCAATAATGGTATGCGATATAATTATATTCATTAGAATATAATTTATTTATTTTTATTATTATTTAATATTATATTTATTTATATATCAATTATTATAGATATGGTATCAGGAGACAGATGATGATATTCGCATTCACGGTCTACCCTAGATGTTGACGCACTGCACCGATCTCCGTTGCTGCATCGGCTCCATTGTCAAAAAGTCCTGCACTGGTAGGTCCCAGTGAGATGGATTCGAGTGATATTATTATATTTTTATATAATAAAATTTGATTCTTTTATTTGGATAGCTATCATACTAATGATTTATTTATTGTTGTTTCATGCTAGTCTTCATCGGTAGTGAGGCGAGGGTGAGGTCTATCAAAGAACCTCGCTCTAGAATGTTAGAGATGCGAGCACCCGAGACAGCATCTCTGTATCAAGATACCAGCTGATTACACCATGCTCATTAGGGAATGGTGCGAGCCATGGCAGACTGAGCAGGGCATCATATGCCGCAGCATGCTCCTGTGATGCTCTTCGATTGGCATCATGTTCTATTGGCTCAGAGAGAGATTTTGTACACTCACTTACAGGTAAAATAAATTATATTGTGAATATTTAATTTGTATAGTATTCTTTAATATTTGTTATTGACAGGATGTATTCGACATCATTGATTTTGAGGAGGATCATGTGAGGTGAGCCATGGACACTCATTTATCATTACGTTTTAAGGATTATTGCCATCACATGCATCAACATTGGTACCATATGGTGTAGGACCATGGGGAGGAGACAGCACGGTAGCAACCCTATGATAGCATCACTATGGATGATTGGACTGTCATAGGCTGGCATTACGAGGATCCGACATATCAGGTTACACATCCAAACTTCTTCTTTTTTAGAGTTTAATGATTGAATCATTTATTTTTAAATTAAATTTGTTATCTACTAATTTGATTGGTAACTGTATAGAGAAGATGTGTCCAGAATGTCACGAATCAGACGAGACAAATCGTACCATATTATGGAGGTTCGATGTTGTTCGCTTGTCACATGAAGTACATGGTGGATAATTTTTAATTTTTAATTAGTATATAATTCTCTAGTTATTTAAAAAAAATTTAATTGATCCTCAAATTACAGAGAGATGCTAAGAGTGGCGAGTTTCCTGGTAGGATCGATATCTACCAGCAGACCCACCAGCGACGGTCAGGAGAGTGGACGATGGGGAGCCAGGAGCTCTTTGTAAGTTTTTTCAATTATTTTTTCATTCACAGTTTGACTTTTATTATAAAATTAAAATAGCTATAACTTTAATTTTCAGGACCATATGACAGACATGAGATCCCAGCCTATCTTTGAGGGCTCGATCGTACCCACAGATGATGAGATCTGTGATCAGGTGCCTCGTATGAGATCCTATTATGTTAGGGGTCTAGGGTATGGGATCACTGCTCCCTCATCCTCACGCTCATCTAGCACTGACATCCATTTTGCGTGCGAGGCTCGACTGATGGAGATATAGAGGCAGACTACTGAGGATCGATAGTAGGTTGCCATGGATCGATAGCAGGTTGAGTAGCGAGCTCAAGAGTTGGCTGCACATATCGACGAGTATCAGTAGCTTCAGATCCAGATGATGGAGTGAATGGCGCAGATGGAGCAGACGATATAGCTGATGAGACAGCAGTAGGTCGGTCTGAGCTCTTTTCAGTACTCTCCTTCCCCAGCTCATTCTCCAAATGCCGACACTTGATGGCTTCTTCATGTATTTTTTTATTTTTATTTCAAATTTTTTATAATTTTAATTTAATATAATAAAATAATAAAATTTATTTATCAATTTATTATATAATTTTTTTATTTTTATTTTTTATTTTTAATTTATAAAAATATTATAAATATAAATTAAAAATATATATTCATAAATTATTTTTTAAAAAAATATGTTTAAATTATTAGTGATGAAATATTGATCACCAAAAATATTTTAGTATGATAATTTAATTTTTTTAATTAATATAAATTATTAAAATTTTATATATAATCAATAGTGATGAAAATTTATTCATCATAAATAATTATTAGCGATAAAAATTTTGGTTAAAAGTTATCATATTTATGACGTAAGTTTTACATCACTAATATTACTTAAATTTAGTTTTTTAAAAAATTATTATTAAATTAATAGCGATAAAAAATTTTTGTTGCAAAAAAAGTTTTTTACAATGCAAATTTTTCATTGCTAAAAGTTTTTAAAAATTTTATTTCAAAAAAAAATTAATTAAATTAATAGTGATGAAAAAATTTTTATCACTATTAATTTTTTATTTATTAGTGATGTTATAATTCATCATAAATATTTTTTTTATGATTAAAATTTTTATCAAAAATTATTTTTAATAAAATAAAATTTTTTAACGATGAAAATTATTTATCGTAAATAACCATTATTAGCAATGAAATATATTTTTTATCATAAAATATTATCAACGATGTGATTATTTACAATCAAATATTAGTGATGAAAATTTCATCGCTAATAACTATTAGAGATGGAAATAGATTATTAGCGATAAAAATTTTTCATTATTAATAACCTGTTTTGTTGTAGTGAGCCTTTGATTAGATCAAACCTCGTGTAGATACCCATAGAGGTCGGGCCCGTACGTGGCTACACCAAAACCTGAGATATCTTCAGATCCGGATCTGAAGGAGTTCAATGACTCAGGTATATAATTTGATCACATATTTAATTTTATTTTCTGAAATCAGATGCTTTATGTCTTATTTATCATCATATGAACTAAATCTATAAGTATAAGATTTAGATCTATGTATGTGTAGGATTAAATATGATTTAATCTAGCCTTTTGCTACTTATTTTTTAAAATTATTTTAAAATCTGCATGCAAAATACCTAAAAATCTAACAGTAGTATCAGAGCACGGATTCATACGCATAAAATACGTTGAGATCTGATTTCTAATCAGATCTAAAATTAATTTGATTAATGATCTAACATCAATATGCCATAAGGTTGTCCTGGCATAAGGTTAACCCCTATATTGTAAAGGTTTCCTATATCAATGTAGGATTCTTTTGAAAAGTATTTTCAATATTTAGATCTATTTTTATTAGATCTCTTAAGCCTTTTAGCTCTATGCCTCAATAGCTTTTTTTGAGTGGGGGCATGAGTGTGGGTTTTCCTTCTCAAAGGGGTGGCAACTGATGTTGTCCAACCCTTTTGGATCTGGAAAGTGCTAAGGCATTGGTGCATGCAAGTAATTCCATTATTGATGCATGTTGCTATTGGAAAGTCCTCTAGCTCTAGAATGGTCCAATAGTAGAGGGTCCATACCCACATTGATCTTCAAGCAAGTTCCAACATCTAATTCTTCTTGTTAGTCAGCCTCGACCTCACAAACCAAAGCTTCATTGACTCCCTAGTAGAGCTAACAATCTCCCTTGAAAGTTGGTGCAGCAACAACACCATGGTTGTCACCAAGATCCTCTGTCTAGGTTGGGTTTGGGTCCTAGCCAACTTCTCCATAATAATTGATTGGTACAAGGGCATCAAGAGGTGTTGCCATGTTACCTAGATAGACAACCCAAGAGAGATATGAATTGGATTTTTCAAAAATTTAAAGCCAATGTGTATAGAATTTAAACTATGTAAGCAATAGTGAAGTAAGAATAATACAATAACAAGATATAAAGATGAAAAGAAAAATAAAGAAAGAATAGCCAAGGCACAGTAAATATAAGTTTTATAGTGGTTTGATGCCAAACCCATACCTATATCACTCCTCAAGTAATTTGAAAATTCATGATAATCTTCTTAGATTATACCTTGATTATTTTTCCAAACTTATAATAAAAATCCAATTGATTTTCTCAATGAAAATCAACCAAAACCACCCCTTTAAGCCACTCCTAGGCTTACACAATAATATACTCCAATTCATGGCTTGGATGGATATTTTTCAAAGTTTTAATCCTAATTAAAACTTAAGTATAATAGAAAAAATAGAAATACAATTTCAAGCATAAATGAAAAGCTCTTAAGAGCAAATTAAATATCATTGAAGCCCATGAAAATTTTTCAGGAAGCTTTTAATGAATGCTTTCTTCTTCTTCTTCAAACCATTGAAGGCTTTAAGATTTTGGTGGTTAAAAGTTAGTGCTCTCTCTTGAATGTCACTTAATGTTCCTTATATTTTCTTTTTTTTTTTCATTCTTATATTCTTCAATATATTTTGCCACCATTCAACTATCTTAGAATATCAAAAATAGATTTCTATCAGTAGAGACCAAAAAGTAGCGGTTTAACCATTTGTATATTTCTACAGCTTCTATAAAACTAGTTGTTATAGTTGTCATCCCAGTCAAGTCGATCCAGATCAGGAGGGATCAACTTGAGAGACTTAGGGTCGACTCAAGAAAAGTTGGGGTTGACTCGAGACCCAGTCTGAAAATATGGATTTTGTCTTTTTGAGACAATCAGCTTGACTACGAGGGTCGACTTGGAGTGGGTCAGGAGTGACTTGAGAAAGTTAGGATCGATTCGGCTTCCAACTAAAAATTTTTCTCCTATCATGTCTAAGAGAGTCGACTCGTACTTATCGAGGTCAACTCATAGACTATGCCACTTAACTTTATGTGCCAGAGTCGACTCTTTAAAGCTCAGAGTCGTCCTTGACTTAGCATTCTCATGAATCTTCCTAAGAGTGATCTTAGCTTTCTGAAATATTCTCACATACTCTTAATAACTATTAATACTAAAATACATAGTAAAATATTTTATATTCATCAAAATTAATTTCAGATTAACAATCTCTTCTTTTTATGATGATAAAATTTTGAGTATAGAAAATGATGCAAGTAATGCAAGTGTATCAAATTGCTAGAGCAATTTTTTTATGAAAGGATTTTATAAGATTAGCATTGCTAGCATACCAAGAAAAAATTAAGTATAGGTTTCGAGCCTTCTTAAGAGTAATTCAATAAGCATTAGAGTACACAATATGCATAGTATCATAGCAAGATTGTAGGTTCTTTTTGGATCAAATTGAATTAGGATAAGGGCAAAACATTTTGAAGCTTAACCACATACTGAAAATTGATCAAAGCATTGAGTACAAGTAAAACTATATGTAAGAACTTGGATGCGTTCAGAGTATAATGAGCTAAGTATCATAGCAGAATAAGTAATAATTATCAAGAGGTTGAATTATTTAAATGCCAAGTTTTGTGAGTCAAATGTGCCCAAGTTTTATAAGTCAAATCTTTTGCACTTATTTGCTTATTTCTCTCCCTATTATGATCAACAAAATGATATAACACATAAGCATCAAGAGAAAAGAAGAAAAACACTTTTTTTTGCACAAGTATGTCATTTACAAGTCTATCAGTCAAAATGAATTTACTATATACAAAATGACATCAACTACAGTACATCGAGATACAACAAAAAGATAATAACATAAGCAAACTAAAGATAGACTAGATATATCAGTAAGCAACTATAAGACAAAAGACAAATACTAGACCTAATCTTTATCTGAAGGCAAATCTATGGTAGAGGGAGTGCTATCCCTAGATGAAGATGCACCACCTCTCCTACTCCTAGTCTTATGAAAGAACCAAGTATATGAGTGGGGAACCCAAAATTAGACCTAATGTAGGTCCTAAAGAGAGGTCTAGGTGGGTGCTAACTGGGTTGAGGTGCTGAGAGGAATGAGAGGGCTAGCTGGGTTGAGCACACTAGGTCGTCTGACTTTGCTAAGAAGATGACCTAGTAGGTGAACTCCATCCTCGACTTCAAGCTCCAATAGCTGTCACTATTATTGCTCCTAGTGCAATGCTCTCCAATTGCTCGATCAGTCATCCCATAAAGGTCAAAAGTGAGAAGATGCCTGATCTCTGAGCTGCTCCCAGATCTTTGACCTCTGATTGAATATGAGCGATCTCCATCTCAATCCTCCCCTGAGCCACTCCATGCTCCTCTAGCCTAACTCGATGCTCCAAAGCTGCCACCCTATATGTCAGACTGGATAACTCCATCCATAATTCTCATGGCTTACTCTGAACTACTAAGGTAATCTCTGTCAAGTCACTAAAGACGTCACTAATTGATCCCTCAACCTACTAATACTATCTCAGTGATCCTCCTCAATTGATCATCATCTAGTCTCACTATGGAGGCTAAGTCCACTAAGGTGCTCCTGCTAGCATCACTAGGGGATGGTTGAGGGTGGTACTATTGATGGTGATGATCGAGGCTCTATTGTTGGAGGTGGAGAGTCCAGCTCTAAATCCTAATAAGATCCACTGGGTCCTCCTCAGCTCCATCTCATAGTCTCTTTTGTTTGGAGCTCCTCCATACCCATCTCCCATCTAACTTCCAGTAACCTATGTGATGTAGGGATTAGTGATTGTAGGTAACTAAGTGCATAAAAGCTGTGGAGGACTCTCCTCTAGCATGACTCCAAACTAGCTAAACACCAAGGTCAAGGCCATGCCGTAGGGTAGGATATCTTCTGCTACTCACTACCTCCCTCATTTGCTGCATCATCAAAGTCAATAGGTTCAAGGGAATATCCCGAACTATATGGTACACCACTATGTCTCTTTAGACACAAAGTCAAACTTCCCATCTTTAGGAGAAGATCTAGTCGATGACCACTAGCTCATCAAGATCTCCTCTAGGAAGTCCACCTATTATTCTCGAGAATGCATCGAAGTCCAGCCTCTTTGTCTGATAGTTTGCTAGGGGCTATCCCCTATTTGGGCATATGAAGGATGTGAGCCAATCTCTCTTGCTCAAGATAATGAGAGCATCCTTCACCAATGACTCAACACTCCCCCACCTTGACATAGGTTTTTGTAGAATCTTAGAAGAGGTTAGGGTAGGTTGGGACATCTAAATTGCACATAAATTCCACCCTTATTCCTTGATCCACTACCCTATTGTGAAATGTTCTTGCTCGAAGAAGCTGAAGTCAATCTTTCTCCCAATTGTCACCACATGTGCAGCCAAGGGAACTATGAAAGGAGAGGGCTAATGAGAAGGGAGGTAGGCTTGGGCTCACATGGTGTAGAAGCATCATTGTGTGCCTTGTTCCTTCTTTCCACATGCTTTAGTGCATAATGTCCACTTAAATGGTAGGCAAGTTGCTTCTTTGGGCCCATTGGAGCTCAAAATCAGGAAGAATGAAGGAAAAACACAGTGGAGGGATCAATGGGGCCGAGCAAAACACTCTATGAAAGCTTAGGGTAAGTAGTGAATGAATAAAGGAGAATAGGAAAGGGATGATGACTCATCTTTAAAAATGTTGTCCCAACATTGGAGTCGACTTATGATTTTCCCTCGAGCCGACTCGAACTTAAGTATGCATTACATGAGCTTAGTCTCAAGCAGAAACATTGACTTTCTCAAAAGAAATATCAACTCTTAAGGCAATGAGACGACCCTTAGGACCAAAAGGAAGGAATATTCAATCAAAATCAATCAAAAAAGATTAGAGAATGATCAAATTAAGAAAATTTAAAGAGGGATAGAGAAGGCTAGGAGATTACTCAATCAAAGGGGTCACACACACTCCTAACTCTCTCTCAATCATACTAAGCATTTCCTCACTTAAGGGTTTAGGAAAATGTCAATTAATTACCTGTCAGTGCTCGCAAAATTAAGCATTACATTATCATGTTGGACATGATCTCTTATGAAATGATATCTTATCTCTATATATTTAGCTCTTAAATTCTGAATTAGATTTTTAGTTAGATTTATATACTTATGTTATCATATCTAACATAAATTTTATTTAATTTAATACCATAAGATTTGAGCATGATAACTTTCAGTTACAATATATTCAACTTTAACCGTTGATAATAATATTCAATTTTATTTCTTGCTAAACTAAAAGATTAAGTCAACTCCTAAAAATTGACAAATTCTATTACCACTTTTTCTATCAAATTTACAATCAGCAAAATTAGCATCAGAATATCTAATTAAATCAATAAAAGAATATCTAGAGTACCATAATCCATTATTTAAAGTATCAATTAAATATCTAAGATTCTTTTGATCACAAATAAATATGATTCTTTAGGATTATATTGAAATCTAGTATACACACAAATATTAACCATTATATCAAATTACTAGTAGTAAGATATAGTAAAAATCCAATACTATCTCGATAAAATTTGAGATTGATATTCTTACCATTTTTATCTTTGTCAAGTGGCTCATGGCAGTGCTAATTGACTTGCTATTCTCCATCCCAAACTTTTTAAGTATTTTGTTTATGTAGTTTTGCTTGATGAAGATCTCCTCTTTACTTTATTTGATTTAGAGTTCAAGGAAGAAATTTAATTTTCCATCATGCTTGTCTAAAACTCCTCCTGCATTAACTTAATAGATTTTTGATAGAGTTTCATTGATAGCATCGAAAATAATATCATCCACATAAATTTATACTACTAATAAATCATCATTTTTTTTTTTAAAATTAAAGTGCTATCTATATTTTCTCTAGTAAGTCAATTGTCAAGTAGAAATTTACTTAATCTTTCACACCATCCATAAGGTACTTACTTCAAACTATATAATATTTTATTTATTTGAAAATATGATTTGAAAAAGCATAATTTTTAAATCTAGAAGTTGTTCAACATATACTTCCTCAACAATGTATCTATCTAAAAATATATTTTTAACATCCATTTGATTGAGTTTAAAATTTATGTAACATATAAAAGTAAGTAACAATCTAATGGCTTCTAGTCTAGCTACAAGTGTAAAAATTTCATTAAAATCAATATCTTCTTCTTGATTATGATCTTTAGCTATCAATCTAGCTTTATTTCTTAAAACTACTCTATTTTTATTTAATTTATTTTTATATATCCATTTAGTTTCAATTATAAGATGATCAATAGGTCTGTTTACTAATGTTCAAAGTTTAGTTTTGTTTTTTAGAGGCAGCAATCTAAGAGGAAGGGTGAATTGGTTTCTTAAAAATTAACTTAGCCAAATTGTGCCCAAATACAATCTTACAAGTATTTGTGAAATGTTTAGCAGATAATAAATAAAGGTAGTAAAATAACAAAGTAAGCAAAGTAAAACAATCACAAACACAGAAGATTTTATGATAGTTTGACATCAAATTCAGAACCTATGTTCGCTCTTCAGGTAAACCCACTTGAGAATTCAATCATAACCTCTTAAAGATTATAGTTTGATTATTTTTTCAAATTCACAATCTAACCTATTTAATTTTATTTGGATCACTAACCATAATCTTACAATTGATTATTTTATCATGGGCTTACAATCAACTCCGATTATTTTTATGGAGATACAATCAAAACCTACACCATCTAATTTTTTGACTTGGACCAATCCCAAGTTTCTACATCCTAGAAACCTATTACAATAAAACTAATAGAGATTTATAAGAAATAGAGTTTAAAAATAATAAAACTCATGATCAAGCTCTAAAGATGTCGAGGTAGATGAGCTTTTAATGCTTGGACTCCTTTCTTGATTGCTTGAGAGGATTGAGGCAGCCTTCAATACTTCTTTTCAATAATAGTTAGTTAGAATTAAGGCTCTCTTTCTCTCTTTCAGACTAATTGAATATATGAAGGACTGAATTTATGGCACTCTTTGATTTCTTCTTTTTTCTCTTTGAGTTTCTCACACTATCTTTAAGAATATGGCTCAATAAATTCCTTAAATCTCAAAAACTTAGTTCTCTCTATTAATCCTTCACATTTATTGGTTCAAAAATATTTGAAATTAATGCTCTAACTGTTGGAAGCCTAAAAATAGCCATTAGAATGAATTTTGATATATTTTAAAAATTCTAAAAAATTAGCCATTGTTCAGTCATAATTCTATAAGTCGGCTCATCCAGGCTCTTGGTTGGCTAACCTTCAATTTTGAGTCCGCTAAGTAAAATTCTGAGATGGCTCAACAGCGATACCAAAAAATTTAATATTTTATCTTGTTTTGTCTGCTTGAGACTAAATTGGCTCGGATCCTATCTTAGTTGGCTATCTTGAATGTTTGGTCAGCTAGCTGATTTTTTATATCACCTCAGAAGACTTGCTAATTTATATGACTTTCTGTGTTCACCTTCCTCAGAGATTGAGTCGACTATCCTTTTTTTTGAGTCGACTAAGCTCCAGACTTGGTTGACTATCTTGATCACAGAGTCAGCTCAGAAAAATATTTTGAATCTTTATTTTTTATTTTCATCCTGAGTTTAAAATATGGTTGGCTATCCATAAGGTTGAGTCAACTAAGATCCTATCTTAATCAACTAAGATGAAAATCTGATCAGCGAAGGGACTTGTTCTAATTTTGTAAGGTTTCTATCTTTTCCTCAGACTAATACTGGGTCAGCTAAGCTTCATATTGGATCAATTTAGTTCCACACCAAGCATGCCAAAAGATATTTTAGATATCTTTTCTTGACCAATCTTGTTCTAGACAAGATTTGTCTTCTCAAACTTAGTTCATATCAGTGTAAAGTTGTTGAGAGGTATTTCTAGACTAGACTTTTTTTTTTTAATTATTAATTTTTTTTCTAATTAAAGGTCTTGAATTGGGAACATAAATTTTTTTGAGAGGACTTTCTTTTGAGTAAAATAATTGAGTACATTAAGAAATCTTACAATCACTCTCAAATATATCATTAGTAAATATAATTTGCACTCAAACAACTTTGACATCATCAAAATCAATTCTAGAGCTAACAATTTCTTTCAAATTGATTAAGTTCTTCTTATATTACATTTATGTAGTTAGGGTCATTTTTAGCTTCCTTAATAGATTTGGTTCAATTTGAGATACAAAAGCTAAATGATTATTAACATTTCTCAAAGAGAGAAAGTTCTTACCCCTTGTGATTATCACTAATGATAAGATCACTAGGGTGTCCTTAGGCATACCTTCATTTCTTGGATAGATTCTCACCATCTGCTTGAGTATTCTCATGATGATTGTCTTCTTCATCTTCTACATCCTTTTCATCTCTTTCATCATTTTATGCTGGAATTTTTTTGAGTAAGGTCTTCCTTTTTTTGTCTAAAATTTCCACTTCATCATCAACAACATCTTTCTTGCTCAAAGATATATCATTAGTTTTATCAAATACAACATAAATAGATTTTTCAACAACCATAGTTCTCTTATTAAAGATTTTTAGATCTTGCTAGATGACGAGTATCCTAAAAAGATATCTTCATCTGACTTGACATCATACTTTCAAATTCTATCTTGTTAATTATTTAATACAAAATAATGGCAACCAAAAGTATGAAACTAACTAATATTTGATTTTCTTTCTTTTCAAAGCTCATAAATTTTTTTTTAAAATCGATCGAAACAAAGCATGATTCAAAATATAACATATTATATTACTTACTTCCATCCAGAAGTATCTTAGAAGGTCAGTTTCATATAACATGGTATGTGCTATTTTATCTAAAGTTCTATTTTTTTCTTTCTACGATCCTACTTCACTGAGATGTTCTAGATGCAAAAAAAATTATATTCAATATCTTTTTATTAAAAATTTTTAAATTATTAATTTTTAAATTTAGTTTATGATTATTTGTAATGTAAATAATAGTTAAATTTTTTTAATAAAATTTTAAAAAATAAAATACTTCATCTTTTCGAGTTAAAAGTAAAATTCAAGTGAATCGAGAGAAATCATCAACTATCATAAGTCCATATCTTCTTTCTCCTAGTAGGTCTAAATAAATTCATATAAATTAATTCTAAAGGTCTAGAAGTTTAGATAAGATTTTTTGATTTGAATAACTTCTAATTTATTTTTCAAGTTGGCAAGCATCACAAATTATATTCTTTTTAAAATTCATCTTTGGCAAATCTTTTACAAGATCTCTTTTAATAAGCTTTAAAATCAATCCATGATAATATGTTTTAATCTATGATGTCATAATTAATTAGTCTCATTGACTTTGGCATATATTGTAATTGATCATTCGCCATAGGAAGATCATTTAAATCTACTATATAGATATTGATATATCTATGTCCAATGAACATAATGCCATCATCATTGAGACTAGAAATAATGTCTATTAAAGATTCAAAAATAATATTAAAATCTATGTCATAAAGCCGACTAATACTAAGTAAGTTATGTTTTAAACTATCTATTAATAAAATATTCTTAATATAGATTGAAGGAGTGATACAAACATTATCTATTCCAATGATATATTCTTTATCATTATTGCCAAAGCTTACCACTCCTCCTTAGCTTCAAGAGTGATAAATTATGACCTATCATACATCAAGTAACTTGTGCAACTATTATCAAAATATCATATTTTTTTCTTCCTCGAGCTGCAAAAAATAACTAAAGAGAAAGCTAAGCTATAATTTTGGATACCCAAGCTTTCTTGAATCCTTTGCGATTAGTCACAATGATTTCTTTTAAAATCCAAATCTTTTTTATTTTATTTTTATTTAATTTTTTGAGATCATAGAAGCATGCTTTGCATCCAAGCTTTTTGCAGTAAAAATAAGTAATATTTGGAGATGAAATTGGTTTGGATTTTACAAAAAAATTCAAAAATTATATTTCTTATGTAGGTTGAAACTAAGGCTAGCTTTATTGAAAATAACTCTTTGATTATTTAAAATCATTTGAAATTTTTTAAATTTAAGAGTAATTTTTTTAATAATAGATTTGAGTTTTTCAAGCTCTTTTTTTAGAGTTTGATTTTCTAAAAGTTAAAACTTATTTTCTTTCAAACATTCTTCCTTTCTTTAGCTAAAACATGAATACATCATTTCAGCTCTTTATTTTTCAAATCAAGCTTTTTAAATTTATTTAAAAGGCCAAAACATATATCTTGTAATTAATCAAAAGTGAAATCAACTTTAAGTTCAAAAATTACCTCCTCCTTATATATCATAAGACACAAGTTTGCCACTTTTTGGATTTCTTCACCTGAGCTTGAGTCCTCACTCTAAGTGGATATCATTGCTTTCTTCTTAACTCTCAGAGAGAATTTCTTGAGAAGGGGCCAATTAACTTTGAAGTGCTCGGGCTTCTTACACTCATAGCACACGGGTTGCTTTTTTTCTTTTTCCTTCTCCTTGCTTGGTTTACCTTTTGTAAAAAACTTCTTTCTAAAGTTTTATCTCTTCTTTCTTATAAATTTCTAAATTTTTGAGTAATTAGTATCATATCTTCATCACATTCACTTCTTTTGATTCTTTACTATCATCCTCATCTTTGATTGTGGATTTGAGAGCTATGGTCTTTCTTTTTTTTTTTTGACTTTCTTTTTAATGTTTTGCTTCATGATTAATTCATGAGTTATGAGAGAGCAAAGCAATTTTTCTAGTAGCAATGTGTTGAGATCTTTAGCATCTTGAATTATTGTAACTTTGGCATCCCAAGCTCTCGAAAGTGATCTAAAAATTTTACAAACATGTTGGATGCTAGTGCAAGACTTTTCTAAGCTTTTAAGATCATTTATAATATCAATAAATCTATTAAATATTTTAGTAATAGATTTATTTTATTTTATTTTAAATAATTCATACTTATGGACAAGCATATTTATCTTAGATTCTTGAACTTGATTAATACTCTCATGGATAATCTCTAATCTATCTCATATTTCTTTGACTAAAATATAAGTAGAAATTCTATTGAATTCATTTGTATTTAAAGAACAATAGAGAATATTCATAGCCTTTGCATTGAGCTGGACTATTTTTTATTTAAGTCAATGCTTTTCAAATTTGGGAGTAACAATGCTATCTACATGCCATAATTGTGGATGTTTGTGGGTCATTAAATATGACACTTCAAAGATTATAATTAAGTACTTGGATGAAAATGCACATGCATATTTTTCGATAAGTGTAATTTATGCCATTAAATAAAGAGGATCTATTGATTGATAGTCCTTCGTTGAAGGACATTCCAATTTGGGCTGCATCCAATTTTTAATTCTTGATCATTAGATCAAAAAGAATTAAGTACCAAGCTTTGATACTACTTATCCAGATAGACAACCTAAGAGGGGGATGAATTGAATTTTTTAAAAGTTCAAAACCTAATGTGCATAGAATTTAAACTATATATAGCAATAGTGAAGGGAGAACAATGAAATATACCCAAGATACAAAGATGTAAATGAAAGTATATAAAAGAATAGCTAAGGTACAAGCAAACATAAGTTTTATAGTGCTTTGGCACCAAACCCAGCATCTACATCCACTCTCTAAATAACTCTTGAAATTATATTATAATCTTTTCTAGATTATAGTTTTATTATTTTTTCAGACTCACAATCAAAACTCAATTGATTTTCTCAGTGAAAATCAATCAAAACTATCTTTTTAAGCCACTCCTAAGCTTACAAAATAATATACTCTAATTCAAGACTTGGATGAACCTTTTCTAATGGTTTAGTCCCAATTGAAACTTAAGTATTGTAGAAAAATAGAAATACAATTTCAAGCACAAAGGAAAAGCTTCTAAAAAGCAGAATTAAATGTCATTGCAGCTCATGAGAATTTTGTTAAGAAAGCTTTGCAATACATGCTTTCTTCTTCTTTTGAAAATTGCTAAAGTCTTTAAGATTTTGGGGTTGGGAAGTTAAAATGCTCTCTTGAATGCTCACTTAATGTTTCTCGAATTCTCTCTGTTTTTTCTTTTCTTATGTTTTTAATGTATTTTGTATCAATTTAACCATCTTAGAATATCAAAAATAGGTTTCTAGCCATTGGAGACCAACAACTAGCTATTACAGTTGTTTGCATATTTCTGCAGCTTCTGCAAAACTAGTTATTATAGCTGCCAACTGCAGTCTTATCAGTTCAGATCAAGTAGGGTTCAAGTTGAGATGATTTGGAGTTGACTCAAGAAAAATAGGATTGATTCGAGATCCAGTATGGAAAATATAGCCATCTGTCTTTTTTGAGAAAGTTAACTTAGCTACTAAGGGTCGACTTAAGAAGAGTTGGGGTCGACTCAAGCTTTAGGCTGAAAATTTTAACTCTATCTTGAGAGAGTCAACTCATACTTCATTGAGATCGGCTTGCAAATTGTGCCATATAAACTTCATATGTCAAAGTCGATTTTAAAGCTTGGAGTCGGCTTTTGACTTTCTCTACTTAATTTTTCCTAATATGGCTTCCTTAATTTGCTTTTTTTAGTTCCCACTTTGACATTCTTATGAATTTTTTGAGAGTTATCTTAGTTTCTTGAAATATTCTAATATATGTTTTTCAACAAATTATTAGAATAAAAATATATACTTAAATATTTCATCAAAATCATTTTTAGATCAACATGCCATCTCAACACTGGTAAGGACCATAGGCACCTAACAGGTGATGAAAAGAAGGTCTTGATCTACCACTCCTTGAGTACAATGGACCTAGGAATAGGAGGTGAAGGTGTTCCTTTCTCCTTCATCACAGTAGAAGGAAGCTTCGCATCAGCATGGAGACGATGAGATTGGCTAGCATCAACTTGTTGCAAGCTCTCCGCCAAAGAATAGTCCCAAGTAATATGGTCTGCCAAGGTGCCGTGCACATCATGCCTAATTGATGCAACCATACCATTGCAAATAGGAGACTTTGAAATTTCCTGCTGGTCAATGGAAGTAGACAAACCGGTAGGAACAGGCTCAATAAGAACCCGATTGAAAAGGTCAATTTGAGCCACCATCGTCTCCAGTACTGATGCAACCATCTCAGACTCACCCCTCGTGAACATTCTCATCGGTGAAGGGGACGCTATGGCTACCTTCCCTTTGAACCAGAAACTGGGGGAACCGCCGCCTAGATCAGAGCACTTTTGGGGAGGGACCGCAGGCGAGCCCCTCGCCTCCGACCGAACATTCAGTTGGGCGGGAGCCGGAGCAGACTGTCTTGAACACTCCCCGGCTGAGTACGGAGGCGAAGCTTCATGAGGACCTCCAGTCGACGAATTGGGACCTCGATGAATTAGAGGGCCACAAGCATGCCACTGTGCTATTCCCAGTCCGACCGTGAGGCAACGTTCGATGGTGGTGGCCTTCCAAAGGTGGCGTTTCGTATATTTGTAAGGATATCATGTAAGGACCCCGATTTTTTATCCCAGCACAAACCTTAAAGCAAGAGCGGAAATTTAAAAAAAAAAAAAAAAAGAAAGAGGAATACGTGGAGGAGGGGAGGAAAAGGACTTCGATCGGGAGTCTTCTTCTCTCCTGAATCCGTTAAAGAGAGGGATTGTGCCACCGGATTTAGACTAGGAAAATTCCTAAGAATCATCTTTTAAGTAGTGATCTCCTCTTCCTTGGATTTCCATCATAATTTTTTCCTGATTCTTAGGATTTTTCCGTGTCTTTTCCTTGGGTTCTCGCCGAAGAAATCGCCGGATTTCCCTCGTTTAGCCTCGCCAAGCTATTAGGCCTTTAAATTCCTCTTCTTTCCCAGGCCTATTGCCGCCAATTTGAGCGGGCGAATCGCCGGTCGTGGGCAAGAATAGGTCTTCTCTTGTTTCGAGCTTGCTGCAGTCATTTTTTTTCTCTTATTTGCCGACCAACGGCGGCTGTTGCTGCTGCCGGGGTCGTTGCCTGATCGGCGCCGAGTGTTGCCGTCGGCCGCCGGGCCAAGATATCACAGCCATGGCCGGACGAAGAGAGAAGGGAAGAAGGGTTTCGAGTACCCTGTTTCCATGGAGGAGGAAAAAAAAAAAAAAAAAGAAAATCTAGAGAAAGAGAAAAGAAAAGAAAAAGGAAAAAAAAAAAAAATATTCTTCTCTCCTTCTCTCTCTCCTTTCTCTATTTTTCTTCCTATATATTTATCTCTCTATTTTTTTTATTTTTTTCTTTATAATTTTTTTTCTCTTTATAAATTTCTATCTCTAAAAATTTTATGGACTAATAGAAGATTCCCAAATCAATTGGGTGACCTTGGGAGGGGTCCTAGATCTATAGTATTCGGATGTTTTTTCATAATATCTCTATCTTTAGTCGAATATATTTTTTATGTATGATCTTGATTATATAAAGATGCAATTATCTATACAATATATCGAGCGAAACATCATGAACTCAAGTTCGTAAATCGAAGGATTGATCAATAGCTGTATTTGAATCTGAGACCGATAGAGATAAGGTCTTTTACATGATCACTTGTATATATGATTTTTCTGTATTATGCATGATGATATTTCTGATTTCACATTGAATATATGATTTTTATTATATTTGTATCATATGTTGACTATTGAGAACATAAAATATGATGTTTGGAAATTGAATAAGAAATGTAGTGTAAATTAATGAAAGAACTATTGAATGAATAAAAGGATTTGAACTAGCCACGAGTTGAATTGCTGATCATGAGTTGAATTGTGATACATTGGATTGTCAATAATGGGCCAAATCATGATATCCTAATTTGCTACTATACGTGGGTCGAAGCATGGATATTCTTGGTTTGCCATTGTAGACCGAAGCACGGATATTTTAATTTACTGTTATAGACCAAACACTATAAGAATCCAAACTTACTGTTATAGATCGAACACTACAAGAATCCAAACTATTAGCGACGATTAGTTGTCATCATTAATAGTCCACTTGTTGTCGTTAATAATCTCACCGTCGTTAATTCCATTGTAACAGTCAATCTAAAAAATTTGATCGCTAAATATCCTTATTAACGACGGAAATCCTAGCCATCGCTAATAAGGCTATTAGCAATGGCTTTAGCAATGAAAAATTTCATCATTAATTTTTTAATTTCTAATTAAATTTTTAATTTTTTTAAAAAACTATTAGGGACGGTATTTTCGTGGCTATACCATCGCTAATAATTATTAGCGACCAATAATATCGTTTTTATTTTTTTTTATTTTTAAATTAAATAAAAAAATTTAAAAAATATTAGTGATGGTATTATCATCGCTAATATCGTCGCTAATAAATATTAGCAACGGCATATCCGTCACTAATACCATCGTTAATAATTAATATTTTTTTAAAAAAATAATAATAATATTTTTTAAAATTTATTTTAATTAATCATAATGAATTATGATTCTAGTACTGTTATAATTAAAATCTAAAGATAATATGACAATCAAAAATTAAAAATTAATTATATTATATTAAAAATATAAATTATATAATTTTTTTACAAGCAATATCAAAAAAAATACAATACATCAAAAAAAAATCAGGTTCGATCCTCATCGTCGTCCACCTCCTCCTCCTCTTGCTTCTCTCTAGCAACTGATGGATGAGAGCCGATATTCCAACATCTTGTAATAAAAAAAAATAATATTAGTAAATTTTGATATAAAGGTGTATCTTTTAATATATTTGTTCGATTTTTAAACAGATTGTTCTTATACATTCCATTCGATGATACGGAGCTATAGACACCTCCGACCCATCAGTTGGATAGTTAGATTTAATTTTTAGTCCCTACATTCCCTTTTCGGACTCAAACCTAAATATATGAAGTTTTTAAATATGAAAACTTAAAAGAAGTAAAAAGATTTCGTAATATAATTACCTGATTGATGGATGGGACGATGAACCCAGTCGGTCATGTAGCTGCGAGTCCTAGAAAAGCTACGATCATATTGCAGATGACATCCAGGAGGCTCTGAGGTCGCTGGCTCAGAAGCTTCTGCACGACCTACTCCATGTGCGCATTGCTCTAGATCTAGGACATCGAGGCCCATGAGGACGTTGAAGGATATCGAGCTGGTGGAAGGTCGAAGCTGTGGTCGAATCTATGACCTAGCTTCTACTCACCCCTTCGATGGTGCTGAGCCATCCCTCAAGGTCAAGGAGGGTTGAGAAGACAGGTTATCGTCGTACCTCTCTGCAACATACGCCATATAACACATCTGAACAGTCAGAAATATATTAGTTCTAATATAAAAATAGATCCTGTAACAACTTAATTAGTAAATAAAGTTTGAAGTTCTTACCATGATCTATCATGACATAAAATCTAAATAGTCACCAGTCCTCTTAGACTGGTGTATGGCTCGCCACAACTGTCGCTGATCTGATGGATGACCCAACTATCGTGTCTACAATAAATAATTAAATTAAATTAATTAAAGAATGCATATAAGAGTTTTTACAGTTCTAGTGAAGAGTTTTGATATAGATTTTTACTTGTCTGTCGGCCATAATATGTGTGCCGACTGAGCTACCCATGTGCCTGATCAGATCCTGTTGGGTGGTCCGATTCTATCAGATCCTCTGCCGCCTATCAAAGTACTCCTCGCTACTCCACTGATCGCAGAGGGGCTGCCATATGTCCATCCATATCTAGTGATCCATAAAAAACCTTCAGTCCGATGGTGATTGGGAACTGAAGGGCTGGATGGCGGATTGCCTGGAGCTGTGAGGCCATCTCGGAGCCTCCGTGTGGCCACCTCCTCGAAGGTCTGACAACCAGCCTCCTCATCCTGAGAAGTTTTGAATTGATAGTACTTCTGTAAGATAGAAGCAAGCATGTATTAATATGTAATTAAAATACCAACATACCAAAAATTTAAAAATTAAACTAGTTTTGACTTACTAGAAACATCTCCCAGGTGTATCACAAGCTCCCGATGGCCAACTCGAGAACTCGTTTACTGGTCCCGACATCAATCAGCATATGATCCTGGTAACGACACGAGATGTAGAAGGCTCTCTGAATGTATTGCAAAATTGATTTCGAAGAATAAATATTAACTCTAAAATTACTAAATTCTAAACTTATTAACTGAGCATGTAGTACTTACAAACAGCTCTAGATATCGATGATCTCTCTATCATCCGATGGAGTCGGAGGTGCCACGAGCCGAGCGGGTCCTCGACCACAGTGCTGTGTTTGAGAGCCGACGGTCACTGCTACATGTGACTGTGGGGTCACTAGTGACCCCTGTCCTTTGAATTTAGCACAAAATATCTAATACAAAGAATATTATATTAATAACAAATGATAAAATAACATAAATGAGAATATATAAAGTGTTAGAGCTTACCGCCCAATGAGAGGTGCAGAACCATGGAGCTGGCCGTGTGATCACTCTCTCCTTGAGAGCTCTATCCTCGGCTAGCACGACTCTGGCCTCTAGAAGACATGATGTATGCTCTCTGAAAATAAATATAATTATATATGGCAATGCAAAATTTAAAATAATGCAAGACAAGTAATTAAAATGATCCCAGAATTATATGCTTAGCACTACTCGTCGACCTTTTCAGATATTTGATATCCTTCGGAATCTTTTTTCGATTCTTCCTTTTCTTTCTCTTCTTCTTCCTCTTCTTCCACCTCTTCCTCTTCTTCTTCCTCTTCTTCTCCTTCTTGGGGAGGATTGTCCTTTAAAACAATCTTAATTGGATCTACCTCCTCATATTGGCCATCTTCACGTAGGAGAATTTTGGAGCATCCAATTCCACATCATCGAAGGTTGATGAACTCCTACTATCTCATCTTCTTGAAAGCATTCTGATAATTGAGGCTCTTTTTTTCTTTGAGTGCGTAATGAACGACTCGAGACTTAATTTTGCATACGGCTCGTCAATCTTTCATCCTCTTTTTCTTAATGGAAAATGAGTATAATATACTTGAACAGCTTGTGCAGCTAGTACAAATGGCTCCTTGACATAAACTTTTGATCTAGGTTTGATTTCAATAAGCCTATGCCATGGATCAACCTTCATACCATTGTCGTATCGAACCATTGAAACTTAAATAGAATGACACTATTACCTTCAATGTAGCTCATCTTAATCGCTTCTTCGAGGATTCTATAGTAGTCACTCTCTGCCTTATCTTCCACCAGCTGCCTTTTATACACACACCACTGTTCGTTATGCTTTTATAATTTTTATATTGCTGGTGTGAAATTTGAAACCATTTATATTATAGCCATTATAGCATGTCACATATTTTTCAAGTTCATAACCTAATGGTCTCAGCTTCGTTGGTATGGACTCGCTCCCTTGAATGACTTGCATATTATAAAATGAATAAATTAAAAAAATTAAAATATATAAAATGACAATGGATGCTTACCAATTGACAGAACCAACATACAAAGTTCTTTGAGCACTGTGTTGATACTTCTTAATCACTTATATTCAAGTTTTCTCCTTTCAGCATCTCATCATATTGTCCAAATATGCATAAGATAAGTATACTAAAATAAGTGATTAAAGAGTTAGAATTGTGATGGACACTTACAGGACATATGGATCAATCTCCATACAGTTTAGCAAAACATGTCTCTACCTGTCGAAGTTTAGTATTGGAGAAAATCGACGAACCTCGTGCCCAAATTCTCGAGTGAGATAGGCAAATATTGAGTCATCATTACGGCCCACTTGAGTTAACTTAATCTGCACACTGGGATTAAAGTAGTGTTGGCTTAAATTTGAAATTTCTTTTATTATATAAGCTTTCACAATAGAACCTTCGACTCGAGTCTTACTTTTTACTTTCTTCTTGACACTGTGCATATATCTTTCAAATGGATACACCCACCTGTACTGTATTGGACCCCCCACCTAGCTTCATATGCCAGATGAATCACGAGGCGCTCCATGGAATCAAAGAAGCTAGAAGAGAATATCTTCTCCAACTTACATATCATCTCTACACTGCTAACTTCAAGACTGAAGATGTGATCAGTGGATAGTTCGTTAGCACAAATATCTCTGAAGAGAAGGATAAGCTCAGTCAAAGAACTCCATATAGAGTTGGGAAGGAGATTACGCCAAGCCAATAGGAGTAATCATTGCATAAAGACATGGCAGTCATGGCTCTTTAGCCCATAGAATCTACAATCTTTGACATTAACGCACCGAGCTAGATTACTTATATAACCATCTGAACATTTAAGGCTCTTACACCATTCACAAACATCCTTCAGTTGCTCCCTTGTTAAGGCATAAGATGCTTTCAGCTTTAGAGATTTTTCAGGTAACACCTCAACCAGCTCTAACAGAGGACGCTTGTATATGTTCTTCATATCTGCTCGAGTCTTGGATTGTCCTTCATCTTACCCTTGATATCCATAACTGTGTAGAAAATATTATCGAATATATTCTTCTCGATATGCATGATGTCAAGGTTATGAGAGATCAAATTGATAGATCAGTACGATAATTTTCAGAAGATGCTTCACTTCATCCAATTATGAGTTGTACCGAACCCTCGAGGCTTCCGCTTGTCAAATTCAATGCCAAATAGGACTTCGTCGAATTAGGATACTCTCTGAAACACTTCTATACTACTGAGGCACTGGGATGCATGGTCCTTCTCTATCTTATTCCTTTGAAACTATCCTGCTGCTTTTGAAAAGGATGATGCTCGGGGAGGAATTAATGATGACAATCAAACCAACAGGACTTACAATCATGCTCAAGCCAAAATGATTTTGTATTCTCCATGCAATAGAGACATGCTAGCTTCCCATGAGTATCCTGACAGCATCCCATAAACAGAAAAATCACTGATGGTTTATATTAATGGAGCCTTCATTATAAAATTTTGCTTCTTAGAGGCATCAAAAGTACAATGCCATTGGACCATAACAATTTCAGTTCATCAATAAGAGGCCTTAGATATACATCAATGCTTCTACCAGGATGTCGTGGTTCAGAAATGACTAATGTAAGAAACATATTATGTTCTTTTATGCAATCCCAAGCGGTAGATTGTATTGAATAATAAAGACTGGCTAACATGAATGAGGGGCTGCTGTATGACTAAACGGTGTAAAGCCATCCGTAGATAGACCTAGTCGGATATTGCATGATTCCTGATCAAATAAAGGATGGCAAGCATCAAATTACTTCCATACCTTACTGTTCGATGGATGACACATCATATCAGGGTGCTTGTGTGGTCCATCTTTGTGCCATCTCATCTGTCCGACAATACTCTTAGACAAGTAGAGACTTTGAAGTCTAAGAGTGACGAAAAGATATCAAAGAACCTTATATGGTATGTTCTTCTGATTCCTACCCTTTTGCCTCAGCTTAAATCGTCTTACACTGCATACGCCGCATGAGTTCTTCTGTTGGTCCTCCTTATAGAAAACATGCAACCATTACAGCATGCATCTATCTTCTCATATCCCATGCCCCACCCTTTCACCATTTTCTTTGAAGCATAGAAGCTCCTAACAAGCTTCTCATCCTTCGGTAGTATTTTCTTTATTATTGCTACCATTTTATAATAACAATGTGCTGTCATATTAAATTTGGCCTTCCAGTTCAACAACTTTGACATTGCTGATAGTACAGTATGTATTTCACATTTCGACCATAGTGGTTCATCAGCATCTTTCAGCATATGGTAGAAATCGTCATAGCCAGCTTCAGGATCATCCTCCACATCTCAGTCAAATTCATGATCAGCCGCATCCATAACCATGTCCACCATTCTATCTGTGTCCATGTCCTGCTCAATTCTAACCCTTGCAACTTTCTCTCATATCTCTCCATACAGGTACCAATGCTTGTAGTTGGACATAAATCTACTCTTATACAAATGGACAGTAATTATATCCCTATTAAATATTTCTCTATTACTACATCTGTTATAAGGGCAACAAGCCCATCCTTGATATAAGAGTACCGCATTCTCAAAAACAAAATCGCAGAAGTCTCCCCATCGATTACTCGATGGTCCATCCAACTCCAATCCATGGCAAACTATCTAAAAATTCTGTATGTACATAAATACAAGGCAATTGCTAAATACTATTTTATCATTCAAAATGACTTACATAGTAAATGCATCCTATCATCAACTAATAGGTAAAGATAGGTCCTATCCCATTTAGAAAATATATTAATTCTATAGATCTATTACAGTAATCAAATGATACACAACAGGAGCTGAAAAAAATTTCAGCAGTATTTTCTCTTAGTTCTCCCGTGTAGGGAGAACAAAAAAAAAATATTATCCAAAAATTTTTTCAAACCCTCAACATACCGTTTGATTACTATAATGATCTATAGAATTACTTGTATTTTTCAAACCGTCCATAGTGGACAATCAATTGACCAATGTACATAATTTTTTCATCTGTATAAAAATAAATAAATATACGGATATATTAGAATATGTACATCAATCAACTAAGGGACTATCGCTCCATGCAATATAAATTTTATTAAAATTAACATATAATTAATACTATCCGGCACCTTCCATCGGCCTGAGTGCACAAGACGCGCGAGGGCTAGATGCCTTGGATGCCAACTATGACTCGAGTCTTGGGTACACAGGGCATGCCTCAGCCCCATGTTTGCAATGCTGCCCTGCACCTTCTCTCGGTTCGAGCATTCTGCATGCTGAGACCCAAGTCCCATGCATCTAATTAATTAATTAATTAAATTAATATTTAATTAACTTTTAATGATGGCACTAGCCATCGCTAATACTAGACAATATTAGTCATCGCTAATGCCGTCATTAATACTCACAATAGCATGCTGGTGCGAGGATGGGGCCATGGGGTAGGGGAAGCAAGGTCGAGCCCGCGGGCTAGGAGCGGCGGGCCAGGGGCCGCGCAGTCAGGTTGATGAGGACGGGGCCACAAGGAGGCCAGCGAGGCAAGGGCCGCAGGGTCTGACCGGTGAGGTCGGGGCAGCCGCAGATGAGGTGGGACTGGGGTGGTTGGCTTGGGGCCATAGTGTAGGAGGCACCGGTGGGGTCGGAGTGGCCATGGATGAGGCGGGGTCGGGGCGGTGGGCTTGAGGTGACGACGTAGGAGGCACTGGCTGGGTCAGGGCAGTCGTAGGCAAGGCAACATCAAGACGACAGGCTCGAAAATGCGGCGTAGGAGGCACTGACGGGGTCGGGGCAGCCACGAGCGAGGTGGGCTGGGCAGCTGGCTCGGGGCCATGGCGTAAGAGGCACCGATGGGGTCAGGGCGGCCACGGACGAGGTGGGGTTGGGCGGCAGACTCGGGAATGTGGCATAGGAGGCACTGGCAGGGTCGGGGCGGCCACAGGCAAGGCGGGGCCAGGGCGGCTGGCTCTGGGCCATAGCATAGGAGGCATAAATGGGGTCGGGGTGGCTGTGGGTGAGGTGGGGCCGGGGCAGTGGGCTCAAGGCCACGGCATAGGAGGCATCGGTGGGGTCGAGATGCCAGGAAGGAGGACGCACGGGGAGCAGGAAACGTCAGAAAGGATGCACTGGAGAGGCGAGCGCCATCGGTCAGAAGGAGACACTGACAAGGTAGGGAAAAGCCGGGAAGGAGGAGAATGAGAGAAAATTCATAGGAAGGAGGAGAACGAGCACAGAATTTTTTTTCCCTCTAGTGGACTGGAGATGCATTTTAGCAGAACTATTACTGACGGCAAGATGGCCGTTAGTAATACGATCGATAAAACCCCATTTTACATGCCAGGATATTAGTGACGGTAGTTTTCGTTGCTAATACCCATTCACCGTCGCTAATACTATTAAAATTTTATTGAAATATTAAAATTTTAATATTTTTTTAAATTTTTAAAATAATATTTTTTTCAAAATTATTAGTGACGATAAATTATTCGATCGCTAACGTCATCGCTAATATTATTAAATTTTAATATTAATTTTTTTCTCTTTGATCATTTTTTGGATGGTTAAAAATCATTATTAGATTTTATTAAATTTTTAGATTTAAATTTTTGGATGGATCAAGTTTTAATTGATTTAAATTAGATTTAATTTAATTAGGTTTGACTTAATTTGAGGCTATTTAGATTTTAATATTTCAAATAAGACTTGGATTTAAAATCTAATTGAATTAGGTTTGACAGGATTTCGAATTGGATTCAAATTGAAATATGGATCAAGTTTTAATTGATTAAATCAGATTTAACTTAATTAGGCTTGACTTAATTTAAGGCTAATTGGATTTTATAATTCAAGTAGGACTTGGATTCAAAGTCTAATTGAATTAGGTTTGACAAGATTTAGAATTGGATTCGAATTGAATCATGAATCAAGTTCTAATTAATTTAAATCAGATTTAATTTAATTAGGCTTGACTTAATTTAAGGCTAATTGAGTTTTATAATTCAAGTAGGACTTGGATTCAAAGCCTAATTGAATTAGATTTGATAAGATTTTGAATTGGATTTGAATCGGATTCGTATTGGATTCAAATTGAATCATGGATTAAGTTTTAATTGACTTAAATTAGATTTAATTTAATTAGATTTAAATTAATTTGAAACTAATTAAATTTTATAATTCAAATAGGATTTGGATTCAAAATCTAATTGAATTTGGTTTGACAGGATTTCAAATTGGATTTGAATCAGATTCGAATTAGATCCGAATTGAATTACGGATCAAATCTTAATTGATTTAAATTAGATTTAATTTAAGTAGGCTTGACTTGATTTGAGATTAATTAAATTTTATAATCTAAATAGGATTTGAATTCAAAGTCTAATTGAATTAAGTTTGATAGGATATCGAATTGGATTCGAATCGAATTCAAATCGGATTCGAATTGAACAAAAATTGAAAACTATTTTCTCCTAATTGATTTAAATCAGATTAAATTTAATTAGGTTTGAATTAATTTAAGGATAATTAGATTTTACAATCTAATTAGGATTTGAATTCAAAATTTAATTGAATTAGGTTTGACAGAATTTCGAATTGAATTCGAATCGAGTTCGAATTAGATTCGAATTAAATCTAAATTGAAAACTATTTTCTCCTACTTAATTTAAATCAGATTAAATTTAATTATATTTAATTTAATTTAAAGATAATTGAATTTTATAATTCAAGAAGAACTTTGATATTCAAAGTCTACTTGAGTTAGGATTGACAGAATTTTGAATTGGATTCAAATCGGGTTCGAATTTGATTTGAATTGAATCCAAATTGAAAACTATTTTTTTCTAATTGATTTAAATCAGATTTAATTTAATTAATTTTGACTTATTTTGAGATTAATTAGATTTTATAATCTAAGTAGGATTTGGATTCAAAGCCTAATTAAATTAGATTTGACGAAATTTTGAATTGGATTCGAATCGGGTTCGAATTGAATTCAAATTATTTTCTGAATTATTAGTGATGGAAAAATATCACCGTCGCTAACTCGATCGCTAATAATATTTTAAAAAAATTATTTTTATAAATTATTATTTAATTTTTTTAAAAAAAATTATTAGCGATGGTAAGATTTTCGTCACTAATAACCCTAATTCATCGTCGCTAATAATTATTTTATATTTAAATATTATAAAAATTTTGAAAAATTTAAATATTTTTAGCGATGACATTTGTCGTCGCTGATAATTATATTAGCGACGGTAAAATTTATGATCAATTTTGAATTATATTAGCGACAGAATTTTTTTTCTGTCACTAAGGCCGTCACTCATATTCAATATTCTTATAGTGAAAGCATGGTTATTATAGATTGCCACTGTAAGTCGAAGTGTGGCTAGTATAAATTGCCGCCATAGATCTAAATGTGGTTTATGGTTTACAAGTCACAAGTCGAAGCATGACCATGATTAGTTCAACTAAAAGATGATAATTGAGTTGAAAAAAAAAATTAATGAAACATAATTGATGAGTCATATGAACATACACGTAATATTTATGATGAAGTTGTGATAATATATGATTTGTGATATATATGTTCATATAACTATTGAATTATATTATATGTCTGACATGAGATATTATGATTTATATTTATTTATTATTTTTGAATTATATTATTATATTGGTGCATGTGTAATGGGATTTTTACTAGGCTGCAAAGCTTACACTATTCCTCTTCTTCCTCTTTTCTTTTTCAAAGTTACGGGATACATGCAATTGGCTATGATTGGAATCACGATTGCAAGGGTCAATCAGATAAAGCATTATCAATAATAGTTGGATGATCAAGTTTTATAAATTGTATAAGGTTTGATATTTAAAATATTTGTTATGAATTGAGGTCAATATTATTCTAAAATATTGAGATGATAAGAGATTTTAAGATCTTATATATTTTTTAGGGTCTTACTCTAATGTGTGTGCGGCCATCACTGATAATGGGTTCGGGGCGTGATATATTATGTTTGGCATCACCTCATCGTAATAGGCCTCCTAATATCGTCCAAGCTCTGATAATGAGCAAGGATTTCAAAAGACGAGAGATCCCTCCCGACCAAAGTCTTTGTGCTGGCTCGCTCCAGCAGGCAGAAATCAACGATCATCTTCCTCACTGACTCAACGTCCCAAGCAAAGGAAGGAACGACCAACAAGATTCAATCTAGCCCAAATTGGGAGGCTATGAGGAGAAGCCGAGTCACAGAAGGACCACGGCTTCACCAAGAAAAGGAATGGTGCCTTCTTCTGTGCCGGTGAGTCCTTAATAAAGCAGAACGGGATGGGAAAAGCACAAGAAAGGAATTAAAGCAAAAGGTTAAAGGATCCCAGGCAAAAGAGGGGCTAAATCTATGCAAAGCTTTAGGTTGTAGATTAAAACAATGGTTTTGAACCTTTTTAATCTTTTCTAGGAGGGAAAAACAAAGGGATTAAACTTGAAATGTAGATGTTTGCAGGGCTTGTAGTAGAAGAGTTGGACCATTGCCCCCAGCATAATCACCACCTTGGCGGTGGACTTATGATTGGAATAAGGGAATCAGGTGGGTTAGGGATAGTAGACTAGGATGGAAGAAGGGATGGGGCTAGCCAAGGGGTTATCACAGCCTTGAGCGTGGAGAGTTTGGTGGTTGCCATGGATTCAGGGTGGACTCACAAGCTTCACATATGAACTCACCCCAAGTTGCCGACTTCACTTTGTCGTTGAGGTTAGAGATGACTCAGTAATTC
This sequence comes from Elaeis guineensis, assembly GCF_000442705.2. Lineage (NCBI taxonomy): Eukaryota > Viridiplantae > Streptophyta > Magnoliopsida > Arecales > Arecaceae > Elaeis > Elaeis guineensis. Next base: position 30,062,013 of record NC_025998.2, on the reverse strand, counting down.
TAGATTTACATATGTCCTCATCTCGATTGCTTCATGTAAGTCGGCGGGACCTGTATCATTTTACTTTATTATTGATGGGTGTTGAGGATTTTAAACTACTTCATTATGCTTGGGGTTTACCCTATTAAATCTACATCCAAGGGCTTGTATAAAGTAAATACCAACCCATCATACAGCTATGCCTAGCCAATACATCCCAAATAGGGGCACATCCTAAATAGACACATCCCAAACATGGAGGCATATCCAAAAATAGAGGAAGGACGTTTAATATCCCCTCTCTAACTAAAGATGCTTCTTGCAGATGAAGTTTGGAGAGAAGATATTGGAAGCGCTCCCTATAATGTGATTTTGTAAGTAAATTAGCAACTTGATCAATTGAAGAAATATGAGGTAGGTCAATAGTCTATTGCTGATAGTGGTGGCGAGTAAAGTGACAGTCAATTTCAATGTATTTGGTGCGCTCATGAAAAATAGCATTGTGTGTGATTTGGATAGCACAATGGCTACACAATAAATGGGTGTTGGAGAGAATAATTGCACATCCTTATCATTAAGGAGCCAGCGAAGCTAGATGATCTTAGTAGTAGTATGAGCAAGGGCACGATATTCAACTTTTGCATTAAAACGAGATACAACTGATTGCTTTTTGTATTTTCAGATAATTAGAGAATGTCCCAAGAAGATGCAATAGTTAGTAGTGGAGCGACGATCAGTGACATCTCTAGCTTAGTTAGCATCAAAGTAAGTACGAAGAGTGAGATCAGAAGAGGAAAAGAGAAGCCCAAGATGGAGCGTACCCTTAATAAACTGCATGATCCGAAGTACGTATGGAAGCATAGTGAACAGAATGAGACTCAGATATGAACTGACTGACAAGAACTGTATAAGAAATATCTGATCGAGTAATAGTGAGGTACTTGAGACTGCCGACGAGCTGTCGATATCAAAAGTGATCAGCAATAATTTTGCCATCAGTAGGTTGAAGCTTCAAATTTAGCTCAAGAGGGGTGTCGGTAGTCTTATTGTCTGTTAGGCCTACACGAATAAGCAAGTCGGATGCATATTTAGCCTAAGAAAGGAAGAGACCATCAGACTGATAGTTGACTTTGATGCTAAGAAAAAATCGCAATAAGCCAAGATCTTTCATCTCGAAGAACTTGTGCAGGTCTTGCTTAGTATCATGAATGTCTTGAGGGTCACTACCAGTGACAACCATATCATCGACATAAAGAAGAAGGAGAACAATCCCATGATAAAAGCATCGATAGAATAAGACAGAATCATGAAGGCTCTGGAGAAATCAACAACGAAGAAGAATGGTTTGAAACTTTTCGAATCAAGCTCGAGGTGCTTGTTTGAGACTGTAAAGTGCACGACGGAGTTTACAGACTTGAGTAGGCTAATGAGGTAAATCAGGAGGTGGCATCATATACACTTCTTCAGATAGATCTCCATGAAGAAAGGCATTCTTAACATCAAGTTGATGTAGGGATCGCTATTTAGCGGTGGCTACTGCAAGTAGAGTACGAATAGAGGTCATACGAGCAACAAGAGCAAAAGTCTTCTCATAGTCGATGCCATACTCCTGCGTGAAGCCTTTGGCAACAAGACAAGCCTTATAGTGCTCAATAGAACCATCAATCTTAGTTTTTATCTTGTAGAACCATTTATAGCCCACGGTCGATTTTTCAGGAGGTAGGTCAATTAGGTCCCACATATCGATTTTCTGTAGTACCTCAAGTTCTTCTGTCATAGCATTCTATCAGGAAGGATTAGATGATGCCTCTTGATAGGACTTGGGTTCATAAAGTGACAAAATGGTGGACAAGTAACCATGATAGTCTTTGAAATGAGCTAGTATAGTATGAGAGCGAGTAGGATATCGCTTCTCGGGTGCTGTTAGATTACTCATAGAAGAATTGCTAGTTGGAGAGATAGCAGACTGGCTAGGTTGTTCATGTTCTTCAAGCAACGGTGCATGATGGAAAAAAAGATCAAGCAGAGGTTCTCTATAGGAAAATAGAGACTTTTTGTGAGGTAAGGAGAAAAATAGAATATTCTCCCAGAAGATGACATGCCTAGAAATGCATAATCTGCGAGTTTTGGGATCATGGCATCGATATCCTTTTTGTTGGATCCCATAGCCTAAAAAAACACAGATTGTATTTTTCTTGGACAATTTGTCACACTCATGTTTGGGAAGAAGAAGAAAGCAAGTACATCTAAACACACGAAGATGATCATAGTAAGAAGGGGAGTTATAAAGTCATTCAAAGGATAAGAGATCACAAAGGACACGAGAAGGAAAGTGATTGATTGTATATACAGTAGTGTTCATGGCTTCGCCTCAAAATACTTTTGGGACAGAAGAGGAAAGATGGTTTCAACAATATGATGGTGTTTTCTTTCAGACACACCATTTTGTTGTAGAGTTTCAACATATGATAACTGCAAAATGGTACCCCAGGATTTAAGGTACTCACTGACGGCATTGGAAAGATATTCACCACTAGAGTCAGAACGAAGAACTTTTATATGTTTAAAAAATTATGTTTTAATCATGATGGCAAATTCAGTATAAACTTTTAAAATATCAGAATGAGTATGTAAAAGATAGAGCCATGTGTAGCGAGTGAAATCATTTACAAAAATAACATAATATCTAGAGCCACCCATAGAAGACAAAGGGGAAAAACCCTGGACATCAGAATGAATAAGATCAAAGGAGGCAGTAGTAGGAAATTGACTTAAAGAAAAAGGTAAAGTAGATTGTTTAGATAATTTGCAGTTAACACAGCATGGTTCTTTTATTACAGAGATAGAACCTAATAATCTTTTGTTAACTAATTAAGATAATTTTGAAAAAAAAAAAAGATGACCTAATGGTTGTGCCAAGACATAAAAGAGGAGTCAGTAGAAGAAATAGCAACGACTGAGTGAATATCAAAAATATGAGAAACATAAAGCTTATTCAGAAGAAACAGACGATCAATCTTATGGCCTATTCCAACTTTCTTCCCCATCGAGCAATCCTGTACAACAAAGCCAAAAGGAGAAAAAGTTATTGTGTCTTCTTTCACATAGTTGACCGATAGAAATAAGGTTCATAAAAAGTTGGGGAGCAAGAAGAACATCAGAAAGGGATAGGTTATGAGAATGAATGGTTCCACTATAGTTGGCGGTAATGAATGATCCATTTGCAATTTGAATATGAGGTGGAGAATGAAGAGAAAAAATATGTTGGAAAATGTTGGAGGTAAAGGTCATATGGTTGGAGGCACTAGAATCAAAAAACCACCTATCCAATGACTTACTTGGCAAAATGGAGGTGTACTCAGAAGAAGATGAGGCTATAGTATTACGAATAGAGAGAGTCTGATGAATCATTGTCTAGATATCATCGACAGTAAGAGATGTGGCTGCTTGTGCTGTAGGCGCCGGTATGACAGTAGCAGCAGTGGAGGAGGGGCGATCTCTAGGACCTCGAGTCTTTGCTCGTATGTTGTTGGAGTTTGGATGGGGATAATTTCAAACAATATATCCAACCTCCTTATAGTAGGTACACTGTGTAGAAGACACATCTTGAAATTAAGAATCAGATAGAGGTCAAGAACCAGATGTCTGATTAGGACAATTATGGGCGATGTAGCCAAACTTCTTGCATGAGTGGCACTGGATTTGAGATAGATCCTTCGATTTGATCCGTGCAGCCACAATAAGAGAACCATTAAGGTTGGAGGAGATGATCTTGTTTCGAGTTTCTTTAGTAATCAACTCAAAAAGGACAGTATCAACAGATGGAAGAGGAGATCTGTATAGAATAGAGGCCCGAACAAACTCAAATTCATTACGAAGAGCCATTAGAAACTAGACTAGGTAGAATTCTTCACGAAACTGATAATAGAGTTCAGCATTATGGGTTCAATTGGGCTCTATCAGGGAAAGTTGATCCCAAATCAAAGACATCTGAGAATGAAAAATCAGCTATTGATGACTTCGATTGTTGTTTGAGATTGTGAATATCCAGTTCGAGCTTGTATTTGAGGACAAAATTTGTCTGATTGTACTGCTTGGTGAGGAAGTTTCAAACCTCCTTTGCGGTGTCGAACTTGTTGAATTACAGGCTGATAGACGTATTGACAGTATTTGAAATCTATGTCATAATTTTGTTGTTTTCGATTTTCTATTGAGCAAAAGAATCGTCAGGTTTGATTGGACATGGAATGTTACCAGTAACATACTTTCAAAGCCTCCATCCTTTTAAAAAAATCTTCATCATGAAGGACCATTGGCTGTAATTGGTCCCATCAAGCTTGACCACAATTGGTTGGCCACTTCAGTCATTATGAGTACAATGCTCAAGAACACAGTAAAATGGAGCTGACTTGAATGATTTGGGATTCAGCCCAAATAGGATAGAGGGGACCCCAGCTGAGCCGGTGTTCTTGGTGTGGACCGGTTCAGTTGGGCAGGTTCAGATAAGAGGCCTCAGGAGAGAAGAAGAGTTGGGGGAGGCGTTGGATCTGGGAAGGTGGCACGGGAGGGGAGCTCCAGTTGGTCAGTGTGGTTCGACAACCAGACGAAGAGCGGCGCAGACTGATCAAGTTCGAATGGGGGACTACAAGAGGACCACCATTATCGTCGTGGCTCATTCATGGGTGTCACGCCCCCGATCCGAGATTGTGAATCGAGGGTCATGGCAACCGCCGCATACTCATAGAAAACTCTTCCCATAAGCATGCAAGGCATCTTATCATGTTATCTTAAAATAATAGCGGAATAATTAGTCAATAATTTAAATCCAAAACATAACGACCTAAATTTTTTTTTTTAATATCTCAATAAATTCAACAATGATTCATAGGCCTTACATCAAATTCAATAAGACTTTCAACCTAAAATAAAAGTATAGGGATTCTACTTCTGATCACTCTTCCATTCATATCTTGTATCATCTTAATTCCTCAACATCTATAAAAATAATAAAAATAGGAGGTAATGAGCTAGACAGCCCAGTAAGCAATGATCACTTTTCAACAGATTTTATCAGGCATTTCAGTAAATCATCATTTATAAAAAATCAGCATATAGAGTTCATCAATTCAAAATCAATTTCAATTATGCAACATAATTCATGCCAAATTCATTTCTTTTTTGAAAATTCAAGTTTCTTTCCAAATTTTAATTTCTTTTGTTCTTCAATTTCTTTTCGTCAACCATGAGCTATGACCATATTTTTCCTGTGGCAAGGTCATAATACCGCGTATCTGCTTGCGGTAGGCTGCGAATCATCTGACAGCTATGTCCTTTGGAATCGCTGGTCTCGCTGGCGGTTTGTCGCTGGTCTCTCTGGCGACATGTCGCTGGTCTTGCTGGCGACATAAACCCTCAGGACAATCAATTGCCAACATACATGCCCCCATTGGCAGGGTCCTTTACATAGTCAGGTTGTCAATTCTTATTGTTTCTTATATCATAATTCTTCATAAATCATGTTTCATATTCTAATTTCGATAATAAAATATATAATCATATAGTATCGAAATCAATCAATATAATGCATCATGAAATCAATATGTTCAATCATGCTACATCATAACATTTCAAATAAGATATTTTCATAACAAAATACCATTCATCCAATTCATGCATCGTTTCACAAATCATGTCAGAAGAATACATTATAATTTGCCGATAAATCTAGAAAAAGTGAAACATTACTTACCTCGAATGCATTCCAATAAATCCACATAATTCTATAAATTTTCTTCCAAAAATTCTATTCATAGATCATATCGCGACATCCCATGATCAAACATCCACAATCCTATACAGAATCAATTTCAATAATTAGAAAGAATACGAAGACCATATTTCAACGGTTTAGATTGGGTCCGATCATCTAATTTCATCTAATCAAAATCTAATTAGGACCTAAACGATCCAAAGTTTGACTATCAGATCAAATCGGATTCGAAGTGATAGGACTGAGGTTTCTTCATCGATTTTATAAAATCAAGTAGAGAGAGAAAATCAGAGGAGAGAGAATTTATGAGGTACAATTCGAACTGATCAGGTGATACAATCCAACATTACGATTGGTCCAATATCTCAATTGGTGAAATCAACATGATCAAATCAAGTCATGGTTAGATCGGGATCATGGATGATCAAATCTAAAGATTCATGGTCTGATTAAGGTGGGTGCCAGTACGCTGTCTGACAATCATAGATCAGGGTTCTTCATTAAAATCAGATCAGACTTATTAAAAGAAATTTTTTCATTTACTAACCTTTTTTTTTAGAGAGAGAATCAATCAACAGAGAGAATATTTTAGAGAGAGAAAATTTTAGAGAGAGAAAACTCATCTTGAATTCTTCAGACAATATGATTCAACAAATTCTGATCGATCAGATCAAATCATGCTAAAATTATCATGTGGATAATTCAATAAGATCATGAGAAATAAAATCTAAAAATACCTGATCTGATCAAAGTGGATGTCGGTGTATCGTCCGACGATCACAGATCAAAAATTCATTACGAGAATCATTTAAATTCATCATCATTCTTCTCAAAATTAAAAATCTTAAGAGAGAGAAATAATCTAGAGAGAGGATTCTAGAGAGAGAAAGTAGAGAGAAAGTTCAATTCTAGAGAGAGAAAATACTAGTTCAGGCTGAAGAGAGAGAGGGAAGAGAGAGAAACTCTCTTTCTCATATTTTATTATTTATATCATTATTTATTAATTAATTTAATGATTTTTCTTTTCTTTTCTTTTCTCTCTCTCTCTTTTTTTTTCTTTTTCTTCATGAAAGAGAGAGGAGAAAATCATATTTATTATTATTATATTATTATCATATTATTTTTCTTCTTTCTTTTTTTTTTCTTTTCCTTTTTTTCTTTTTTTTTTCTTCTTTTTCTTTTCTTTTTCTTTTCTTTTCCTTCTTCTTCTTTTCTTTTTCTTTTTCTTTTCCTTCTTCTTCTTCTTCTTTTTCTTTTCTTCTTCCCGTGGACTTGTTTTGGGTTGAAATAGGGGACCTTGAGGTCCCCTCGTTGGGTGGCCAACCGGCGGCATAGCCGGCGTGGGGCGGCCGTCGGCAAGAGGAGAGACGATCCGTGGCAAGAGGAGGCCAAACCGGTGGTCGACGGTGACCACCGACGACGAAAAAATGGCAAAAAAAGAAGATTCTTCTGCAACAAAATCCGGCGACTTCGGTCGCCAGCGAGCGTGCACATCGGCACGAGAAGGAAGGGGGAGGAGAGAGGAAGGGGAGGAAGCTTACCTCCAATGCCGGCGAGGCTTTTCCGACGAGAAATTGGATGGCACAAGGACGGGTCTCCGTGAGGAAATTTCTGGTGATTGCCGCCGTTTTGCCCCGAGATTCTTTAGTAGGAAGAAGGGAGAAGGGTCTCCCCTTTAAATAGAACCAAAGGAGAGGAGTTTGACTCCTCTCCGGTGAGGTTTCCGACTCCGATTAGGAGCCGGTCGGGAGAAGAAGACTCCCTGCGGGAGTCTTTATCATTTTTTTTTTTGGTTTGTTTGGGCTGGCTGGGCTATCACATTCTTCCCCTCTAAAAGAAATTTCGTCCTCGAAATTTTTCTTGCTTGAGTTTTCATAGTTTCTTACTTGAATCTCATCCACAAATATTCTAATTCTTGATATAAATTCATTCTTAAATCATTTCATAAGAAAAAGTTGGTACATCAAATATCTATCTGAAACGGAACCTTCATTTTCTTATTTATCAAGATCCACGTCTCAAAGATTTTTAATGTCTCAAGATTTCAAAATTATGATCTTATTTCCTGTAAAAATTAATATTCAATATCTCATGACTCAAATTAAAATCAAATCTATCTCTTGTGAATAGAAAAAGGTCAATGTCTCTATTCTTGCATAAGAGCTTCATTCATCATCATTCATTCATTTATTTATTTATTTCAAAATATTAACCACCCTTAATTTTAACCCATCATAAGATAGAAAAATATACTTCTATGAATCATATGATTACATCTCAATCAATCAAAATTTTAAAATATTTTCTCTTATTCGTACTTTCAAAAGTTGAAGATTTCAATCTCATTCTCGAACTTTTGATATTTTATTTCTTGATGCAACTTCATCATTAAGTCATTTCATAAAGATCATTATCACCATTGTTGATTGAATCAATATCACTATTTCTAGTCATCGAAATTTTCTTACTCAAACCCTCAAACTCTTAAATATTCTAATTCTTGAAGTAAATTTTATCATTAAGTCATTCCATAATAAAAATCAGTAACTCAAAAATTGATCTAAATCAAAACTATATTTTTCTTATAATCAAAATCAATGTCTCTATTCTAAGTAAGTATATAAATTTTTTTATCTAAACATTAACAACTCTTAATTAATCGATTCATTATCAAATTATGAATAACTCCAATCTATCTTTTGTAGAACAATCATCAATATCAATAGATAACCTCAATCTTTTTCATTCAGTCTAAGAAATAATAATAATCAAAAGAGTTCTAACTTCAAATTTCATTATACCCTGAAGATAATTATTTGAGTATACTAATCTAAGATCAAAATCATCATTCGATAAATAATCTCAAATTCTTTCTAATAAATAGAGAATTATAAAATTTAATTCTAAGATAGAAAAAATTTATCTCTAAATATTCTAAATCTAAAATCAAAAATCAAAGGTCCACTCATCCTAGAATTAGGATGCTAATTATTTTTGTGGCATAGTAGATGGAAGCTCTACTTTTAAAAATCACATTAGGATATCTAAAATAATTCAAAATTTTAAAATATTATTCTTTCTAATATCAATAAATTTCTTGTATCAAACCATATCATTTATCATAATTCTTTGACTCAAAGAATCAACATTCTTGACTTACTCAAAGTAATCCAGATTACCATGCTTTCACTGCGCACTCTGATCTAACAATCAAAATTTCTTAGGTTCACCAAAAAAAGTTTGATCAAATTATTTCTTTATCCAAAAATTTCAAATTTCAATTGAAATCAAAGATTAACTTTCGATTCTCATTCATACCTTTACTGGTGTACAATAATCTTGATTAACCCTTGAGTCCAATATCATATTTAAACCATCATATAGATTTACTATAATCAATATGAATCAAATCTCAATTCTCATATCAATTCAATTCGATAATTTTCAAACCAAAAATCTTTATAAGTCAAATCAACGAGAAAATTCTTCGATGCTCCATCAAATTTGGACATAATCTGAATATATATGAATTTCAAATCATTATTATTGTTATTTTTTTTTCTAAAATTTCTATCATCAGAATCTTCAATATCTATCAAATATCCTTTCATAACAATCATACAAGCTTCAAAAATCAAATCTCCATTTAATAGTAGATTCAATTAGGGATCTCGTTAACAAAAGCAAAGAACTCCATATCAATTTCTAAATCCAAAATTTCTAAATTATAAATTCACATGGATCCCTTAATCTGAAATAAATATAAATCAGATCTTAATCTAAAAAATATCAACCTCAACAATAATATCAGAAAATCTTTTGATCAACTTAGATACGAAATCTTTAAATTAAAATTTCATATATATCAGGTAGTCTCCAAGAGATATAATAAGATCTATTTTCTAGATCTAAGGATGATGATTCAAAGATTCCAGTACGATGAATATCTACAATCTCAAAATCAATTTCATCAATAAGAATTAGACTTCTTTGCAATATCTCCAAATATGCATTCATCCTAATATGCTACTTTATATATAATCCACATACCAAATTCAATTTCGATAAATATTCCAATCAAGCATCATAAAAAGACTTTCTTAGCCCATTCTGGAATAACATTTTATTATCAAATCTTTATCTTGCCAATAATAATCAATCTCTCAACTAGAAGTAATATCATAATATTATTCTCACATCGAATTTGAACTTACGATTCACTTGAATAACCAATGATCAAATTAATAACCATAATGCACAATACAATTTTATATCAATCCTTTTGTGATTACTTTCGATCAAGATCTAACTAATCATATCATGATCAATAGATCATCCATCATATTTCAAATTCTATATGTTATAATCTATTGTGATCCTTTCATACATAATCTTAATGTTTAATCAAAATTTATAAATATTTCTCCCACTACAATCATCAAAGATCTACACTATAATGTCTATGGTGTCTATCCACTTACACCCATTCTATATCTGATTCTATGTTTCATAATTCATCCACTTATGCTCTGATACCATATTAATTGTCACGCCCCCGATCCGAGATTGTGAATCGAGGGTCATGGCAACCGCCGCATACTCATAGAAAACTCTTCCCATAAGCATGCAAGGCATCTTATCATGTATCTTAAAAAATAGCGAATAATTAGTCAATAATTTAAATCCAAAACATAACGACCTAAATTTTTTTTTTTAATATCTCAATAAATTCAACAATGATTCATAGGCTTACATCAAATTCAATAAGCTTTCAACCTAAAATAAAAGTATAGGATTCTACTTCTGATCACTCTTCCATTCATATCTTGTATCATCTTAATTCCTCAACATCTTAAAAATAATAAAATAGAAGGTAATGAGCTAGACAGTCCAGTAAGCAATGATCACTTTTCAACAGATTTCATCAGGCATTTAAGTAAATCATCATTTATAAAAAATAGCATATAGAGTTCATCAATTCAAAATCAATTTCAATTATGCAACATAATTCATGCCAAATTCATTTCTTTTTCGAAAATTCAAGTTTCTTTCCAAATTTTAATTTCTTTTGTTCTTCAATTTCTTTTCATCAACCATAAGCTATGACCATATTTTTCCTGTGGCAGATCATAATACGGCGTATCTGCTTGCGGTAGGCTGCGAATCATCTGGCAGCCATGTCCTTTGGAACCGCTGGTCTCGCGGCGGTTTGTCGCTGGTCTCTCTGGCGACATGTCGCTGGTCTCGCTGGCGACATAAACCCTCAGGACAATCAATTGCCAACGTACATGCCCCCATTGGCAGGGTCCTTTACATAGTCAGGTTGTCAATTCTTATTGTTTCTTATATCATAATTCTTCATAAATCATGTTTCATATTCTAATTTCGATAATAAAACATATAATCATGTAGTATCGAAATCAATCAATATAATGCATCATGAAATCAATATGTTCAATCATGCTACATCATAACATTTCAAATAAGATATTTTCATAACAAAATATCATTCATCCAATTCATGCATCGTTTCACAAATCATGTCAGAAGAATACATTATAATTTGTCGATAAATCTAGAAAAAGTGAAACATTACTTACCTCGAATGCATTCCAATAAATCCACATAATTCTATAAATTTTCTTCCAAAAATTCTATTCGTAGATCATATCGCGATATCCCATGATCAAACATCCACAATCCTATACAGAATCAATTTAATAATTAGAAAGAATACGAATACCATATTTCAACGGTTTAGATTAGGTCCGATCATCTAATTTCATCTAATCAAAATCTAATTAGGACCTAAACGATCCAAAGTTTGACTATCAGATCAAATCGGATTCGAAGTGATAGGACTGAGATTTCTTCATCGATTTATAAAATCAAGTAGAGAGAGAAAATCAGAGGAGAGAGAATTCATGAGGTACAATTCGAACTGATCAGGTGACACAATCCAACATTACGATTGGTCCAATATCTCAATTGATGAAATCAACATGATCAAATCAAGTCATGGCTAGATCGGAATCATGGATGATCAAATCTAAAGATTCATGGTCTGATTAAGGTGGGTGCCAGTACGCTGTCTGACAATCATAGATCAGGGTTCTTCATTAAAATCAGATCAGACTTATTAAAAGAAATTTCTTCATTCACTAACTTTTTTTTAGAGAGAGAATCAATCAAGAGAGAGAATATTTTAGAGAGAAAAATTTTAGAGAGAGAAAATTCTAGAGAGAAAAACTCATTTGAATTCTTCAGACAATATGATTCAATAAATTTGATCGATCAGATCAAATCATGCTAAAATTATCATGTAGATAATTCAATAAGATCATGAGAAATAAAATCTAAAAATACCTGATCTGATCAAAGTGGATGTCGGTGTATCGTCCGACGATCACAGATCAAAAATTCATTACGAGAATCATTTAAATTCATCATCATTCTTCTCAAAATTAAAAATCTTAGGAGAGAGAAATAATCTAGAGAGAGATTCTAGAGAGAGAAAGTAGAGAGAGAAAGTTCAATTCTAGAGAGAGAAAATACTAGTTCAGGTGAAGAGAGAGAGGAAGAGAGAGAAACTCTCTTTCTCATATTTTATTATTTATATCATTATTTATTAATTAATTTAATAATTTTTCTTTTCTTTTCTTTTCTCTCTCTCTTTTTTTTTTCTTTTTCTTCACGAAAGAGAGAGGAGAAAATCTTATTTATTATTATTATATTATTATCATATTATTTTTCTTCTTTCTTTTTTTTTTCTTTTCCTTTTTTTCTTTTCTTTTTCTTCTTTTTCTTTTCTTTTTCTTTTCTTTTCCTTCTTCTTCTTTTCTTTTTCTTTTTCTTTTCCTTCTTCTTCTTCTTCTTTTTCTTTTCTTCTTCCCGTGGACTTGTTTTGGGCTGAAACAGGAGACCTTGAGGTCCCCTCATTGGGTGGCCGGCCGGCGGCATAGCCGGCGTGGGGCGGCCGTCGGCAAGAGGAGAATGATCCGCGGCAAGAGGAGGCCAAACCGGTGGTCGACGGTGACCACCGGCGATGGAAAAATGACAAAAAAAGAAGATTCTTCCACAACAAAATCCGGCGACTTCGGTCGCCGGCGAGCGTGCACATCGGCACGGGAAGGAAGGGGGAGGAGAGAGGAAGGGGAGAAGCTTACCTCCGATGCCGGTGAGGCTTTTCCGACGAAAATTGGATGGCACAAGGACGGGTCTCCGTGAGAAATTTTCGGCGATTGCCGCCGTTTTGCCCCGAGATTCTTTGGTAGGAAGAAGGGAGAAGGGTCTCCCCTTTAAATAGAACCAAAGGAGAGGAGTTTGACTCCTCTCCGGTGAGGTTTCCGACTCCGATTAGGAGCCGGTCGGGAGAAGAAGACTCCCTGCGGGAGTCTTCATCATTTTTTTTTTTTGGTTTGTTTGGGCTGGCTGGGCTATCACAGTGGGAGAGACCCCCTTCGGCCCTAGGAAGGTGACATCGTTGGCAGGGACAAGAGGAGGGAGAGAGAGACTACAAGGAAGATGAAGCGGCTCAGCAAGATGGCGTGGGCGAGAGCGGGCAAGCAGATCACCAGGAAAGGTTCAGGGATTGGAGAAGTTGGGGATTTGTTTTTGGGTGAAAGGGACAGTGAGCAAGGCTGATTTTGGATGAAGGGATTGGGGTTGTAGTGGGGATTTTGGGTGGTGGAGTGATTGAGTTTTGATTATGAGATTGATAGGTGGTGGGGAAGGGTGGTGGGTATAGGATGAAAAAAGTTAGGAACGGGAGGGGAATGGAAGAGAATGGAGATGGTTATAGCTCAGATACCATGTTGAGGATTTTAAACTACCTCATTATGCTTGGGGTTTGCCCCATTAAATATACATCTAAGAGCTTGTACAAAGTAAATACCAATCCATCATATAGCTATACCTAGCCAACACATTCCAAATAGACACATCCCAAACATGGAGGTATATCCCAAAATAGAGGAAGGATGTTTAACAATGGGAAGGTGTTCACAAACCTCTAATTTATTATTGAATTACCTGCAAGTCTCCTCACATCATATATAATTGATAGGCAATGTTGCCAACTTCACTTTGTATCAATACTGTTCATGAGAGACTATTCAAAGATTCCTGCCTTGACATTTGATTCCTTGGTTGATTCTAAATTGCTTTTAACCTGACAAGCTGCAAATGAAGGTGGCAGCACCTGTTGACTTGGATCTGTTGAGAATAAATTATTTACATTCATTGGTTTGGTGTTGAATAATTTTGTAGGTTAATGCTCAGATTTTTCTTCATAGATTGGCTTCTCCTGAGAATGAGGCCAAGAAAACTTGGAACTTAGTCCAAGATTGATCCATTCTTGCAAAAGAAAAGGACTTATCTGGCTTTGGGTTGCTTCTTGCTAACTTAAAAGCTGCCTTGTTCAAGAGACAATGATGAAGAAATGGATTTAGTGGACATTTCTATGATATTTCTCTTGTTTGCTTTCTTCTGAGTCTTCTCTCCATCTTGGATCCTTTGGATAACTGTCGGCTTTCCTTGCCACTTAATCTGAGATGATGATGAGGTTACTTGCTGGATAACTATGACCCGACATGAGATCGTTGCTCCCATAGGTCTGCCATGCTCGCTTCCTCTGAGTCTCACTTATCGTCTCACAAGTTGGAGGTTTTCTTTGCAATCTGCACCTAAGCTATTCATCCATAATCTGTACTCTACCTTGTCCTCCCACAAGTCCACTTTTGTTTCATGTAGATTTCTCTTCAAAGGAACTTTTTTCAGTGGATGCTTAAAGTCTTGTTCTTTCCGCATTTTGATTTGAAGGAGATATTATTCTGACAAGAGGCCCAGCTAAATTTCTTTACTTTCTACTTTGTATATAAAACTTATCCACTACTGTACATTGTATATCTTTTAATCTTGTATAATGACAGGTGACCACTGTGGACATCTCATAGTAGTCTCCTTTTGCTCAAAAATTATCATGCGACCATCACATAAAGTAAGCAGCACATGCTGACTTTTTTTTTTTTTTTGATGTAGAGTGGGATGTGATTACCACCTAGTTTTTATTAATGGTGTATGAAGAAGAGTTATGTACAATATATTATTCACAGCTATTGACCACTTTGGGCTCCACGCGTGCTATATGTACATGTGGATTAGTAAGAGCAATGGTCAAATCTTTTGGACCACCGATTTTTTGGAAACTCCTTTAACTCAAGGGTTTGCTCTTTTGTAGGTAAAAAATTTACTTAAGAATCTATATTTTCTAGATAAATATTTTTCAGACAATATTTAGATAGAAAAATAATTTATCTATATTTTTTTATATATGAAAAAGTGACTTCAAAATCTGTTACTCATGTTCTTTTGTATTACTATTTTTCTGGGTAAGTTGCTAAATTTTATTCATATTTTCTATAATATTCCTTTTGCGTTTTAGATTTAGAGAAAGTGGATGACTGAATTATTGAGCATTGAATGATGGAGGCATCAGAAATGAGGATGAGATATTTTAGATATAAAATTAGATACCTATTTTACTTGTTAATGGAAAAATGATTTAGCCATCCTCTTAGTGGATAAAATTTTTTTCATATCATTGGTAAATTTTTTTCATGTCATTGATAAATGCTATTCATGGAAAAGTAACTTATCCATCTTGAAAAGCATGAGAATATGGGTAAGCTGGTCAATAAAAAAATTTATTAACTTTTTCATGATATTTATCCATAAAAGAATGGATCCTAAAAGAAAGACTATTGAAAAATTAGGTATTCACTTTTCAATTATCCACTTTACCATGTACTCCTGTTTCCCTTTCTATTGATATATTCTGGATCAATATGCTGATGCTCGGCTTGAGTTTACCTTTTGTGTCTCAACATGCCGACTTCACTTCAGACGGACCAAGGAGACAAAAGCTTCATAAAGGACAAAGCATAAATAATTTATGAGTCCTTCATCTTGCAATCTTCATAAAAGCCAAAGTTCTCTTGCAGTGATCATGTGCACCAACAAACAGAGCCTCTCTCATGCATGTTATCTGAAAATGTCCGGAAAAATAAAGAAACCAAATTACAGACATCCTATCTTCTCCCCTTTCTTCCGTTTTTTTTCAAAATTTTTTGAGAAAATAGGATGTCATAATTTCTCATTTATCATTAATGATATTTTAGATGTGAGATCAGAGCCAATATATCTGATCAAAAGAGGAGGTCAAAGTCACCTACTATCAGCATTTACAGATGTACAACCCTTTGTGAAACAACAAGAGCACGCTGCTGTAAAAATTGAAAAGCAACAGTAGTCCTTTTCACCTCAAAATTTTTTTAAAGATGCACAGCTACAAAAGAAATGCATAAATATACATCTAAGCAAGTAATAGTACAGTACCATTTGCTGGCCTCTGTATCACCATAAAAATCTGTCCTAATTTACCTACGGCCGGCAGAATGGAATCTTGTTAGTATCAATCTGCTAACTCTATTATCCCATATTTTTTCACCTCTCGCATCGTTTCATGAACATGTCTATCAAGCGAGTCATTGGATGGGTCACCTGCAGATTTTGTAACAACACTGAACTACCAGAATCGATCCAAAAGTGAATTCCCCTAGGAAACACAGTGCAAGACTAGCAATGCTCAAAGGCTTGATCTCACCACCCTGTGGGCCATCAACACAAGTTATCCTTTATCGGTGCGAACACCATGACTGCAACCAAAACTATGGATAGAAGACTAACACTATGTCGATGACCACCTCCTAGTGGTATGTCATCAGGAAGGGCACACTCCTCACCATTGAAATACAACCTTGTTGGAAATCCATCCCCTCGTGGAACATCAATACCAGGTGTCTGCTTCTTTGTAAATGAAACAACTGATTGTTGCTTACCAGGAACGCTTGGATCAACAGCAGGGTTCTTCCCATCCTGCACCGGCAACAAGTTTTTGGCACCCTCCAATCCTTGGAAGAAGAGAGTGTTCTTGAACTCATCTAGCTTTGTACCATTGAATGAATACACTTTCTCATAACCAGGATAGGCTTTGTCCATCCGAATTGCCGCAAACCAGTTCTTGAAAGTGTAGTCTCCCCAATTGAACAGTGTGATCCTTGCAGTCCATCCATTCCGGTAGTTAGATAGTATGTGCCAATTGATGCTAACTCCGCAGTAGTCCCCGCATGGTAGCGGGTTGGGGAGACGACGGTGCTTGATCTCAGCCCAGGCTTTGGCCTTGGCCGTTCTGTTCTGAAAGGGGATCAGGAGTGCTTCTGAAGGGAGAAGCAATGGAGGAGCATCTGGATCACAACCTGCTGCTTTGGCGCAGCCACAAGCACATGTATTGCAGGGGACAACCGAGTCATTATAGTAGGCAGAGAAGGAGACGCAGCATCCAGAATGCTTTCGCTTGGGCCTTGTTATATTGCATGCAACTTGCCAAGTAGCCAGTGCTATGGTCTCTGACATGAGACCACTTGGGTCTGGAAACTCCGATGGCCTAACTCTGATCGGTGGACTGCAGACGTAGTTTGGATTGAGGAAGCCATTGATCTTGAAGTTCTGAGGAGGATACAAGGCGGTCCGATTGAGGTCTGGTGGAATCTTAAACACTTGGACCTGAAAGACTGCCTTGGACTGGCTGGGATCCATGATGGATGGAAGGAGGCTGCCATTCTTACAGCAATCAGGAATGTTTCCAATGGTGTTGTCATTGGCTCTCTCAGGAGGGAGGTCTGTAATGATGGGCTTCTTCTCACAGTTCATGACCTGTGAGAAATCTAAACTCTCGTAATAATTGCCAGCTTCTCCATAGATACAGTCGTAGACATCTTTTTTCAAGGTGTAGGCTCCCTTCACGCTGTGGATGAATTCTCCTCGCTTCCATTCCCATGTGAGGTTCCAGTTGTCGAGGCGGCCGATCGTATTGTTGTTCTCAATGGTCACTTGGGCAAGGTAGTTGTTTCCATGGGCTTGGATGACATCGTAGAAGATGAGGAGGTCACCTTTCTGAAGGGGAAGGAACCTGGTGGTATTAGTCTTGGCCTTGAATTTGGGGTCTTTGACACAACATACATACATCTGGCTTCCTGCAGCACAGATGACAATCTCCAATAAATTCTTATGGTATCTCATGTGCCATGGTCCAACGGAAGGAATGATCTGTGCTGGAACTTTGTAATTCAACAAACATGATGCTTTCAAGCATGCCAAAAATGTCTCATTACAAGGGAGATTCCACTAAATGGTAAAACTGATAAGAGGTTATATAGCACATTCTTTCTTAATAAATGAATCAAGATCAGTAACTTCAGTTAAATTCTTCTCCATTATTTCTAATTTGCAACCTCATATTAGTTTGCATATGGGCATATTTGGCTTAAAAAAGCTTACTTTATTTCTAACATTGGTCGAATTTTCAGGTTACTGGCATTCAAATGCATGTAAAACAAGTTTTACAGACTACGAGGACCAAAGGAATTAGATGGCTTCCACTCAAAAGAATTAAATTGGCAAGCACATGGTTTTCATCTTTATGAAAAAAAAAATTTCTTTTGGTTTCCAGTTTCATCAAATAGAAATATACTTTTCTTTTTGGACTACTTCTAAATGCACACCTTATAAAAGATTTTATAGTTAACATTATTCATATGTTCATATAAGCATGAAAAAGCTGAATACCAATTAAATGGAGTTCACATCTATTAACTTGGAAGAGAAGGGATATAACTTTCTTTCTTGTTCTATAATCCAATGAAATGGCTTTCAAATGTTTGAGTACGTACCTCCAAAAGGATGAACACTACTATACATCAAATATCTGTCTGCCATGCAAAAACTTCTTCTATTCCATCATCATCAATCCTAATGCTAACAGATATACCCATCATTGTGCTCGGAAAATGGAAAAGGGCCGATCATAAAACAACGCAAATTATCAAGTATGATATTTACCTTTGTGAGAGGGTGCAGGACATCTAAACCCATCATTGTGCAATTTAATTGTCTTCGGCATTGGGATTCCCGGTGGCTTCACTCCGAATTGCGTCCCAATCAAGTCGACCTTCACCTGAATCTGGGTCAAGTCCCCAGCGGTGTCAATGGCGTTCAGAAGATTGGTTTGCGGGAAGCCTGACAAGGATGTGCCATTTCCAACATGGGCTGGATAGCCTGTTCCATCTGTGATCACCGCCCCCGACACCGACACCAAGATCTCATCATGCTGAAACCCAATGAACATCTTCCATGCCACGAGGTCTTCTGTCATTGTATTCAATAAGGTGGCGGTGGACTTGAAGGCATAGGACTGAGCTGATGCATTCTTGACATAAGGGTACTCCTTCATGCGAGACATCAAAGTGTAGGTTAGGAAGACTCCAATGCAATTGTCTGCGGCTGATGGTTCAGCTGTCTGTGCATCATTGCTCTCATCCTGTGCTCGTACGCCGGTAGAGATCGAGAAGGAGATGATGAAGACCGCAAAGAGGAGGGCTCTCGGCGGCATTGATGCAGAGATTTGGCCTCTTTCAACCAAGAGTGGTTGGTCGAACTAAATGAAGAATTGGATTTTGAAGCATGAGTTTTGCCGGAACTCGAGGTGGTGGTGGTGGTAAGATTGGTTCTTTGTTTTGTTAGATTTTTGTGCGGAATTATTTGAGTGATTTTCGCCATGTATGCCCAAAGAGACCCAAGTTTGTATTGTGAGCAGGGAAGAAGGAAGACCGAGTCAGTTGAATGTCCTCCTCTGGGTTTGACGGAATTGGAGGGAGGAGGCAACGGTCACTAATTCCCGACGCGATGTGACGCACGTGAGTCTATTTTAGTTATAAACAAGAAAAAATGTAAGGAGACCAAACTCTATCACCACGTAGTTCTTCTACACTGTGGTCTCTCTCCAATTGTACGAAAAATTATGCCCTATATTGCATGCACTGCATGGCCAATCACATCGGCTTGTATCTATAGAATTCATATCGGAGCATCTTTATAGAAACAAATAATTATGATTATTTGCATGCATGGCCACGTGGTGCACATAGCATAGGATATATAATGTTGAATTGCAGGATCCATCATTGTGCCATGTGGCATGCCTGTGGTGCAAGGATAATATTTGGTAATACATCGGGGCTCCGTTGGATTACTCCAAATCTGTTGTTGACTCGAAGTAAGCCCTCTCAAGAAACTTAGATGTTCTAATTTAGACAAGGGCTGAGACAAGCATCATCGAAACCCTTACTAAAGTTTAATAGTTTTTTCATGCTAAATCAATGGATTGTCAATGATGCTCGTTCTCCAAATCTATAGTTTACTTCTTTGCAAACTTGCACACCAGATTAGTTGTGGAGATTCGCATTCGAGAATGTGCAGTTGATTGGGCAGTCATGCAAAATTTTTGTGTATAGCTGTACAGTCATACTAATCCAGATATTGCCCATCTGAAATGGTTTCATATAAACTACGTTCTGTCTAAATATGACCCACTAGACAGAACACTCTGCTTGGACCTTCATCTCAGACTTTACATTTAGTTGATTGTGTGTCTTTTTTTCTAAAAGCAAAAAAGTGAGAATGGAGAGACCTTCTTTCTATTATATAGAATTCGTTACCATCTGTATATGCTGCAAAATGCGAGAAGAAAATTTCATTTTTAGAATGCAAAAAATAAAAATTGGGATTTCTCAAAAATTCCCTACATTCCAAACAGAAAACATTGTGAGATCTGTTGTGGATACTTCATATACATAAAGATTCATCAATAAGAAAGCAACAGTTCACACATCAAACAGGTTTCCTTTACTGTGATAAAGAAAAAGAGGGTGTAAAAGAACTAAGAATGCAGAGCATACATGAGAACCAATTTAGAAAACGCCTACAATTAATTCTAATTAACCTTAAATCCCTGAGTACATGCATGATACCTGTTGGGGATTCATAACAAAGATAAGAAGCATAGAGGCGATGTAAGCCAACATAAGATTCGAGTATACATTACGTAAAAGAGACAGCTCAAAACATATCACCCTCATGATCTTAGATCTCTACCTCTTTTTCATGCCCACCATTCCATCTGAAACACTTGATCCCTCCACGATTTTATGATGGACAGCTTCTTCCCAGCATCGAAAAATTCAAGTAACTGCAATCACACGGTCTGCATCAGATAGAGGCATTTCTTGACGGTTTGTGTACAAGATGATCGTACCAAAAGAACCACACTGCCACACAAGGTACTTACATTTAAACGAGGCTTTGCAACCGCAATCCCCTCGGAATTATATTTAAACTGAGGCTTGGGTCCCAAATAAATAAATGAACAGGTTGGATTAGCTGACAACATGTGAATTGCTGACTCTTCCCCACCATTTGATGTAAACAATAACTGCCTTCATTTCCTCAGGTAAGATGAATATGTATAACCACAATGTCTGATATAGATACGGATAATTAACCTCCATCCCTCTTCTGTATTTTTCTGCAAGACTTTCTTAGGATCAAGTTAAAGATGAGTTTAGATACTGTAACATCGATTTCATCTATCATGCATCAATTGTATAATTTAGAATATAATATAATCAACCATGTAAGATACGAGAACATGCTGACATTGCCGAGCCTTTAGGATCCAATTGTTAACACACTCTATCACATTACATGTCATGATTCCCCAATGTAGATCTAGAAAGACTGCATCTGTCCAATGCTTCGGCTTCAGATGCATGAGAAAGTTTCTTGTTCCTAGAGCATTGCTATACATTTGTTGATTAGCTTCTAGAAAATATTCAGCCTTGAAGTATATACAACAGCATTTAATAAATTAAGCAACCACTTTTTCTCAACTGTGTGATAATGGATAAGTACCTATATGGATAATTATGAGGTCTATCTACTAATGTATGTATCTATGAAGGCCCAATCCACTTGACAAGCCTAACTTGGGCTTGGCCCAAATGGCCAGCCCCCATGCATGCTCTGCATGTGGTGGGCGGCAGCAGACCCTTTACCATTTGAAGCCAGCAACTGAAAGGAAATCAGAGACCCAGGGAGCCTTAGGTCTCCTCTATATGGAGGAAGCTCCTCTCCTCTATGACCCTCCACCACTAAGCAACGTTCCTCTTTCCATCTCTTTGTCCCTTTTTTCTCTTCGAATGCACAACATATTATTACTGTGCCTATCGAAAATTGAGGTTGGAGAGCTCACGGAAGCCAAGGTAAGACCTCTGGCTTCCATCTCATTACTTCCCCTTCTTCCCACGACCTTGGGCCACCATCGTCGGATACCAATTTTGCCGAAAATCCACTAAAAAAGAAAATTCCCATTTTTCGGCCTTTTTTTTTTTTTGTCTTGCTGATCAATCATCGCCATCAACTGCTATCTTCACCTACCACCACTATGTCGCCAGCCCTCTAACATTGATCACCATGACCACAACCATGGTCCGCCTTCCTTTTTCCCCTATTTTGTCAAGAAGAAAGAAGAAGAAAAGAAAGAGGGATAGAAGACTTGTCTCTTTCCTTCTCTCTCTACCCTCGATCCCTTTGGATGATGGTGAGACCCTAGTCCCCCATTTTATCTCCCTTGGAAGAAGAAAAGGAAAAAGAAAAGAAGAAAGAAGAGGAAGATTCGTTCTCTCTCTTCTTCTCCTCTCCTCCTTTTTTTGTTTTTAAGAAGATCCATAGATCCTAGTATCAAGTTCTGTCTCCTTGTCCTATGAGCCTAAGTGTCCCCACAAAGAGATCATGATCCATCCTAACGCTCGGATGGCCCGTCAAACTGGTCGCCTTGGCCCTTGCTGAATAACCTTGAAATCTACTAACGATGATTCCAGTCAAACGATTTTGGCCTTGATTGAATTTGTGCTTCATGATTCATTCATCAAGTCGCTTGGATGTGACCCATCCAAAGTTGCTGATGTCATCATTTAGCCCACCATCTTCTTTTCTTATTATTTAATTTTATTAAATTTATCGAATACAAATTAGTTATACTTTAATAACTTAAATAGATTACCTAATTCACCCAGTGAACTTTAAAGATTTAAGGTAGATGAAGTAAGGTAATCTTACACTTCTTATTAATTTTCAAATTATCATGACTTCCATGCACATGGTTTGTCAATGATGATATCATAGTTTTCTTAAAGAAAAAGATTAGTATATATGATATGAAAATTATGCTTTATTATAAACAACTATTCCATGAATGTTTTCAATAAAAAATGCATGTTTATGAAGCATGACATGTTTTCATGTCATTTAATATTTTTCCATCTACTTATATATGTATGTTTTAAGCAAAAGATATAAATATTTAAAGGCTTTAGATAGCTATATACGACCTCCTAGACTTGGAAAAGATCAACATCTGGAGCTAGCATTCTGACAAAACACAGTCTTGTCTGCAGGTATAAAGTTAGCATATAAAATATAAAACCCTATCGATTACCAAACATGACCCTGTTATGGATACAAAATGAACATAGTATGAATATTTGTGAGTAATATTTTGAAGTACGATATGAATACATGAAAAAGAATGACTTATGATTTTATTTTCAATCATATTTATGAAATGTTCATGATTTAATATGTAAATAGGCTTTATGACTTCTCTTTTCACATTGTATATGAAATGCTTAATTTTGTAATATTAATTATTTTCTCAAATGATGTGTTGTTTATTAGAAAAATTTATGCTTGATTCAATAAGATAATATAAATTTTACTTATTGAGCTATGTAGCTGACATCTATTTATTTTTTTTTTTCTTTCCAGATGAATAAGGTTATCAAAAATGAAGGATGGTCTAAGGATAGGGGTTTATGCCAGCAAACTTGGCAAATTTTGCAGCAAAATTTTAGTTTGTTAATTGTTTATGACTTCATTTGGTGATTTTAGGAATTTTGAGGATTATGGATTTGGGTATTTACATTTGGATTTCGATGCTTTGAACAAATATTTGTTTAATTTTTTAATA